>NC_053490.1:105670565-105974656 GCF_905171775.1 Rana temporaria | reverse complement strand
CCTAATATGCTTAATTGGTAGTAGGCTTTCGAGCCTATACAGCTTGGAGTAAGACAACATGCATAAAGAGGATGATGTGGTCAAAATACTCATTTGCCTAATAATTCTGCACTCCCTGTAATGCCAATAGCGCTATTTTGTATACCACAAGTATTATTTTAATGTTTGCTGATCTTCCACAAAAATGTTATTTGAAAGAGTATACACTTAGGCCGCGTACACACGGTCGGACAAAACCGATGAGAATGGACCGAGGTTCAGTTTCATCGGTCCAAACCAACCGTGTGTATAGCCCATCGGACTGTTTTCCTTCGGTCCAAAATTTTAAAACATGCTTCAAAATCGAACTGATGGACCGCTGCCCGATCGGTCCAAACCGATGGTTAGTACAGAAAGCATTGGTTCAAAACCCGCGCATGCTCAGAATCAAGTCGACGCATGCTTGGAAGCATTGAACTTCGTTTTATTCAGCACGTCATGTGTTTGACGGCACCGCGTTCTGACCCGATCGGTTTTTGGAACGATGGTGTGTACGCACATCAGACCACTTCAGCGGTGAACCGAAGGAAATGGCCCGTCGGACCATTCTCATCGGTTTGGAACGACCGTGTGTACGCGGCCTTAAAGGGTCACTAAAGGAAAAACATGTTTTAGCTGAAATGACTGTTTACAGGGTATAGAGACATAATAGTTAACTGATTCCTTTTAAAAATGATTAAAAATAGATAAAAACCAATCATATAATGTGCCTGCAGTTTAGTTTCGTTTTTGCTGTTGTTTCCTGGTTCTCTGATGTACAGAGCCAGAGAGCCAATACAGGGCAGTGATGGATTGTAAAACGAAACTGATTGGTGCTGAGGGGTTTTAGACAAACAGTAATCACACCTCCTTGAATAGTCACCACAGTGAGAAATCTCCCAGTACTGTGGTGATCAGGAAACAGACAACCAGGAAGTGTCCAAAACAGAGAGCTATTACAGCAACATTAAAGCAAAAATGAACAATGAGGACATGAAACCAGGACTGCAGTAAGGTAAAGGAAGCTATTTAGCTAAAAAAAAATAAAAAATTCCTTTAGTGACCCTTTAAGCCTCGTACACACAATTGTTGGTGAGTAAATTTGGGGATTTTTTTGCGTAATCTGAAGTAACTAGGGGTACTGTGAATAATTTGGAGTAACTAGGAATATGTGAGTAATTTGGAGCATTGAGATTGACTAGAGCAAGTGATACTCAATGCACAGATTTTCAATAGGCAGCCATCCACGTCACGGGTGGCCCTGCCCTCGGTTATAAGACAGCTGTCAGACGGGTCGCGCGTCATCCTATGGAGACGGTATCTTTCGTAGCAGTGGGTCGGACACGTAGAAGGATTACGGCGCTGAAATTTTTTTATTTTTTTTTATTAAAGGACTTGTCCCAGCTGTTGGTAGATGATGATGAAGACAAAAGTTCTTCCCTTCTGGTGCAGAGGCTGCCAGCACACACAGAGCACAGTTCAAGCACTTTGACTCAAGGAGCGGTTTAGGGGAATGCCTTTTTATGTGATTTATTGCTAGAAACTTAAAAAATGGGGGAGGGTGCAAGGTATGGGATACAGCAGGCCATAAGGTACAATAAGAGGACACGTTTCCCTGTGTTACAATCTTCAGAAACAAATCTTCTGCTTCAATTTAGACTTCCAACTCCTTTAGAGTGACTAAGGGAAAGGCCAGAGGGATCCCATGAAAGAGGAACTATTTGGTCTGAACATCCCAATATCACCCATTCACCAGTATGTTGTGAAACAGTCAGTACTCACAAGGCCAGGGAACAGCTGTGCCCATTCAGCTTCCTCCAGGTGCCTTCTAGTGAGGTTCTGTAGACTGGATCCCTCAGGGGAAACTCTTGGTGTTGAAGATAACTCTGCCATAGCTGGTCAGCAATCAACTCAACTTGGTAGGAAGTGTGTGTGGTGGGGTGGTGAAATCTCTTCTACAGGAAGACCCCGCTACTCTCTGGAGTTTACATTATTCATCAGTCTCTCCAGTCACATACTGGGCCAGGGATTTGCTCAGGGCTCAAGTCCTGCGGGAACGTGTGGGAACGGAGTCCCTACACTTTTTTCACAGCAGGAAGGCAGTTCCCTTTGCAGGACTAGAGCAGCCTCGAGCAGCCTGAGCCAATCCTTCACTAAGCGGCGATGCCCAGCTCGAGTCACAGTCAGGGGCTTCTTTCTAAATCCTGCGATAACTCGCGGCAGACCTCCGCAATGTCTCCTGGGGAACAATGACAAAAGCTCCCAGGAGACATTGCAGCATCGAGGAAGTGACGGAATACCCGCACACTACCCGATGAATCCATATACAGGAAGCGGCCAGTAACATAAAGGATTACTAAAGTACAGTGGACCGAGAAAAAAAAAAAAACATGCGGTTTACTAATTATGCATATGAGCGTATCATTTTTTTTTTTTTTTTTTTGGCGGGGGGAGTGGATCTTGGGTGGGAGTTCCCACACTTTTTTCCCCAGGACTTGACCCCTGGATTTGCTGGTACTCAAATATTAGGCTAAACATTTGACTCTCCCCTCCCTTTGTTCCAGAAGACTCTAGTAGGCAGGGGGAGTAGTCAAACCTGCAGCCAGTGAAACCTAGAGCAGCCTATATAAATCAATCACTGCTCAAATGACTACAAAGCAGTCACACACAAAAAAAATGTACCTTACTTCCTAGCAGTTAATGCAGGAGGGTGCTTTATTCCTTAATAGCCACAAAGGACATACATCCACTTTGTGTGCAACAAATGCCTTAGTAATCACAGTTATTATTTGGGTGAGGAGAAAATTCTGGACAGCCGCACTCAAAATCAATGCTTTTATTAAAAAGAGGTAATAATCCCAAAAATGCAAGCCACAGCAAACAACGGAATACAGGAGCTGACGCATTTCAAACTTTCAAAAGTGCTTATTTATAGCTTATTCGCAGTTATTACCTTGCAAATGTATCAGCAACATCATCACTGTGCTGTAAGTGGCCTGTGCAGGGAGCAGAGCTTTGGGAGGGGCCCAGCAGTCCCCAACACAGGCCACCTGCAGAAAACTGCAGGAAGTGGCGGATATCAGGCCAGTTATTTTGCACAAGGAGAGAGCCTGTGATTGGTCTTTTATACAGAAAACTCTTGTACAAGGGCAAAGATTAAAGCTTGATTAATGTAAAGATCTGAAAGAAATACACAAAATGCATCAAGATTCAAATAAGAATATCAATGCCTCTTGTATTTTGACAAAATTTGATTATCCTGGAGCTCAGTGGAATTGTGCACATATACCCAGGTATTTTTTTAGAGATAACTCCAAATAAATGTCGCAGCAAAGTTTCATTGCAGGGGCCCCGGAGAATGATGCAGCGTCTGCCTTTTTGTCGGAGACCTGAAGACAAGATCATCCCTCAACTTGTCTGATCAGCCTGGGATGGAACTTCTTACTGGCAGGTACTGTAGTGTGGCATTGAAAGTCAGCCTATCTACTCTGGAGGGTAGTCCTTCCCTAGTAGTGTTTAAAATACCTAGATTTACTGAAAAACAATGTAACAAAAGCGTCTACCAAAACAATGCATTCTATATTCAATCAGGTAAGCCTTCACCCTTATTAGGTGTTGGTGGATATAAAGGTGAGTGTATATGTGTGTGTGGCAAACTGTAAGGATTTTGTATCCACTGTGCCCAAGAAGAAACCAGGCTCTTTGGGATACCTTACTGAAAAAGCCCTGTGGTAGTCATTGTTGATGTATGGTGGTTTATGTTATAAAATGGGCCAGAAGAAAGTAGTTGGATACTCATGGCAGAGAAGAAAAGTATCCTCCAGTGCTTACCTCCCCATTGTATTTAACATGGTCTATTGTTCGGTGCTACAAAGGACAGCCTCAGAGTCTTCCAAAACATGTTGTTGCTGGATTGCACTAGTCATTAAATTGTCCAGCTGCATTTAATAGTCCAGTTATGTCAGTAAAGCCCCCAATTGTATATTGCACCTGAGGAGGTGATGATAGGTGAATGATGTGTTGAGTTAGCAGGTTGGTGTTTGCTTCAGACCCCACACACCCTGCTTTTCATTCTTGAGCTGGCATAGTCGGTACCCTAGATTTATGTTTTGTTTTTTTCAGTGTGCTTGATTTTGGATAGGGCTGTACACCCGGGCATGCCTTGTATGTATGACAATGTTGTTGACTTTTAATTAATGTCTATTGCCTATTAACTGTGATTACAATTTGTCTATTTTTTTTTATACTGATCAATAAAGTTTTTTTAAGGATCAACCACTGGCAGCCCTATTCCCTCTTCACACCTTTTGAACTACTTATAGGTCTTTCCTATTTTTTCCCTTGTTAAGTATTTGTGGTTCATAGTAATATTAATAGGAAGATGCTGCTTCTTGATGTTCTTGATGTGTGTCATATCGCAAACCAAGAAAATACTGCCATGTTAAGCTTTGTTTTTACATTGTAACAATAGACTGCCTCCATGCCAGCCATGTGTTGTTTGATGTGTCTATTGCTGTTTTTGGCAAAGATAGTGAACACGCTCCATTACAATTAGGAGTTGAAATGTGCACTTTACATTTAAACAGACCTGTTTACATTCCTTGGATTTGTTCCCTTTGAAATAAAAGGCTCAGTGTATGTACCTGGAACATTACGTTGGTGCTGCTTTTAAACAAAAAAAATGAAAAAAAGAGGTTGAAGATAGAGAACAGCTCATCAAACAAAGAAATTACAAATCAGTTCAAAGAAATCAATAAATATACAGTATATAATAAAAAAAAGCAGTGTATTTTCTCCCTCTAAGCAAATACCTGTTTTCTGTAAGGAACATTATCCATATTGCTGCCTTCCCATGTGTATGTAATGCATTCTCCTGATTGGCTACAATAGAAATCAATCAAGCTCTTGGAATTGTCTGCGTTTTCTGTCTAGGGATGGCAATTTAGTAAGGTGTGTTGCCAAGGCAACAGAAATCCTAGAAATGATAGGCCGAACTTATTGTTCCAGAGAGCCGAAAGGCAGCAAAACAGGAACATATCCCAAATAGAGGCAAAAAGAAACATCCAAACTATCCATAAAATAGAATTATTGAATGCAAAGAAACTATATTAAAATTCAAAGTATGCACTGGTAAACAGTAACAGCATGACATAAAGTGTGGAACTAACCTGTACCAGCCAAAATGAGAAATCAGAACAAGGAAAAGACATGAAAAAAAATTGTTTTTATTGTCATAAAATCAATTCTATGTATAATATGCTGACTACCATACACATTTAATATAGCTCTTAATATTTGCATTTATTAAAAAAAAAAAAAATTGCAACATACAGATCATAAATTTGAGAGAAATGTATCAATTGTCTGATCTGCCCAGAAAACCCTGGCCCTCTGACCAGTGAACCCCTATATCACAGTTCCCAGGGGATATACAGTATTACTACAGTTGTCACCTTTGATGAGACAAGAGCAGTGAAGTTGGAATTTCATGCAGGTTCTAAGAATGAAAACTGCACATCATAGGAATGCAGCATAGAAACCCCACCAGTTTTTGGAGATGTAGGCAGTAGTGATTAGCAAATCTACTTGGGTTTGATTCAAGAACAGGTTTGGCAAACTTGTCCAAAAATGTGTAAATTACAAATGTTAAAATGATTTTTTTTTTTCTGTTGAAAAGCCTGTGGCGTGCAAAACACAACCCAAAAACTCCACCCGGTGCAGAGAAAAATGTGCACACACATAAAGAGTGAAATCACAAAAAACTGCGACGGGTGCATACGTCAGTGGTCCTCCGAAGAGGACCCGTCTCTGATCCCCCGGGGCGTTAGGCTCCTGACAGGGAAAAGAGTTACTGTGGTCCATACAGCCAAAGCCATATGGACCCATCTTGGTCCAGGCAGCCGAAGCCACAAGGACCCAACATCCTAGGAGGGACTGCCGAAACAGAACCCTCCTCGGTGAGGCTCCCCCGAAGGGAGACCCCATGAGAGCCGGCGAACTTAGCCAGAAGGCCGGGTCCACCAACTCCCAAGACTTTCAGAGGCAGGCCCGAGGACCAGCACCCTACTCGCCACACAAAGTGCCAAGCACCAAACAAAAAAGGTGACAAAACAAACAAACACGGGGTAAAATAAAAAAGGAAAGTGGGGAGAAGGAAGATGGGAGAGTGAGGTAAAGTGACCAATGTGCAATAAATTGGCCGGCCCTCCGGCCAGGAAACAAAAATTCCTCTGGTCCTAGCCAAAAGGCCCGGCCCTAGAGGCAGGTGTGAAAAGTGTGTTGTGGAGATCAGTGACCTGAAGGTGCCACACGATGAGTGCCCCTCAAACACTCGTGCAATGTATGGCACCCCTGGACTGCCACTCCAGGGGCACAATCTCCACAGGCTTTTCAACGGTCCCTAGCCCCCGGTCCGGACCGGCAGCACCCTTCCCAGCCAGGAAGGTGGGAGAAGAGGTCGGGGAGAACCCACCTAAGCAGGCTCTACCCACAACCCCTATCTCTCCCACCTAATCACATTCTGGAAGTACTACCCGCTCCTTCCCGGTTAAAGGAGAAGCAAGGGTTCCCTCCAGAACAACTGACTGGGGCAGATACCACCAAATCCAGGCCAACGGCCAGGGACCCGGCCTCTTGGCTTCGACCTCATGCCTCTCTGTCCCAATCAGAAGGCTTCCACCTCCACGCCAACAGGCTTAGCGTCCGCCGACTGCCATCCCTTTCCCCCTGCCACAGGGTACCGGGGACAGTCAGCTTAGCACCACCTATTGGCAACTGATAAGAACAGATACTACACTTGATCTTAGCCAAAAGGCCGAGAAGCGATGTTAAAATGTTACTAAACCCAGCAATTAAGGATGAGCCTGCGGTTTCGATTCGAACGTAAGTTTGCCTCGCACATTGGGTATTTGTTTACTCTAAAACGAACTGAACATATGGGGCGTTCACAGGAAATTTGAGCACCTCGCAGAATGCCCCATAATGCACTGCGAGATCGCAGTGCATTGCTGTCTGATGTCTGATGATTGGCCAAATCATGCACCTGACCTGCATGCTTTGGCCAATCACAGAGCACTCTGCTGAGAGAGCCATACATCGCAGGACACTTTTTTTAAATAAAGGAATTGTCAAAAACTGTCTCCTGTCGTTTTCACATTTTTGTCACTTTTTGGTAAATGGATAGGGGTACAATGTACCCTATACCCATTCACATAGGGGGGGGGGGATCTGGGGGCTTCCAGATTCCGATTTGATTTTTCATGTTCGTGTCCCATAGACTTTAATGGTGTTCACATGTTCGAACAAATTCTTTTTTTGTCTGTTTGCATGTTCTGGTGCTAACCAAACCGGGGGGTGTTCGGCTCATATCTAACAGTAATATGAAAATAGTTCATGCGCCGCCCTCCCCACCACCACAGTGCCCACAGCTTATAAATCTTCTTTTTAACATTAAAATATTGCCACTGTATACCATTTTGGATGATCTGTATAACACAGTTACATCATAAACTGCACAGTTTCTTCAGTGCTGAAAGTTCAGGAAGGTGGATATTATCACTGCAGCCTGTATACACGCCCACATGTGTGATGTCAATATCATGTGACCTGGCTATCTCTAAGAATAATGCCGCGTACACACCATCACTTTATGTGATGAAAAAAAACGAAGTTTTAAATCATGAAATAAAACAACGTTTTTGAAACTTCATTTTCAAAAACGACGTTGCCTACACACCATCGTTTTTTCAAAATGCTCTAGCAAAGCGCGGTTACGTTCAGCACTCTTTTCCATTGAAGCTAGCTTCATAACTTGCTTCTGAGCATGCACGGGTTTAAAAACGTTGTTTTAAACGTCGTTTTGCCCACACACTATCATTTTAATTGACACAAAAAACGACGTTTTGAAAAACGACACAAAAAATTGAAGCATGCTTCAATTTTTTTTTGTCGTTTTTCACAAGACATAAAACAACGTTTTCCCCCACACAGGGTCATTTTAATTGACGTTTTTCAAAACGTCGTTTTTTTTATCACATAAAGTGATGGTGTGTACGCGGCATAAGAAACTGTTCTCTCTAGCATAAAATACATAACTGAGCATGTGCAGGTTGGCTATTGCCTGTGTTAGCTGCCTTTCCCCAGATAGATATTGCAGGGAGGGGAGGATCTATGCATACAGGATAAAACGTGACATGTGACGACATGCGTTGGATAGACTGAACCTGGAATCGACGTCAGGCCGCAAGCTCTGCACTTGTTTTACTATGTGCATGCTTTTATTATGCTAAATTTGAGTTCCTCTTTAAAATGATGTATACTGCTCCCTTCTTTATATGTATATTTCTTACCAATGTATGCTTAAATTGTATTGAGACTTATTTTTTCAATAAACCGTTTGTAAGCAAAAATTTGAGTACCTCTATGTTGTTTTACTGTGATTACAAATAAATAGCCCTTACCTACTACATTATAGAGGTCCCTTCCTTTCTAAATTTTCCTACACATGCCCGGTCTATTTACCTGAGCGGATCCGCACTGATTGACATTACCCCAGGAGATGTGATATTAGAGGAAGCAGGTATCAGGCTATAGAGGCACTGGAACCCCCTGGAAAGGAACATGGATAGGACCCTTCTCTTTGAGCGATCATCTAGCCCTTGCACTCTGACACGCTGATTACCTTACAACAGTAAGGTAAGAAGGTAGTACACCTACGGGTGTAACACACACCGAAGATTTCATTCACTGAAGTATTCAAAGAAAAAGGGACAAGATGCGCCAATCTAAGTGCAATAAGCCCAAATTTAATGAAGAATATAAATAAAATAAATATACATGTGCAGTGCCTACTCACAAAAGGAAGTAGATAGCGGACACAAAACCGGAATGGAGGGGTGCAGGTAATCGGTGGTCAGATGCGTGCCTGGAGTCATTCGGTGGTCTCAACTAACGGGTGTCCAAATCACGGGCAGCAGCAGACTGATGGTATTCAATGTCCGGGGATAGGAACACCAGAAAGGCCACGGAGATTCGGCGTGCGCTTCACCGTGGAGCGCAGCGTTCCGCCGTCGCACCGGAAGTGACGTGGGAGTCCAGGCCAGCCAATGGGATTACGCGTTTCACAGCGTCAGCTGTTTCTTCAGATCCATGCTGTCCACAGAGGACAGACGTATTAAGAAGGAGAGGAACTGCTGTGATAGGCTGGCGGCAAACGTCAATATCAGACACGAAATGAATTAGACAGAAATAGCTAACATATGGACACTGAGCTAGCGCAATATATAATGCAATAAGAAAACAAAATTAATATATAACCCGGGCATCTTGGGACATTTTAAACACACATAGAAACGATATATTAAAAATGAGAAAAATTAGCATATTTAAGATACATGTATAACATTAGTATGTAATATGTATAAAAACGAGTAGAATCATTTTAAAAATATTTCAAAATATATTTTAAAAGTATTTAAAAAAAAATGTTGTTAAAATATATATATATATATACATTGTCCAAAAAACTATTTAGAAAAAATATATATATATATGTAAAATGACAGTGTATCCTATATGGGAATAATCAAATGATGGTAATAGTGATATTGCTCACGCATACGCAAGCACATACATATACAGACATATATGTATGCTCTCTACTCTCTACTCCTATTATATCAAACAGCAACAATAGAAAAAAAAAAAAGTCATAAGGCACAAAATCACTGTTAATATATGTGCATAGTGAATATCCGAAATATGTACAATAAGTATCTTAAAAACGCAAGAAGACTTCAAATAATGTTGTTAGTGTCAATTTCTTCATTCAAGCCATGCGGCGACATAGTGTTAAGGGAATAGATCCAATAAGTTTCTTGTTGACACAAACGCTGGAATCTCTCTACTGCTGTGGGGGTTTCAGGTATAGCTTCAATAACCCAAACTTGCAGTAGAGATGTATCACAATGATGGTGGGAAGCGAAATGGCGTGCTACACTGTATTTGGGATTTGCTCCTTGAACAGCCCGCCTATGTTCGCCAAATCTCGTGCGAAGGGGTCTAATGGTACGGCCGATATATAACAGGCCGCAAGGACAGGAGATACAGTAGATGACATAAGTAGTCGAGCAATTGTAGAACGAATTCAGTGTGTATGTCTTATTATTAGCTATACAGTTCTTCTTACCATGCGGGACATTGACACAAGCTAGACATTTTGATTTTCTACACTGATACATCCCAACCAAGGGGATAAGGGTAAGTTGTTTGAGTCTTACTAATTTGGAGTTGTCTGAAGGTTTAGTTTTACTAGGCGCAATCTTGCCTTTAATATTGGGTGCCCTACGGTAAGCAAATTTGGGTGAAGGGGTAATGGAAGAAGATAGATGAGGGTCCTGAGTTAAAATAGATCAGTGTTTTTCAAAAATCTTCTCCATTTTTTTGTGTTTGGCATGAAATTGGGTAATAAAACGAGTGATAGGTGCTGTAGTGTTTTTTTGGGGTGGAGGTGGGGGGGTCACGCCCATACAAATCACAAGCATTTTGGACAAGATTAGGGGGATATCACTTAGAGATGAACTTATCTTTGAGATTAATACTCAATGAATTGTAATCTTCAGGTCTGGTACAGTTTCTTTTGAGTCGATTAAACTGACTCTTTGGAACATTATTAATCCATCTAGGATGGTGACAACTAGAATAGTGGAGATAAGAGTTGACTGCTGTGGGTTTAGTAAAGTTCTTAGCACTGATAATCTCATTGTTATGGAAAAGCTCTAAATCTAAGAAACATAATGAGTCCGGGTCACTTACTGAGGTGAAACTAAGGCCAAAGGAATTATCATTGCAGAAGGCCACAAAATCAATAATACTAGTAATAGGCCCATCCCATATCATGATGACATCGTCTATGTAACGGCCATAGAACACCATATTTGCTGCAAATGGATTGTTTTTATCAATATAGTGGGCTTCCCATAAACCCATGGTGAGGTTAGCGTAGCGTAGCTACACAGCACCTTATTTTCACACTTGCACTTTATGTCCTATGTAGGAATTGTTTACTGCTCCATTATTAGGACTTGTTGCACTTTATCTCCCTATATGGACTTTTATTAATCAGTTCAGTTTATTTATTTATTTATTCTATAAGAATTGTTTACAGCTCCATCATTTGCACTTTATTTCACCATATGGACTGTCTATTGGTTTAATCAGTTCAGTTTATTTATATTCATTTTTTGACTTTCCGCAATTTAGTCATTAATGTTGAACATATTCAATATTTATGTCAGTGTGACTTTGCTAGCACTTACTTATCAGGAGCGCATCACCAAACATTGATTTTTTTATACTCTTATATTCTGGGTAGTGTTGATCTGTCTATTAAATTGCCCGGACAAGGGGGAGGGGCTATATATGATGAGGCGTGGTGGGGAACACACAGCTATTCAAATGAAAGCTGTAATGTTCCCTGCGCTGATCAACTAGAAGGCGGTGGGGGACTTGGCTTTCTCTTTGGGGACTAGACAGCGGCAGCAGCTCTTTCCGCCCCCTCTCCACCCGCTCTCCGGGAAAAAAAAGTATCGGTGAAGCATCGGGAGCATTTGAGCGAGTACAAGTACTCGCGCAAATGCTCAGTATCGGTCCCGATACCGATACTAATATCGGTACCGGGACAACCCTAACTATAATAATGTCATTGTTCGCCAAAAAGTGTCAAAAGTGTCGGTTAATGTCCAAGTTCACTGCTGCAATATTGCAGTCCTACTATAAGTCGTTGATCACAGCCATTACTGGAAAAAAAATCCCCTATTTTGTAGACGCAATAACTTTTGCACAAACCAATCAATATACACTTATTGTGATTTTCTTTAGCTGAAATATGTAGCAGAAAACATATTGGCCTAAATTTATGAAGACAGTTTTATTTATTTTTTCTTAGATATGTTTTATAGCAGAAAGTGAAAAAATGTTTTTTTTTAAATTGTTGGTCTTATTTTTGATTTCTAGCACAAAAAATAAAGAACACATAAATCAAATACCACTAAAAGAAAGCTCTATTTGTGGGGAAAAAAAGGACATAAATTTTATTTGGGTACAGTGTCACACGACGGTGCAAAAAATGGCATGATCATGAAGCGGGTAAATCTTCCGAAGGTCAAGTGGTTAAATAACAATCATGTTATACTTACCTTCTCCGTGCAATGGAATTGCACAGAGTGGACCTGAACCTCCTGTTCTCGGGTATACCACTGGCGCTCCTGGCTCATCCTCTTCTGAGTGTGCCCCCATAACAAGCTGCTTCTCTATTAGGGCACACCTGCAAGCTCGATTTCCTGAGCCGTGCTGCCTGTGTTCGTAGACACAGACAGTGCAGCTCAGCCCCACCCCTTACCCCACCCCCTACTCCCTTGTCACAGGATTTGACAGACAGCAGTGGGAGCCAATGTGAATTTAGGCAAGTTCCTGGAAAAATTCACTGTGTGAGTGTTCCTGTTGCCACCATACCACCTGACATCCTTTTGAATTATTGAAGTAGTCAAATGGAAAATTTTAGCCCGAAAAACACCTGCATCGAATCAGATGCAGCCACTGTTCATGTGTTCAGACAGCTGCCTATGCTGACTTAGAATACCATATTCACAGCAGGAGATTTGTCCATCTGTGCTGTATAGTGTGGGCTGCAGGCTGAATAAAATCTATGTATTTGCAGCTTAAAGTGGTTGTAAAGGTAAAGGTAAAAAAAAAAACAACAAACATGTCATACTTACCTCCACTGTGCAGCTCGTTTTGCATAGAGTGGCCCCGAACCTGATCTTCTGGGGTCCCTCGGCCACTGTCCCGACTCCCCCTGCAAGAACTAACCACCATGCGAGCTTGCATGGTGGTTAGTTCTTGCAGGCGTGCTCCCGTGATACAGCCGGCGGCTATAGCCGCTCACTGTATCACTCGGCCCCACCCCCAGTGCGCCACGTCATTGGATGTGATTGACAGCAGTGCGAGCCAATGGCTGCACTGCTTTCAATCAACCAATGTAAAGGGGGGGGGCTGGGGGGCCTCGGATGTTTTTCACAATGCATAGAATGCATTAAGGTGAAAAAACGTGTACCTTTACAACCCATTTAAAGCATATCTATGATCACAATTGAAAATCATATATTCATTTCTAGATAGCATTTCTAGCCTCCTCCCATTAATCAGAACGATTGTGACATTTGTAAACTTACTTTGTGAAGATCCCCACACATTTACTTTCTTGAATTCTGTGACATGAATTCACTATGTCTTGTAAGCACTGCTGTGTCACACATTTCACAGAGCCTGCCTTCTGAACTACAGAGGTGTTGAGAGGAGGAATTTCAGGATGAGGCGTCAGTACAGGAAGTGCAGCTTGCATGCAGCAAGGTGCTGTGGGATATGTAGTCTTTAGAAATTAAAAAGTAAATAGCAGGGGAGACGATGCGAAGCATGCAGGAATCCAGGTAGTTGTGGAAAGAGATAGCCAGCAGACAGGCAGAATTCACAACTTATATTGGATTGTCAAGAATAACTTTTGTTTGTCTTGCTATGACAATGCTGATTTTAATCTTACAAATAAAGTGTATGCTGTGATTATAGATCTCATTTAACCACTTGCTGACCGCCTACCGCCTATATACTGAGGCAGGTTGGCTCTATTGTGCCTGTATGTCATTTTGTGCAATAGCCACTATGTGGTGTGCGCGCGTGGCCGCAGGCGCAATCACACACTGATTGGACACAGGGGATGCCAATTAGCGGGTCCAGTAAGCAAGTCAGATCACCATTCTCACAGGTAAAAAGATAGAGATCTTGTGTTTCTGCAAAGCAGGAACACCGATCTTTGTCTTCATCCAGTCACAGCAACCCCCACACAATTAAGCCTCGTGCACACGATCCAATTGTTGGCAGGGGATTGTCTGTTGACAGACTGTTGTCTTAAAATCTGACCATTAGTACGCTTTCTGCAAACAAATGTTGGATGACATGCTAATACATTTTGGGTGCACAACGGTTGATTATCTTATGGTCAGTACACAAGTCGTCACACAAAAGTTGAAAGTACAAACACGCATGCTCGGAATCAATGCCCACTAGACACGAAATTAGCAGAAGGGGTCCATAGGGTGGTCCTTAAGAGCTGAAATTCCTCATAGGACGTCACTACGTTCATGTTTGTTGGCCAATAATTGTGTACCGTTAGTATGTAAGACAAGATCCCAGCCAGTGTCGATCCTGACCTCTCTGGGGCCCTAAGCACAATTCTGCTAGGGGGCCCTCTACCTGACCCGTGATGCCGTGAGCTATGTAAACCATTTGCCATTGCCACACAGTCACACCTAACACTTCAGTGCCCCCGCTCAACTACTTCAACCTGCAGCACCCCATCCCCCCCCCCCCCCGCTCAACAACTTTAATAAAAAATTTAAAGAATGTCCCGCAGTGGATTTTTTAATTGTTCGGAGGTATGCACATGCTTCACTGTTTCCAGTAGGAAACCTGCTCTGAGACATTCAAAGCAGCTGTCAATGTAGTGCATGTAAAGGGGCGGACTGACCATTGAGTCACTCGGGCACTGCCCGAGGGCCCCATGTCACTAGGGGGCCCCATCAGGGTTGCCAGGCTCAGTAAAACCAGGGACAGTATGTAAAAATCTATGTTTTTTTTAGATCTGTCCCAGATATGTCTGAAACCAACATACTTTTGATGTGAAAATCCAGAGATTTTAGCTGCCCCGCCTCTGCACTGCCTCCTGGCGTGGTGGTCATCTGTAAACCCAGGGGCCCCATAGTCTTCTATTGCCCGGGGGCCCCATGAGTTGTCAGTCAGCCCCTGTGCATGTATGTAGATGGGAGTGGCTGTAAAGCGGCCGCAGGAGATTAGCAGCACTTACATGCTACAAAGGATGAAAAAAAAACTTTTTTTTTTTTTTTATATTGCCAATTTTTTACATACACAGGCCCAGATTCACAAAGGACTTACGACGGTGTATCTCCACGTACGCCGTCGTAAGTCTGAATGTGCGCCGTCGTATCTTTCATAGAACCAGATACGCCTCACTGTTGCCAAGATACGAGCGGCATAAATCTCCTACGCCGTTGTATCTTGGGATGCATATTTACGCTGGCCGCTAGGGGCGCTTCCGTATATTTCCGCGTTGAATATGCAAATGAGCTAGATACACCGATTCACGAACGTATTTGCGCCCGGCGTATTAAAATACGTAAGGCGTACGACCAGCGTAACTTTACCCCTCATAAAGCAGGGGTAAGTCATGTTAAGGTATGGACTTCGGAAACGTTGGAACAGCGTCGTATTTTACGTCGTTTGCGTGAGTCGTACATGAATGGGCGTAGGTTACGTTCACGTCGACTAAGCATTGAGCTGGCATTATTTTACGGAGAAAATTCGACGTGATACCGAGCATGCACGCGCATGCGCCGTTCGTTAGGCGTGTCATTTACGTGGGGTCACGATTCATTTCCATATAACACGCCCCCTACCAGCCTACTTTGAATTATGCAGGCTTACACCGGCCCATTTACGCTACGCCGCCGCAACTTACGGATGCAAGTGCTTTGTGAATACTGCACTTGCCTGTCTAAGTTGCGGCGGCGTAGCGTAAATAGGATACGCTACGCCCAACTAAAGATACGCCATTGTATCTGAATCTGGCCCACAGTGTTTTAGCAAACTAAATTACATTTGGTTAGAGTTTACATGTATTTAATAATAAAAAAAAATGACTGTATTTCCTTGCATATAGATAAATATATATTACAAGAAAGGCTAAAGTATGATGCAAAACAAAGTCAGCATGTGCCAATAACAGCAAACTTATAAATATGACTGTGTTACCTACCACTGTAGTTGTGCCTGGACTACAGCTGTTCAAATCCAGAGCTGAGTAATGCTGCCATCTATGGGACAGATTGCAAATGACATCAATAAAGAAGATTTATTTCTTTATAGCCCAGTAGTGTGAAATGGCAGGAGTTATTTACCTACTTTTCATGCACACGCACGGAGTGTGCTGCCACACTGTTAAAAAGAATTAGTGCTGCAGGATATTTCTGCGACTCCCAAAAGTCACCATCCAAGGAGTAGAGTCACACTGCTGAAATAAATAGGCTGGCCAGAGCAATGGTTTATTGCACAAATAAAACACTGAAATGCACTGACCAGCAATCAAAAAATAAAATACAGTAACATGTTATATTTGGAGAATTTTCTAAAATATAGCCTATAGCATGTGTCCAATCTTCTTTTTTAAGAGATTTGTAAATGCTTATTTATTTATTTATTTATTTAATTCACTGCTGCAATATTTAGGTGGGCATAACTTCTTTATATTTAGGGGTTTTATTTAAATAAAAAGAGAAGACATTCATTAGAATAGATGCACATTCATGTAATTACAGCTTTAAAATTGCCTTGAAATGAAAAAAAAAAAAATATGCATACTAAAAGAAAAAAAATCACGCTGAATTCTTCTTTAAAATACAGTGTTCTGCAATAATAAAGAGTGCCATTTTGTTTCTAAATGCTTGCACTGTGATTTTAAATGTAAAAGGATGACATTAAAAGCTCATAAGCCCCAGCCCTAAGGAATGCATCTGATTCTGTATATGAATTGACTGGACCTCACACAATGTTTAGGAGTCAGTGGCGGCTGGTGCTCAAATTTTTTTTTTTTTGGGGGGGGGGGGGGGAACGCAGCCACTGTACCCATTAATTGCCGCCACTGTGCCATCAAACGCAGCTACTGTAACCATCAATTGTTGCCAGTGTGCCCATCAATTGCTTGCAGTGTGCCCATTAATTACTGCCAGTGTGTGCCCATCAATTGCTGCCAGTGTGCCCATCAATTGCTGCCAGTGTGCCCATCAATTGCTGCCAGTGTGTGCCCATCAATTGCTGCCAGTGTGCCCATCAATTGCTGCCAGTGTGTGCCCATCAATTGCTGCCAGTGTGTGCCCATCAATTGCTGCCAGTGTTCCCCATCAATTGCTGCCAGTGTGCCCCATCAATCAATTGCCGCCAGTGCGCCCCATCAATTGCAGCCAGTTTTCCCTATCAATTGCTGCCAGCACGTACCTGTCTCGTGTCATGCTCTGTCCTCTACACTTCCTCCGAGTCCTCGATGTCTTCTCCCGTCCTGTTCCCGTCTTCTTCTTTGGCCTAGGCGTCCAATCACAGCGCCTTTCGCTTCAGCCAATCAGGTGACAGGTAACCAGACCCGAGCACCTGATTGACTGAGAGGCGGGTCAGTGTTAGGGAAGCAATTTATTTGCTTCTCTAACACAACACTGTGTAAACAGCAAACGCACAGCATTGTGCCCGCTGTTTACCAATTTGGAAGCCTAATAGAGCCCAGTGGCATCTTAAGAGAATTATAGGCCCCCGGGCAATACAGTGCACTGGGGCCCTGTCTACACAATCGTGCACGAGAATTTACTGACAAAATCATGAAATTTACTGGCAGAACCACATTTATTTTACTGGCACTGCAAAAAAAAGTACCTAAAATTACAGTTTTACACATTTCTTCATTGACATGAAGGTTAGGTTACTATAATCCAGCCTTTTCAGAGTTTCCTCTTACATCAGAGTCTGCAGGATTCCCCCTTACAGTGAAAGGGAACTCTTATGTAAAGGGGAACGCTGCAGATCATGATGTAAGGGGGAACTCTGATGTGGAGGGGGACTCTGGTGACCAGAGACTACCTTATATCAGAGTTCACTGCTTTCTCTTTACATCAGAGTTCCCACTTACATCAGGGTCCTTGCACTGTAAGGGGGAATCCTGCAGACTCTGATGTAAAGGGGAACACCAGGAACTCTGATGTGTGGGGCACTCTGGTGACCAGAGACCACCTTCCGTAGAGTAAATACACTAAGGTAAGGGGGGGTCACTTATATTTTTGTATTCACTCCCCCCACCAGCAACCACCTGCCCCTTAGACTGGCCTGGCGGCGCTATCACTGATCTCCTCTCAGGTGCAACATGCACGGCTCAGTCAGATGGCTCCAGCTTGGCTGCTCTGGTTTTATCCTACTGTCTCCTCATGTCTGACTTCTCCCGTGACCCCCATCCCGGCGGCGCTCCCACTCTTGACTCCTCTTCAGACTCTTCCTCAGAGACTGTAGACACGATACAGTTCTACAGTTCTGACCCGCTGCTCTCCACCATTTTTTTTACTGGGGTTGCTGGGCAGCCGATGGGGGCCCCCCAGGCAAGTGGGGCCCCCGGGCCACTTCCCAGCGTGCCCAATGGAAAAGACAGCCCTGATAGAGCCTACGGCTCTAATCAGGACATCTATTAGAGCCGACGGCTCTAATCAGGCGCTTCCAAAAACACCCCCGCCGCTGTAATTAAGATGCCTGACAAGGAGCTGGACACCTGAATAGGGGGCTGCAGCGGCGATAATAGATAGAATCATGCAATGCATGAATCTATCTATTGGTGATAGAGCGGTGCAGGAGAGAGGGAGCGGCACTCCTGCGCCCTCTATGGGCGCACCGCCACTGTTAAGAGTCTTATATACATCAAACTGCCATAACCTAATGCACTAACTCATCATGGTAGATTTCATTACAGGTTAAGTGTGTCTACAATCATATCATTTTTTTAAAGCTGGACTTCGATCAGCTTAAAAATATGACAAGTAGGTGCCAGCTGTCAAAATACAATATCCACAGTGAAAGATTGATCCACCTGTGCTGTTTAGCATGGATGGAAGAATCTGTCTTTACATGTATGTCCACCTTTTCTCTCGGGTCTTACAAGCTTCCTCTCTGACAGTTCTTGTATTGACATCTGCTCCCCAAAGCCACTTCTCTTCTCTAGTAGTGTTGCTTCCCCTCTCACTGATATCATCACATACAATGCAGGACCAGAAGACGATGAAGGTCCTATCCACATTTCAAGGTGAGAGTGAAGAAGACGAGAGCACAAGCTGCTGCGGGTTGGCAACAGAAGGTAAGTATTTCTCTTTATAAGATTCCACCATTATATACTGTATATAAAAGGGGATGTCCATGGTTGCTAATAAGTTGCTAAGGCCCCAGATTTTACATTGTGGGATAGAGGCAACAAACATGTAAATTCTCTATCGCCAGATAAGGGTGATACAGCAGGAAGATCCTACCAGCGTCATTGGGGATAAAAATCTGAAATATGAATTCTGGGCAAATATAAACATTACAAATAAATGTCATTAAATCATCATTACATGCATTTTTAAGTGCAAGCAGTGTAAATATCTGAATGTGAATTAGGATCAGTCTCTTGAAGTCCCTAAACAGCAGAGTTCAGAGTGCAGAAGGAAGAAGCAACACAAAGAGCCAATCGATGTATGTGCTGATAAGGCACATGCTGATAGGAGAGTAAATGAGAGTAACAGATGAATTAAATGCTGTGCTGCTTTTCCTTCACTGTCCAGTCACAGGCTGGGGACAGGTTCATGACAGCCCAGGCTCGGAGGAAGTGGGTTGAAAAATGTTAACTGTCATTCAACCTGCCTTAAAGGGGTTGTAAAGGTATTTTTTTATTTTTTAAATAACAAACATACCATACTTACCTCCACTGTGCAGCTCATTTTGCACAGAGTGGCCCCGATCCTCGTCTTCTGGGGTCCCTCTGCAGCTGTCTCGGCTCCTCCCCGCAACATCTAACCACCCTTCTGGGAAGCGCTCTCCCAAGGGCGTTAGCTTGCGGCTGTGCTCGCCGCATCATTGGTTTGATTGACAGCAGCGGGAGCCAATGACTGCACTGCTATCAATCTCCAATGAAGAGCTGCCTCAAGCTGGGGGAAACCATTGGGGATCGCGCCCACAGAGTTTCGTGGCTCAGGTAAGTAAAACTGGGGGGCTGGGGGACCCGGGAGTGCAAGGTGTTTTATCACCTTAATGCAAACATGAAGCTCTACAACCCCTTTAAGGACACGTAATGGTTGAAATGGAGTGCTGTGGGGACAGCTCCAAACTGAATGTGTGTATTGCAGCAAAAGTTAATTTTTATTTAATCTTTTAATGGGCTACTATTTTTGTATTTTTTACTGGAGTTCTGCTTGAAAGTGCAAGATTTGTTCTGACTGTCTATGCAACTGCTGGCCCTGCTGTTAGTTTTAGGCCAGGGGTAAATTGACAAATTTATTTTCTGGTTATTAAGAGATTGGAGTCCTTGTTGACAAGGGTCTGAAATCAATGATATCAATACATTGCAAATTATACAAATGTCAACAATGAGTTAAACAGATGTTCTGCCCCCCCATGAAACAATTAAAATCCAGCAGCTACAAATACTACAGCTGTTGACTTTTAATATTAGGACACTTACCTGTCCAGGGTTCCAGTGATGTCGGCATCCCAGCTGATTTTCAGAACGGCTGTCAGGTGCTGCCACCACCAATCCTGGTAAGGGAAACCAGCAGTGAAGCCTTTCCCTATTGCGCATGCACGAAGCAAAGTGCTTTCTGAATGGCCATGTGGCGGAGGAAGGAGGGGGGCCGAACTTCAGAGGCACGGCGCCACGGCACCCTCTCTGGAAATGGGGAAGGGTACCTGTCAAAAACAGGTACCCCTTCCTCCCTAACCCCCAAAAAGGTGGTAAATGTGGCACCCCAGATGGGGGGAGGAGACATATAAGCAAAAGTTGGGTGGAACTCTGCTTAAAATCCAAGTATTTAAAATCACAAATGTAGCCCTAACATTTTAATTTTCTTTTTAATATTTGTAAAGTTTATTTATGATTACAACATACTGACAACAATGCTGATGGAACTATGAGTGTGGAAAAAATTTTATTAGCATAAAAATGTACATGTAAATGTTCAGCAGCTTCATGGGTAAGTTCACTAAGCACACAATGATAACACACTGGGAACTTGCTGGATAGGTCTTCTCAAACCTGTGTGCCACATCCTTCTAAGAGGTCACCATTGACTATGATTATAAAATTGTATGAAAAGAAAACAGTCCATGTAGCCTACAGCAGGCAGTCACATTCTTCCTTTGATTTCCTAAATTTAGACTGTCAGTTTATTTGGGCAGCCCTTTTTCCCATGCCCTGTATTTGTGTCTGCTATCTATGGAATTTCTAATGTGTGCCCTTTATTTTGATGTATGATGCTGTGCAATATGCTGGTGCTTATATATAAAGGATACTAAAAAGTAATACCCAGCACTGAAAAATGACATCTGGAATATGACTGGTTTCTATGAGTAAACCACACTTTTCTTCCAGACATTTTGATGAGGCGCTTTACCTCCTTCCATTACAGGAGACTAAATGTCAGTTAAGTGTCTGAGGAATTTTGTACAAAAAGTTCTACATGGTGTATAAATATAACACATAAAGATCTGACTACAGGTTAATGTGCGTTTTTCCTTGGAATATTTAGTTTTATAAAGCAGTTTTAAATTGTATGAACCCATTCTAGTAGTGTAACATCAGTGTAATCCTTAAATGTACAGTGTATATAGAAAATAATCCCCCCCTTTAAAAAAAAAACACACACACACATTTTGCTGCTTTGTTGCCAAAAATGAAGACAGATACATTTTTTTGTTTTATGCAGCTGTATTCACTCAGTGCAACTTATAACATCCAAGTGAAAAATATAATACCAAAATGTCAGAAAAAAATCAAAAACAGAATCGCTGAGTTGGAAAAAGGACCCCCCCCTCCTAAAAATGACTTGTAAACTCAACCAGGTTTAGCTAATCACCTGCTCAATGGCACACACTTTTAACTGTGATCAGCTGTGGTCATTTTGATTTGTTCAGCATGAAAAGGAGCATTTCAGTCCCCAGTAGTGCAACTGAAGCAAACAACCAACTATGGGTGGCAAGGCACCGTAAAAGGAACTGAGGGATAAAGTTGTGGACAGATGGGTATAAAAAAAAATTCAAAGGCGTTATCAATGCCTAGAAGCACAGTGAAGTCTATCATTAGGAAGTGGAAGGTATTTGATACAACACAGACCCTCCCTGGACCAGGACGTCTCTCCAAACTGGAAGAATGACTCGGAAGAAACTGGTCAGAGAGTCTACCAAGAAGCAGTTGCAGGAATTTATGACAAAGAGTGGTCATTGTGTGCATGTGACAATATCACCAATTCTTCACAAATGTGGTTTGTTTGGAAGGGTTGCAAAAAAAAAAGCCACTCAAGAAAGGCCACATGCTTTGCCAAAAAACTCATGCTTTGCCAAACTTCACCAAGATTCTGAGGCGAAATGGAAAAAATGTGTTATGGTCAGATGAGACTAAAATGTAATTATTTGGCCTCAACACCAAACCATATGTCTGGCGGAAATTCAATACAGCTCACTGTCCAAATAACACCATTCCTACAGTAAAGCAAGGAGGTGGTAATATTGTGTTATGGGGTGTTTATCTGCAGCAGGGACTGGAGCACTTGCCAGGATAGAAAATCTGGTGCCCTCTGCCAGAAAGTTGTCAATGGGAAGAAGGTTTACCTTCCAACATGACAATGACCCAAAGCACACAGCAAAAATTACCAAATAGTGGTTGAAGGAGAAAAGGGTGAATGTTCTTGCATGGCTTAGTCAGAGCCCAGACTTAAACCCCATTCAAAATCTGTGGAATGACTAATCGACGGCAGTCCACAAATGGTCACCAACAAATTTAACTAAACTTAAGCAGTTCTGCAAAGAAGAGTGGGCAAATATTGCAAAGTCCAGATGTGCAAAGTTAGTAGAGACATATCCCAACAGACTAAAGGCTGTACCGTATTTATCGGCGTATACCGCACACTTTTTCCCTTAAAATAAGGAGAAATCGTGGGTGTGCAATATACGCCGATACCTGCTTCCCGCGCTCAGTTTGAAGCCTCCACCGACATATACCGAGCGCAGTACACTCGGGTACATTCGGCCAGACTCGGCTTGGCTCGTGGTAACGCTCTGTGACGTTTATGCGCGAGAAGCCGAGCGTGGCCGAGCGTGCCCGAGTGTACTGTGCTCGGTATATGTCGGCGGTGGCTTCAAACTGAGCACGGGAAGCGGGGATTCGACTCGGAGACAGCGCGCGAGAAGCCGGAAGGACACCACCGAGGCCACGGACGAACGCCGGACCAGATATGGACGCCGGGCAAGACACCAAAACTGTAAGTATTAAAAAAAATTTTTTACAGGAATTTCGGGTGTACATTAGGGGTGCGCGCTATACGCCGGAGCGCGCAATACCCCGATAAATACGGTAATTACAAGTTGGTTCAATAAAATACTGACACAAGGGGGGATTCTTTTTCAAACTCAGTCATTCTGTTTTTGAATTTATTTTAATTTTTTTCTCACATGTTGGTGTTATATCCTTTACTTGGATGTTATAAGTTGCACTGAGTAAATACAGTTGGAAAAAACAAAAACGGTGTCTATCTTCATTTCAGGCTGCAGAGCAACAAAATGTGATTATTTTAAAGGGGGGGGGGGTAATTCTTTTCTATAAGCATTTGTATAATTAATATGAGAAGTAGGTAACCATAATACAAATGCCTTGTAATATGTACAGTGTAATGCTATTACAGTCTATGAGTGAAGAGATTAACTTTGTTTTTTACTATAGCAGGACGCTATATAGTAGGGGCACAGAAGTGGCCAGTTTACTTCTCCAAATTGGTAACTAGGTTTCACCATAGCTGGGTTTGGAAACCCTAACCCTAGAGTGGACAGTAGGTAGTGAAGGTGCTTAGGTTACTGCTAGAGGTCCCAAGAATAGTGAGTGGGGTGTACCATAGACAATGAGGGAGTACCAGCCCTGCTCCTGCCAGTGTGGGGCATTCTGGGTAGAGGGCTCTGTATATATAGTCTGGCAGGAGTTTCCATATGGTTGGTTGATCATGGGAAGCAGTGCAAAGATCAAGGTATGCAAAAATGTAATCTTTGAGGCTCTAGCTCATGGAAGCTTCCTCTTGGTGGGGAAGAAGGAAGGAGAGGTGCAGGACTAATGGGCTTTATTCACATCCCTTTGACATTGGATGTAGGATTTTGGAAAACCCTCAAAAATATTAACTATTCCTTGACTCAGTGTCAGGAACCATGAAACGAGACAGAAAATGCAATAAAAATCACACCTTTTAATAAAATGGTAAAAATGGTGACAAATAGTCAAAACATAGTCAGGGTTCAGTAGCCAAATCGGGTAGTGAGATCAAGCCAGGAAATCAGGAAGCCAGAGATCAGCGTAGTCAGAGGCAGCAGACAGGACCAGGAACCAGAAGGGATGTCAGCCAGGGAAGTCTTCAACAGGAACACAGCAGAGAGTCTCCAGATTGCCCAAGGCAAAGGCATTGAAGAAATGAAAGAGGCAGTTTAAATAGCCAGAAGGGGATGGCTGTGGGCTTGACTGACGAGCAGGAGATGATCAAAAGGTGAGCCACTGTGGAACGATCAGTACTGGCAATTAACCGTCAACTGAGCAACCTGAGCACAGAGAAGGAAGGTCTGAGAGTCCAGCCCTGACACTCCGCTTTCATCTTTGCTGTTCTTTAACTGTTTGCAATTAAGGAATATGCTGTCACTATTGGGAAGTCTAGAAGAAAGTATATGTGTAAATTAACTGTGCATCAGTTAAGAGTTTAAAATATTTCATTGTGTGGACACTTTCTCCTCCTAACCTCAAGATGGGAACATCTTCTGAAAACAAATACCTGCTAGGTGAATCTGCTAATGGGGTCCATTACTGTAATGTCTGAGGAAGGTATGAAACTGGCAATTGGGTGGTGCTGGTTATGCCAGGCAGGGGTGTTTCTGTATTTGTGCTCAGGGGATAATGCTGTACTCATAGAGCCTCAGTGAGTTTACAGGGAACAACTTATGTCAGACAGGAATAGTTTAAAGAGTACAGGTCCTCCCCCACCACAAAGCTGTATATGTAGTGGATATGCAGCCCAGCATGTGATTAGGCAACACACAACATCACCAAGATAGTGTTGGAGAATTGTATATGATGTCTCGGTCAGAGTTTTCAGACATTTAGGCCCAGATTGTCAAAGGGCTTACGACGGCGCAACGCCATTTGCGCCGTCGTAAGTCCTAATCTGGGCCATCGTATCTATGCAACTGATTCTTAGAATCAGTTACGCATAGATATCCCTTAGATCTGACAGGCGTAAGGCTCTTACGCTGTCAGATCTTAAATGCAATTTTTTTTCCCGCTGATAGGTGTCGCCTCGTCGTTTTCCCCGTCGTCTATGCAAATTAGCTATTTACGCGAGATTCCAGAACGTACGCGCGGACGACGCAGTGTATTTACGACGTTTCCGTAAGCGCAAACTTGCCCCTGCTATATGAGGGGCAAGTTTGCGAAGGTCCGTCGTATGCCATGTTAAGTATGGCGTCGGGTTAGCGTCGGCTTTTTCCGTCGTTTACCTAAGTCGTCCGCGAATACGACTTTACGTCAATGACGCTCACGTCGGCGTCATTGACGTTTTCCGTCGTGAGCTGGAGCATGCGCACTGGGCTGTTTTTCCGCCCGGGACATGCGCAGTTCGATCGGCGCGGGGGCGCGCCTAATTTAAATGCAAGCCGCCCCCTTTGAATTACGCGGCCTTACGACGGGCCATTTACACTACGCCGCCGCAAATTATGGAGCAAGTGCTTGGAGAATACGGCACTTGCTCCAGTAATTTGCGGCGGCGTAGTGTAAATGGCTTACGCTACGCCGCCGCGGATTCTACAAGAATCTGGCCCTTAAAGTATATCTAGAGCCATGACCTTTTCTGTAAGCTTTAAATAGTGTTTTGAAGGGTTAGAATCGCCCGTTAGGTTTTAATTTCTGCCAGAATTTCCATTATGGGGATTTACTTTCTGTATTTGTACTGGTGACCACTGTCACTGGGACTGGAAGTGAGGGCAAATCCAAAATTTTGCATTGTCACCAGAACAGGAATAGAGGGGAAGTGTTCCAATGGGTACATATAGGAGAGAGCTGTTTGAGCTCTGTCCAGCAAGAGATCATTGCTATAGTGATCTATTACTTGCTAATTGTACCCAGCAAAAGAGTACTATTAAAGTGATCTGTTGCACCACAGCTACATGGGGAGGTCTGAATTAGATCTCTACTGACCAGGTTATACACTGGAGATCAAAATTAGAGAACAACCTACAATTTCCTAAATTTCAAGGTCACTGTTTAGTCCTATTGAAAATGATCTATACAGGAGTAAAAGAGCATGTTTGTTAAGCATATTTCATGAGTTACATATATTTTAAAGCACAGAATAAAAAAAACTTTAACGAGGTTTGAAAAATAACATTGATCAAAGTTAGAGAACACTTTCAGATACCTCTCAGTTATTGGTGTTAATCTGGCACCTTGTGCTGATTTCTTTAATTATCTGACAAACCTTATTTAACTGGCAGCCTAACTTTCCAGTTGTCATGACTGAAACCCTCCGGCAGCAGGTTGTCCAGATGAAGGCCAAAAGGGATGACCCTTTCAGCTATAGCAATAGAAGTTTTTCATTCCAAATCTGTGATTTCGAGAATATTGCGTGAGTGAATAACTTGTATAGCACTACAAATGCGAACTGAATCGCCTCAAGGCGCTTATTTACATCCAGTGTCATCCTTATTCCTCAGAAGAGATGAGTCTTACGTTTTTTCCTGAAGGCCCGATGGTTTTCTTCCATGCGGATGTTTGTGGGCAGAGCGTTCCATAGCCGTGGTCCTTGGACTGCAAATCTTCGTTCTCCCTTTGATTTGTAGCCGGACTTGGGGATGTGGAGGAGGTTTTGGTTAGTTGATCAGAGAGTGCGATTAGGGGTGTAATGATTTATTTTCTCTCACAAGTATTGAGGAGCGTTTTCTTTGTGTGCTCCTCAGTGACGGGGTGATGGATTCCCATGTTTTTTTCCCCGTTACCAGTCTGGCTGCCGTGTTCTGGACGACTTGTAGACGTGAAATCTGATATTTAGCTAGGCCAATATAAAGGGAGTTTGTGTAGTTGAGTCGGGAATTGATAATAGTTCCAACTACAACTGCTATGTCTTCTTTTGGAATGAAGGGAATGAGTCTACGCAGCAGCCGGAGGAGATGGTGGGATCCGCTGACTACTGATCCTATTTGCGTATCCATCGACATTTCAGAGTCAAAGATGAATCCGAGACTTTTGACTTTGGTGCTTGGGGTGATCATCTGTCCAAGGATGGTGGGTGGTGTGCATCTTTACAATGTCACAAACTCATTCAAGTCCCCCAAGAAAGCTGGTCATCCATGAAAGACAAATGCAAGAGAGGACAGGATAATGTGGAGAATCTCAATGGGCAATCGGTTCAACACTGCAGCTGCGATTGCTCGCCAGTTCAGCGCTAAAGAGAGTAAGGATCTCATCATACAGTCATAGGCGTCCGCTCAATAGGGCAAGGGGGGTCGTTTGCCCCCCCTGGAATCGCCAGGGAGAGCCAGGAGCAGGACCGAACTGGCCCTGGGCCGATTTAAGCAGTGACTGCAGCACTCCCCTCCCCTCTAGTTGTCCCTTATTTAGAGTGCCTGTCCCTCTTCTGGAATCAAATCCATTTGTCCCTCATTCCAAAAGGTTCCTCGTTTAGACCTGAAATAAATATACTGTCAATATAGTGTAGTGTTTCAGTCAAGGTAAAGGGGTGCTGTGTAATGTAAAGGGGTCCAGTGATCAAGGGCGCTGTGTAATGTAAAGGGGTCCAGTGGTGCAGGGTGCTGTGTAATGAAAAGGGGGCCAGTGATGCAGGGTGCTGTGTAATGTAAAGGGGGCCAGTGATGCAGGGTGCTGTGTAATGTAAAGGGGGCCAGTGATGCAGGGTGTTGTGTCATGTAAAGGGGGGCAGAGCTGTGAGGTGCTGTGTAATGTAAAGAGGTCCAGAGATGCAGTTGTGGAGAGGGGGTACACAGTAGTGACAAAGAGATATTGAAAGATGCAGGGGGCACAGTGGGGTGTTTTTACATTTTAATGTGGGGGGGGGGTGCTTTTGACTGTCTATCGCCGCTGCCGAAGCGCCCCCCTCTGAAAAAATTTCAGCGGATGCCCATGCATACAGTGTCTCGCTGTTTAAGAGAATTTGGACTGAAAGCTTGATTTGCATTGACCAAAACTTTCATTAGCAAAAAGAATCAAAAGGCTAGACCAGCCTTTGCTGAGGAGCATGTTGTGTGGACAGAGGAGAATTGGTCCAAAGTTCACTGTAGTGATGAAAGCAAGTTTAATTTATTTGGGTTGGATGGAGAACATTATGTTCATCATAAAACTGGGGAAAAACTGAACCCAAAGCATGTTAAGAAGTCAGTGAAAGGTGGAGGGGGAAGCATGATGGTTTGGGGAATGTTTTCTGTAGCAGGAGTTGAGCCTCTTATACAGCTACATGGCAGAGTGAATACAAATGTTTATCAGAACCTTCTTCGACAACATGCCATTCTTTCCCTGCATTCATCACCCAATGAGCCAGGAATTTTCATTTGTGACCAGTGGCGGAACTACCGCCATAGCGACCCACGCGGGCGCTATGGGGCCCGCAGCCGAGTGGGGCCCGGTGAGCTGTGTTGCCAACCGTCCAAGCTGTGTTGCCATCCGTTATTGTCCGTGATAGGACAACAGTGGCCGTAAAAATAGCCGTCGCCGGGTCAGCTTTAAACTGCGCATGCGCAGTTCCGGCGCTGCCCGAGTCCTGAGCTGAGCCGCCGAGCCGATCCTGTATTCCACCCCCCCCCCCAGGCCCAGGGGACGGCCGCGGATGTGACAGCGGTGTCGCGCTTGCTACTGGCGGCGATGCGAGTGATGTCATTGCGCATCCCGCAAGGCGCGCCAACCTTTGAAAATAGTCACAAGAGGGATGGAGCAGTCTTGCCTTCTTTGGTGCCTGCGCCTGGCGGTGGACAATTCAGTGACAGCACAGCCCAGCCCAGCCCAGAAGCTGCCCACAGTGCCCAGCTATCCACAGCACAAGCGGACCAGGCCAGCTTCCTTGCCTCAAGGTAATAAAGTAGCTGGTGGTGGTGGTGACAGGACTCAGGAGGTGACGGTGGTGGTGACAGAAGGAGCTGGTGGTGGGGGCAGGAGGAGTTTGTGGCAGGAGGAACTGGTGGTGGGAGCTGGTTGTGGCAGGAGGAGCTTTTGGCAGGGGCTGGTGACAGTGGCAGGAGCTGGTGATGGCGGCAGAAGGAGCTAGTGATGGCGGCAGAAGGAGCTGGTGATGGCGGCAGAAGGAGCTGGTGATGGCGACAGAAGGAGCTGGTGATGGCGGCAGAAGGAGCTGGTGATGGCGGCAGAAGGAGCTGGTGATGGCGACAGAAGGAGCTAGTGATGGCGGCAGAAGGAGCTGGTGATGGTGGTAGAAGGAGCTGGTGGTGGCAGGAGGAGCTTGTGGCAGGAGCTGGTGGTGGCAGGAGGAGCCTTTGGCAGGGGATGGTGATGGCGGCAGGAGGAGCTGGTGATGGCGGCAGGAGGAGCTGGTGATGGCGGCAGAAGGAGCTGGTGATGGTGGCAGAAGGAGCTGGTGATGGTGGCAGAAGGAGCTGGTGATGGTGGCAGAAGGAGCTGGTGATGGTGGTAGAAGGAGCTGGTGGTGGCAGGAGGAGCTTGTGGCAGGAGGAGCTGGTGGTGGGGGCAGGAGGTGGCAGGAGGGCTGGTGGGGGCAGGAGGAGTTTGTGGCAGGAGGAGCTGGTGGTGGGAGCTGGTTGTGGCAGGAGGAGCTTTTGGCAGGGGCTGGTGACGGCGGCAGAAGGGGCTGGTGATGGCGGCAGAAGGAGCTGGTGATGGCGGCAGAAGGAGCTGGTGATGGCGGTAGAAGGAGTTGGTGGTGGCAGAAGGAGCTTGTGGCAGGAGCTGGCAGAAGGAGCTGGTGGTGGGAGCTGGTGGTGGCAGGAGGAGCCTTTGGCAGGGGCTGGTGATGGCGGCAGGAGGAGCTGGTGATGGCGGTAGAAGGAGTTGGTTGTGGCAGGAGCTGGCAGAAGGAGCTGGTGGTGGCAGGAGGAGCCTTTGGCAGGGGCTGGTGATGGCGGCAGGAGGAGCTGGTGATGGCGGCAGGAGGAGCTGCAGAAGGAGCTGGCAGCAGAAGGAGCTGGTGGTGGCAGGAGGAGCTTGTGGCAGGAGCTGGCAGAAGGAGCTGGTGGTGGGGGCAGGAGGTGGCAGGAGGGCTGGTGGGGGCAAGAGGAGTTTGTGGCAGGAGGATCTGGTGGTGGGAGCTGGTTGTGGCAGGAGGAGCTTTTGGCAGGGGCTGGTAACAGCAGCAGGAGGATCTGGTGATGGCGGCAGAAGGAGCTGGTGATGGCGGCAGAAGGAGCTGGTGATGGCGGCAGAAGGAGCTGGTGGCAGAAGGTGATGGTGGTAGGAGGAGATAAGGGGGGCAGGAGGTGAGGGTGAACAAAAACTGATGGACTATTTTTATATTGAAAATAACAGAAAGATGTTTTTTAACCTTTAATATCTACCTTAAATCGCATTGCTATTTGGATAGTGTACTTGTTTGTAGCTTAAATACTAAAATTTGCACTTAAAACTGTAATTTTGTAAAATGCCAGAGAAAAACCCTGTATTCGAGTGAGAATTTTTATTTTTGTCCTTGTAGAAAAAAATGGCCAAAAAAATTAAAAATCAGCAGTAATAGCAATAGTGGCAATGGTAAACGTCATACATTTTATCTCTCTACAAACGTATTGAAGGTTTTAAATACTGTGTCATTCCCACTATGTGAATCATGTGTACGGTATTTGTCAGGATTTACTGAAGTATGCTAGCCTAGTCATTTTAACCACTTCAGCCCCAGAAGAATCCCCCCCCCCTTCCTGACCAGAGCACGTTTTGCGATTCGGCACTGCGTCGCTTTAACTGACAATTGTGCAGTCGTGGGACGTTGCACCCAATTTTTTTTTTATTTTTTTATTTATTATATGGTTATTTAAATTTTTGTTTTGCTGTTCAAAATTAATATAAGCTGTTGCTTGGGTGCTGTGCCACATGAGTGTAGTAATGTGTTGTTCAATGGCATTAGTTCAGTTTTTTTTTTGGAGGGGGGGGCCCCATACAACATTTTGCTATGGGGCCCTGTGATTTCTAGTTACGCCCCTGTTTGTGACAATTGCCCTGTCACACAGCAAAATGGGTAAAGCTGTTCCTTGAAGCTGAAAACATTGAAATAATGAAATGGCCAGCCCAGAGCCCTGATCCAAACTCAATAGAAAACCTCTTGAAAATCCTTGGCAACAAAGTTATGACCAAGAAACCCACTACAGTCACCGAACTGTGGAAGAGACTGGAAGAAAAGTGGAACAAAATCACACCAGAGCATTGTCAGAGACTAGTGGAAGTCATTCAAAGCAAGGGTCTGTACATTTCCTACTAATTGTTGATTGATGTAACCGTCAGAAATTGTAGTTGTAATCGTTCTCTGTGCTACAGTCATTGCTGTTCTCATTTTGATTTGTGTGTTCTCTACAAAATAAAGTTTTTGTTGTTGAAGTGCCTTTCATATTTTGAAAGACACTGTTCCATTAACCACTTAAGGACCCCCTACAGACGATATACGTCGGCAGAATGGCACGGCTGGGCTCTTTAAGCCCAGCCGTGGGGTCACAGGCGCGTGCACGCGACCCGGTCCGAAGCTCCGTGACCGTGGCCGCGGGACTCGCGGACCCGATCGCCGCTGGAGTCCTTCGATCGGTCCCCGGAGCTGAAGAACAGGGAGAGCTGTGTGTAAACACAGCTTCCCCGTTCTTCACTGTGGCGGCATCATCGATCGTGTGTTCCCTTTTATAGGGAATGACATTCGATGATGTTACACCTACAACCACACCCCCCTACAGTTGTAAACATACATGAGGTCACACATAACCCCTTCAGTGCCTCCTTGTGGTTAACTCTCAAACTGCAACAGTCATTTTCACAGTAAACAACGCATTTTAAATGCATTTTTAAAATGGTCCCAAAAAAGTGTCAAAATTGTCCGAAGTGTCTGCCATAATGTCGCAGTCATGAAAAAAAATCGCTGATCGCCGCCATTAGTAGTAAAAAAAATAAAAATTTATAAAAATGCAATAAAACTATCCCCTTTTTTGTAAACACTATAAATTTTGCGCAAACCAATCGATAAACGCTTATTGAAATTTTTTTACCAAAAATAGGTAGAAGAATACGTATCGGCCTAAACTGAGGAAAAAAAATAATGTTTTATATATTTTTGGGGGATATTTATTATAGAAAAAGGAAAAAAAATATTGAATTTTTTTCAAAATTGTCGCTCTATTTTTATTTATAGCGCAAAAAATAAAAACCGCAGAGGTGATCAAATACCACCAAAAGAAAGCTCTATTTGTGAGAAAAAAAGGACGCCAATTTTGTCTGGGAGCAATTGTCAGTTAAAGCGACGCAGTGCCGAATCGCAAAAACTGGCCGTGTCCTTTAGCTGCCTAAATGTCCGGGTCTTAAGTGGTTAACATGGTATAGCCACAACAAAAATTCCATCAAATGTTGAGCAAAGAAGATTACAAGAAGATTACATTATTTCTGAAAAAAAATATATATATACACACAGTATCTCACAATAGGGAATACACCTCTCACATTTTTGTAAATATTTTATTATATCTTTTCATGTGACAACACTGAAGAAATTACGGTTTGCTACAATCAAATGTAGTGAGTATACAGCTTGTATGTAAATTTGCTGTCCCCTCAAAACAACTCAACACACAGCCATTAATGTCTAAACCGCTGGCAACAAAAGTGAGTACACCCCTGAAAATGTCCAAATTGGGCCCAAAGTGTCGATATTTTGTGTGGCCATCATTATTTTCCAGCACTGTCTTAACCCTCTTGGGCATGGAATTCACCAGAGCTTCACAGGTTGCTACTGGAGTCCTCTTTCACTCCTCCATGACGACATCACGGAGTTGGTGGATGTTAGAGACCTTGTGCTTCTCCACCTTTCGTTTGAAGAAGTCCCACAGATGCTCAATAGGGTTTAGGTCTGGAGACATGCTTGGCCAGTCCATCACTTTTACTCTCAGCTTCTTTAGCAAGGCAGTGGTGGTCTTGGAGGTGTGTTTGGGGTCATTATCATGTTGGAATACTGCCCTGCGGCCCAGTCTCCAAAGGGAGGGGATAATGCTCTGCTTCAGTATGTCACAGTACATGTTGGCATTCGTGGTTCCCCCAACGAACTGTAGCTCCCCAGTGCCGACAGGCAGCACTCATGCAGCCCCAGACCATGACACTCCCACCACCATGCTTGACTGTAGACAAGACACACTTGTCTTTGTACTCCTTACCTGGTTCCCGCCACACATGCTTATCTTGGTCTCATCAGACCACAGGACATGGTTCCAGTAATCCATGTCCTTAGTCTGCTTGTCTTCAGCAAACTGTTTACAGGCTTTCTTGTGCATCATCTTTAGAAAAGGTTTCCTTCTGGGATGACAGCCATGCAGACCAATTTGATGCAGTGTGTATATGGTCTGAGTACTGACAGGCTGACCCCCCCACCCCTTCAACCTCTACAGCAATGCTGGCAGCACTCATAGGTCTATTTCTCAAAGACAACCTCTGGATATGACGCTGAACATGTGCACTCAACTTCTTTGGTTGACCATGGCGACCTATTCTGAGTGGAACCTGTCCTGTTAAACCACTGTCTGGTCTTAACCAACATGCTGCAGCTCAGTTTCAGGGTCTTGACAATTTTCTTATAGCCTAGGCCACCTTTATGTAGTGCAACAATTATTATTTTCAGATCCTCAGAGAGTTCTTTGCCATGAGGTGTTGAACTTCCAGTGACCAGTATGACAGAATGAGAGCGATAACACCAAATTTAACACACATGCTCCCCATTCACACCTGAGACCTTGTAATACTAATGAGTCACATGACACTGGGGAGGGAAAATGGCTAATTGGGCGCAGGGTGTTGAGTTATTTTGAGGGGACAGAAAATGAACACTGTTATACAAGCTGTACACTCACTACTTTACATTGTAGCAAAGTGTCATTTCTTCAGTGTTGTCACATGAAAAGATATAATAAAATATTTTCAAAAATGTGAGGGGTGTGCTCACTTTTATGTGATACTGATATAAAAAAAATATAAACGATTCCCTCCTCAGATTCATTTAAAGGTCCAAACAATGATGCTGGATGATATTTTTGTTTATTACACAAGCATTAAATGCTCACAATGTTACTCAAATTTTTAGCAAATGCAAACCCGTGAAAAAGTAGCCAGTGTGCCAAATTGTGCCCTCTTCAGCTTGATTTAATCTTATCTTAATGTAACACTGGGCATTTTTACAGCTGCTGTTTTGGACATCAGATTTTTTTTAACTGCATCTAAACTCCCCTGTATGTTGTCCTATGTCAGGGATCCTCAAACTACGGCCCTCCAGCTGATGCGGAACTACACATCCCATGAGGCATTGTAAAACTCTGACATTCACAGACACGATGGGAATTGTAGTTCCTGAACAACTGGAGGGCCGTAGTTTGAAGACCCATGTCCTATGTGTTCATGCACACAGGCATTTATCTGCTTTTTTGGCAGGAGAGTTTGATGGCAGAAAAAACCTCCACCAGCGCATTCTGGAGCAGCAACGTTCTGGCAGAAACAATGCTGACAGCTCCTAAACCCTATTAACTCCCCTAAACTATGCTAAATGTTGGTGTTCAGCATATAGCAGGTTTTTTGTTTTTGTTTTATTTAATAGCTATTTGTTAGGAAACGGGCTGTGAAGCCGGCCCCTGCATCCGTAACAAAGAATGAGTCATCAGCTGTCAGTTGGGTTCCCCGCTGACAGCTGAATGTAAAAAAAAAAAGAAAATGTGGCGCGTGTCCCCCAAACTAATACAATGCCCTCATTGGCTAGTATGAGCCTGATCATACTCAAGCAAATCTCGGTATGAAATATAGCAATTGAAACAATTGTTCCCTATACATTGAGATAAAGCCAACCAAGCTGAAGTGTGGTGAATAAAAAATAATAAAAACCAGCACCAGTGGTACTTACAATAAATGAAAAGTATACCATGTGCTGGCGATCTAGCGGTGCTGTTAGGGTTAATATGTGGCTGTGACAACAAGCACTCATAAAATGGACAACTACGCCTGTGCTTTCCATCCGTATTATTGGTTCCCAGCAGATTAACAAAAGCTGTGCCTCCTCCATTCATAGAATGTGTTTTATAGAAATAGCTATGAGTACTAAAACAACTTTGGATACAAACTATACTCTAAAAATGTTTTAATTTGTGTAAACCACAAGAATCAACATATCCCTGAATTCTTCCAAGGCTATCCATCCCTTGTTAGTGAGATGCATGTTGCATGTGCTCAGCTGCCCATGTGCAATAACCCCTATGCCCCGTACACATGATCCGAAAAATTGGACGAAAAATACCGCTTTCAAGGCGATCAGGGATGAATTAGAGCAGAGACAGTGACCCAGGCCTTCTCATCAACATCAGTGCCTGATCTCACAAATGCGCTTCTGGAAGAATGGTCAAACATTCCCATAGACCAGTGTTTCTCAACCTTTTTCCAGTCGGGGCACTCTTAAGAAGTATTTTCAGTCTTGAGGCACCCCAGTCCAAGGCTTGGTTCACATTACGGTGTGTCGCAGAACACGCGCAAAATCACACTCATTCCTGACACACAGACAAATGCTCTGCTCTTTAGGGGTACCATTCATTCCTAATGGTACCCCCACACATTAGAAAACGTGGGGTGCTTTTGCTGCAGTGCAATAAAAAAAAGAAAAAAGTTTGGGGACTTGTTTCGCTGCATTTTGTGGGAATGGAAATTAATGGACTGCCCTACATGTAGCTACACAGATGTGAACCAAGGGCTTGTTCACATGTTATAGGGGCGTGGAACCACAGGGTTGAGCTGTTTTTACCACCCCCAACTTCTCCACCTTTAGCTGCAGAGGCAGCAGCTGGGGGTGTTCACATGCTGTGGCTGCAACTGGAGGTATACCGAGGGTGAATGGGGCTGCACTGCAACTACCCCGCAACTGTGTGCATTGCACGGTTGTGGTGTAGTGATGCTGCATTTATGGGATTAAAACAGGTGGTAAAGAGGCAACATAATGCCTCTTTATCGCCTGTCAAATGCTTCTGAAAAGTGATTTGTGCATTGATTGTTTTTCAGAGGAGCAGCAGTCCTTGCTGCTATCAAACAAGACCTACAAAAGCCATTCTTATTGCACAGGAATGGGGGGTCAGGATTAACAGTAACATACACACATACATATGCTTACACACGCATACAAACACATACATACATACATACACACACACATACAGACACTCACATGTACACACACACACAGACACATGTATAAAGCCATTTTAAAATGAATCTAGCTTCTAGCTCAGTACCTTTAAAGATTCCTCATTCAGCCGGGTACTGCACCCTAGGGGGAAGCAGAGACCACAACACACTCCTCTGCACTTTACTTTCACTTTTGAAGCCGACAGAGCTTCTCACAGTTCGGCAGGAGAGCAGGCTCATCTGACAGCCTTCTCTCCACTGACCCCGCGGCACACCTGAGAACCTCTGACGGCACACCAGTGTGCCGCGGCACACTGGTTGAGAAAGGCTGCCATAGACACACTCCTAAACCTTGTGGACAGTCTTCCCAGAAGAGTTGAAGCTGTTATATCTGCAAAGGGTGGGGACTGGGATGCAATAAAAGTTAATGTGCTTGTAAGGCTAGGTTCACACTACTGCGAATTCAAAATTGCGGTAAAATCGCGATTTTACTGCGATTTCGCGGCTGCGGTTTTGCCACGATTTCGGCCGCGATTTAAAAGACATCTGTGCAGGGTTCAATGTAAATCGCAAAAAGTAGTACAGGAACTACTTTTTGAAATCGGTGCAGCCCTGCAGATGCGGCGTCACACCGATTAGGACGGTGCGATTTGACATGTGAAATCGCATCTCAAATCGTACCCAGTGTGAACCTACATGGGCTAAAGGCAAGGCGTCACAATACTTGATAATATTGGGGGCTATTTACGAAAGGCAAATCCACTTTGCACTACAGTGCAAAGTGCACTTGAAATTGCACGTGTGCACTTGGAAGTGCAGTCACTGTAAATCTGAGGGGTAGATCTGAAATGAGGGGAAGCTCTGCTGTTTTTATCATCCAATCATGTGCAAGCTAAAATGCTGTTCTTTTTTATTTTCCTTGCATGTCCCCCTCGGATCTACAGCGACCGCACTTCCAAGTGCACTTTGCACTTGTAGTGCAAGGTGGATTTGCCCCCCAAAAGAAGAACCCACTGGTATAGAATGGGGAATATGGGGGGGTCATGAGGTGCGTAAGTGGCATCTCTTTCATACTGCTCACAATATAGTAGCACATCTCACAGTTTCCTGTAAGCTCAGTGATATAGAAAGGAAATGGGTGTTTGCCTCAATAACATATTTTACATGCGAACATTTAGGGGCAGATTCACGTAGATCATCGCAAAATTGTGCGGGTGTAACGTATCTCATTTACGTTATGCCTCTGCAACTTACATGGGCAAGTGCTGTATTCTCAAAGCACTTGCTCCGTAAGTTGCTGGGGCGTAGCGTAAATCACCCGGCGGAATTCAAATTCAGCGGGTAGGGAGCGTGCATCATTTAAATGAAGCGCGTCCCTGCGCCGAACGAACTGCGCATGCGCCGTCCGTAAAATATCCCAGTGTGCATTGCTCCAAATGACGTCGCAAGGACGTCATTGGTTTCGATGTGAACGTAAATGACATCCAGCCCCATTCACGGACGACTTACGCAAACTAAATAACTTTTTAAAATTTTGGTGCGGGAACGACGGCCATACTTAACATTGGCTGCGCCTCATATAGCAGGGACAACTATACGCCGGGAAAAGCCTAATGTAAACATCGTAACTTTACTGCGTCGGCCGCACGTACGTTCGGGAATTCGCGTATCTAGCTAATTTGCATACTCGACGTGGATTTTGACGGAAGCGCCACCTAGCGGGCCAAAAAAAATGCACTTAAGATCCTACGGCATAAGAGACTTACGCCTGTCGGATCTAATGGATATCTATGCGTAACTGATTCTAAGAATCAGTCGCATAGATACGACGTCTCAACGCAGAGATACGACGGCGTATCTGGAGATACGCCGTCGTATCTCGGTTGAGAATCTGGGCCTTACTCATCAACAATCTGCTGATTCATTCAAGATATGTATAGTGTTAATAACATGATTTTTAGATTGCTAAACTTGGAGGAGGGTTACACATTTAAGATTGCTGTCATAACAAAAATATGTTATTTAATGGGATTTGTCAAAAATTCTAAATTATTTGATACATTTATGGAAATTTTCAATTAATGAGTACTTAGACTCATATGTTGTCCCTTCTCCTGGTTACTTGGATAAATATAAAAAAAAAAAATCAAGTTGCACTATGCTAGTAAATTTGGATGCAACAAAAACGGAGAAAGCATTATTTGTCATTCTGGGAATCAACCAATCCTCCATCTGTAAACAGTTACAACCCAAAATTTATGAGTGTGTTTAGACATGACAAGGCCAAAAGACATATGGTAGGAGTGACACAGAATATAAATTAGTGGGCTGGTTTGCCCAGATGAAAAAAAAAAAAAACAGTTTCCTCACAATTCATTCTGCCTTGGTTGTTGACAGCAGCCGATAAGTGTGACTGCCCGACGCCCGTTGTCTACAAACGGATTAGTAACACCAGCTAACATTGATTAGCAAATCTGGCTCACCACAAGGCTGTTTGCGTGTCTCTTTGCACTATTAGTGGATCTGCTGTCAGCTACTCATTAATCCTTGTGGCAAATGTGGGAACAAATTTATTGCAATGGCTTAAAATCTACCCCACTTCCAGTTTATTTTTTGGAAGTGATCACTGTTGAGAAACCCCCATACAAACAGCAGTGCAGATTTGATAAAGTAAGAAATAAGATGAAGTGAAGGTGCACCTGTGTTCATCTTACAGCTTAAACTGCATGCTGGTCAATTTAACCTCTTCCATACAGGGCTGTTATACACACATCCATACCAGGCCTATTCTGGCACTTCTCTCCTACATGTACAAATCATAATTTTTTTGCTAGAAAATTACGCAGAACCCCCAAACATTATATATGTTTTTTTAGCAGACATCCTAGGGAATAAAATGACGGTCATTGAAATGTTTTATCTTGCACGGTATTTGTGCAATAATTTTTCAAACGCCTTTTTTTTGGAAAAAAATTGTTTCATGAATCAAAAAAATAACAAAACAGTAAAGTTAGCCCAATTTTTTTGTAAAATATAAAAGATGATGTTACACCGAGTAAATAGATACCTAACATGTCACTCTTTAAAATTGCGTGCACTCATGGAATGGCGCCAAACTTTGGTACTTAAAAATCTCCATAGGCAACGCTTTAAATTTTTTTACAGGTTACCAGTTTAGATTTACAGAGGAGATCTAGTGCTAGAATTGTTGCTGGCACTCTAACGCACGCGGCGATACCTCACATATGTGGTTTAAACGGCGTTTACATATGTCGGCGGGACTTGCGTGTGCGTTCGCTTCTGCGCGAGAGCTACTGGGGACAGGGGCGTTAAAAAAAATATTTCGTATTTCTTTTTTTTTTTTACATATTTATTTCTTTTTTTACACTTTTTTTTTTATTTTTTATTATCACTTTTATTGAGGCTGCATTCATGGCAATGGTGAATCTGTATTCATGTCAATGGTGAGGCTGCATTCATGTCAATGGTGAGGCTGCATTCATGGCAATGGTGAGGCTGCATTTATGTCAATTGTGAGGCTGCATTTATGTCAATGGTGAGGCTGCATTCATGTCAATGGTGAATCTGTATTCATGTCAAAGGTGAGGCTGCATTCATGGCAATTGTGAGGCTGCATTCATGTCAATGGTGAGTCTGTATTCATGTCAATGGTGAGTCTGTATTCATGTCGTTTTTTATCCATAGGAAAAATTTAAAACATGTTCTATTTTTTTTTTTCACCGATGGAAAATAAACCGATTGGGCCCACACACGATCGGTTTGTCCGATGAAAACAGTCCATCGATCTGTTTTCATCGGACAAACCGATCATGTGCACAAGGCTTTTAGAGTCTCTTATTTTTTATACTCAGTTGTGACATGCCGCTACTCTTATATAAGATAAACATTTTACTTGTCTTGCAAAACTCTATCAAACCAAGTTACTCTCAAACCAAGATTTCACTGTATACTCCTTACTGAGGTAAGAGTCCAGAGAGCATTGAGTGGTAGTCACGAAGATTTCCTATAGAAGACACTGCTTTTGACATTACGTTCATCACAGTCAATTCAGCACTTTATTTATTTGTTTACATAAGATATTGTGGACGTTATTTCAGCACTTTTCTTATCAGAGTTATTTTAGACTTTTTATTGCTTATTTGCACAGTCATTTTGAATTTATTTGATTTTTTTTTTTTGATTTATTAGTCAGTTTAGCACATACATGTGATTTTTTTACTATTAGAAAGTTGCGCTGATCACTTTTTATTCATTCCCAATTTTTGTGCACTGTGTACACTTTAGGTCTAGCAGAAATTTTCCACATTATTATTTAGATTAGATTTATTCACTTGATAGCGCATAGGACCAAACTTTCCATATGTGCATAGAAAATTGAGTGTCATGGACAGTTAACAAATATGTGTCTTGGGATAATTGATCATTTTTGTAGAAAACTGTCAATTGTCTAGTTTAAGTCAGAAACTTTGAAGTTTAAGTTAAAGCCTTTTATTAATTCAACATTTCAGATAACACAATTTTTGATAACAATCTGTCTACTCAATGGAGTTATTTACTAAACCTGGTGCGTAATTTGGAGTGTGTAATCTGGTGCAGCTCTGCATATAAACCAATCAGCTTCCAGGTTTTATTCTCAAAGCTTAACTAAACAAGCTGAAGTTAGAAGCTGATTGGCTACCATGCTGAGATGCACCAGATTCTGAGTGCTCCAGTTTTAGCTTTATTTTTTGACAAGTTTTATGCATGGTGCCCAGTGTGAAGTGAACAAACAGGGTTACCTCTTATTAATCACAGGCACATTTTGTGAAAATGTTTAAAGCAGAGCTTTAGATAAAAATAACAAGATAGAAATCAATAGCTTATTTAAGGCTAGGTTCACACTGCTGCGAATCTTGCAATCTTGCCGTGACTTTGCCACAATTCGCGGCCGCAATTTCAGGGAATGCCAGTCTATAGCGCTGAATTTGCATCGCGCACGGATCAAACTCGCACAGGACCCTTTTTTCAAGCAGCTTAGATTCGCATCACACTGATGTGAACGGCACTAATATGACTTGCGAATTTGAGCGATCGCAATGGCTCAAATTCGCAAAATAATTTGCAGCAGTGTGAACCCAGCCTAAAGATAAGTTACCAAAACCAGCTTTCAATGGAATATTCACCTTCAGAGGCCCGGTCACACTGCTGCGAATTCTGTTGCGAATTTGAGCCGTTGCGATTTCTCAAATTCGCAAGGCATTAAAATAACATTGTTTTCCATTAGTGCCGTTCACATCAGTGCGGTGCGAATTTAAGCTGTGGAAAAAAAGGGTCTGATGTGAATTCAGCTCTATAGACTGGCATGCCGCGAAACGCGGCAAATTTGCGGCCTCTAAATCGCGCAATTTTGATTCGCAGCAGTGTGAACCTAGCCTCAATCCAGAGATTTCCTCTGCATTATCTTTTTTCAGCTGCTAGATGTCCTCTGTCTGATTGGTAGCATCTTTGAGCTAACTCCTCTGAGTCAAGGTTATCCCGGACCGACCCCAGCATGTGCCTGGACAGAGAAGGGAAAAGGAGGACATTGATGAGCTCAGCTGAACTCGCACGATTTCATACCCGCATGTCAGTCTGACTTTGGGGGCGAAGAAACTACTTTTGGGAATCGGTGCGGCGCCGCAGACGAAACTAGTTAATCGTGGCTACGACGCTTCATCATCATGCACGCTTGCTGACCGGCGGTTGAGTTCGATGCAGCCACACAGCCTGCTTAGGAGCATTGATTGACTTCCATTTCGATGTAATAGTTTTTTGGGGAGAGTATTGGAATCTGTTTTTATTGCTATATGCCAGTTTTTTAAACCTATTGCCCAAGGATTTGCTTAGTGTGATTCCCTTTGCAAGTTTTACTTGTTATTTTTGGAATAAATGTTGTTTATGGGTTATACCGTGGGCGTATATGCTTTTTATTTTTATTTTTCATTGTGCTGATGAACCAACCCTGACTGGATCACGCTTTGGCGTTTCCCTTCATAAGGAGATGTAACACGCACATTTAATCATACTAAATGATTTGCTTAGGATCGGGTAAGAGGCTTTAATACTTGGTGTCACCTGGTGGTAGAAGCACTATGAATTGTGATTGCAGGGACACTGGTGGAGCAAGTGAATCATGAATATGTGTTTCACATATATTTTTCCTTTTTAGCCCTTGTTAATGAGCTCTTATGGACACTTATTTACATATTTGGTGTAATTTCTTTATACACGTTTTTTTCACCCAATAAGTTTGATGTCATTATATTGATTGATTTTTGTGTTTTTACAATATTGAGTTAATTTTGTTTAGCACTGCTTCATATATTTATCACAGTTCTTGCATTTAGTGTCACAGATTGCTTAGGCGGCTGCTCATTTTGTAATTTATATGTTTTGGCGCGGATATCCTATATGATTTTTGATGTATTAAAGCAGCAATTTGTATTGTAGCAAACCAAGTCTTATGCCTTGTACACACGATCGGAATTTCCGTCGGGATAAACGCAAATGGATTTTTCCATCGGAATTCCGTTTAAGCTGTCTTGCATACACACTGTCACACCAAATTCCGACCGTCAAGAACGCGGTGACGTACAACACTACGACGAGCCGAGAAAAATGAAGTTCAATGCTTCCGAGCATGCGTCGACTTGATTCTGAGCATGCATGTTTTTTTCTCCGTCCGAGTTCCATACAGACGAACGGAATTTCCAATATAATTTTTTTCCGTCTAAGTCCGTCGGAATTTCTGAAGGAAAAACTCTGATGGGGCACACACACAGTCAGAATATCCGATGAAAAAATTCTGTCCGACTTTTTTCATCGGAAATTCCGATCGTGTGTACAAGGCATTAGATGTGATGGCTGTATTTGTTTTCTAGGTTTTTAGGCTTTCTTTCCCTTATTTTATTTAAGTTTAGACCATATGATAATCATACATTTTACAGTAGAAAAGCAAGCAAGATGTATAAAAAAATTCCCTTTTGGCTTTTGTACTTAGTACAAACTGCGACATTGTCTATTTAGATACAGTTGTATGCTATATTTTGTTGTTGTTTACTATAACAGGAAACAAGTACCATGGTACAGAGAGATGCCTTTGATAACCACTCAGGAAGAGAATCATACTTGGGTTTCATTAATTGTCTACTAGGAAGCTTATCACCCAAGGAGTCTATCTTGATGTAAAGTACTTAACATTTTTGAATAAGCAGCATAATATTTTTCAAACAAGTATTGTGTCTTGACCCTGTAAATTACCTCAGTGACGTTAGGAGCAGTGATTGACTTCCATTTCGATGTAATAGTTAGGCCCCTTTCACACGTGCAGACCGTATGTTCGCTTTTTTATCCATCCACTTGTGGATGAAAAAGGGACATACATCGGTCCCTATGAGATTGCGGATGTCAGCGGATGAACATCCGCTGACATCCAATCTCGTCCGCCTCCGCAATGATCCGATTCTGCAGACGGAAGAAAACCCTATTTTTCCTTCCGTCTGCAGGTCGGATGAATAGGGACACACGGTGCGTGTTCATCCGATCCCCCATAGGGGAGAGCGGAGAAAAGACAGGGGTGTCCCTGCACAGTGTACGGGGACCGCCCTGTCATCTGCCGGCTCAAGCGGAAGTTTACTGATCCGCCCTGTGTGAAAGGGCCCTTAGACGTGCTGCAATTAGTCTTTCCTTTATTGTCACCTGATGATCTGGACAGTAATAAGTCTTTTTTTTTTTTTTTTAAAGTAACACGCTTCCTTACAGATGGAGCAGTTAGAAGGTTGAGACAAGCCATTTAACACTTGCAGGGGTGCTTACATTTATTTGTGTAAAACCTTTATACCAAAAGAAAAAAACAAATGTTTGCTGCATAACTGTAGATTGGCTTCAATTTGTTAGTAATCTAAATCTTCTAGTCCATCTAGGGCTTGATTCACAAAAAAAATAAGTTTTTTGATGCTTTTTGCATTTTGCAGAAATGCGGGGATTTTTTTTAAACATAGGCTCCTATGGAACACGTTCACATTAATGCATTTTTTGGACCTGCATCCAAAATGTAATTAGTGAGTTTTTTTTACATTTACTGTATACAGCTGGTTGCTAAGGATTTTAGACTTTGTATCGCTTATTTGCACAGTCATTTTGACATTTTGTTTATTTTGCACAGTTTTATATATTGTTCATCTTGCACAGCAGATATTTGCATATGATTTATTAGTCAGTTTAACACATACATGTGATTTTTTTTTTACTATTAGAAAGTTGCGCTGATCACTTTTTATTCAGATGCACATAGAATATAATACCAATGAGCTTTAGGCCTAGTACACACTAGTATTTTTTATATTTTTTTTGTCCCCAGAAAAATAATAGAGGGGAAATCTTCCATTGAGGACACTAGTCCTAATGACCTAGAAGGCTCCAAGAGATTCCCTTAATTTGCAGGGATTTCCTATAATTTCCTGTTTTTGCTATGGGATAGGAAGTGAAGGTAAATATCCCCAAATGGAACACAGGTGGAAAAAAACTGACAGGTGCTATAACCCTCAATTTCTCCAAAATTAAAAAAAAGCTTTGCATATAGTTCTACGGTATGCCTTTCCAGCTTCCCTGTTATGTTTTTTTGCCCCCCACAAATGTTTTTTTTATGAGCAATGTGCCTTTAAAACCTGCTAGAGAAATTGATGAGCCAATTCCCTAGTACAGCACCCTCCCTCTGGTCAGCACCCTCTCCTCCTCTGGGAATGTCTAAATATTTTATGTGCTTGGCCAACTCCTCCATCCCTCCCCTAGCCTCCCCACCTATCTTTTTATGTAGGCGCTGCAAGAGGAGTTAAGAGGAATACTACAAAGTGACACAGCACTCGGCAGCAATCTCAGGGCTTTTGGGTACACAAGGGAGGCTATTTGTCAGAAACCATGAATTAGACCGAGACAGAAGTACAGTTAAAGGAGTTGTAAAGGAAAATAAATTTTTGCCTAAAATTAATGTCTGCAAGGTAGACAGACAGAATAGTGTAATGATTCTGTTAAAAAAACTAGTAAATACGTATTAAATTCCTTCATCTATATCACCTTCGGCATTCTAGTTTCTGTTCTCTCATTCACTTCCTGGTTTGCATCGCTTGTTCATGTAAGAACTACATTTCCTAGTATGAATTGTGGCACGCCCAGTAATTTACACCTCCTTGAAGTCTCTAACACGTAGAGAGCGTCCTGCCACACAGATGTAGTTCCCAGGAGGGGGTGAGCACATTACTGACCACCGCAGTAAAGCCTCCCTTCACGGTGGTCAGTAAAATCAGACAAGCAGGAAGTGAACAGAACAGAGAAGAAATAGAGCAACATCTGAGCAAAAACGAACAATGAGGAAGTGAAAAGAAGAATGTCTGCAGGTAAAGGATGCTTATTATGAAAAAAAAAATTTCCTTTACAACCCCTTTAAATCACACTTGTTTAATAATAAAAATAAAAAGGTAAGCGTAGTCAAAACATAGCCAGAGTTCAGTAACCGGATCGGGTAGTCTGCCAAGCCAATGTCCAAGAGCCAGCGATAAAGGTAGTGGAACAGCAAGCAGGATCTGTAGCCAGAGGGAACTTAAGTCAAGCAGGTCTTCAACTGGAACGCAGGAGAAAGTCTCTAGTGATGTTAACACAGGCGAAGGCGAAGAGTAAATGAACTGGAAGTCCTTAAGTAGGTAGAGCTGACGAGCGGATCATCAACAGGTGGATCACTGTGGAGAGATGGAATCTGGCAATTAGCTAACAGCTGAGCTACCAGCACAGAGAAAGAAGGGCTGAGCCCAGCCCTGACACTATTACAGGTAAAAACAATGGGCCTGATTCCCAAAAGAGATACGCAGACTTAACTGCTGTTCAGTCTGTGCCTAACTTTGGAAACGATCCTCAAAAGGCTTTTTCCAAAGTTAGGCAGAAAATCTGACATGTGTAAGACACTTACACGGTCAGATCTTAGGATGCAGTACCGCATCCGCCGCTGGGGGCATTTCTCATGGAAATGCAGCTTTGAGTATGCAAATGAGGACTTAAGCAGATTCTCAAAGCATTTCAGCATTGTGATTTCTGCGTAAGTTCCGATTTTGCTTGCGCAAAACTAGGGCTGGTTTTACAATGTGTAAAGTTAGTCACACCTTGTAAAGGCCCATTCAAGCGACGGCATTTGGCATGCATTCCTGAGGGAGAACTCCACAGCAATTTTTAAATTCAAAACCGGTATTGGGTTCCCCCCCCAGGAGCATACCAGGCCCTTAGGTCTGGTATGGGTTGTAAGGAGACCCCCCCTACAATCCATACCAGACCCGTATCCAAAGCACGCTACCCGGCCGGTCAGGAATGGGAGTGGGGACGAGCGAGCGCCCCCCCCCTCCTGAGCCATGCCAGGCCGCATGCCCTCAACATGGGGGGGTTGGGTGCTCTGGGGCAGGGGGGCGCACTGCGGGCCCCCCCACCCCAGAGTACCCTGTCCCCATGTTGATGAGGACAGGACCTCTTCCCGACAACCCTTGCCGTTGGTTGTCGGGGTCTGCGGGCGGGGGCTTATCGGAATCTGGGAGTCCCCTCAAATAAGGGGGCCCCCAGATACCGGCCCCCCACCCTAAGTGAATGGATATGGGGTACATCGTACCCCTACCCATTCACCTGGAGGCAAAAAGTAAAAGTTAGTAAACACACAACACAAGGGTTTTTAAAATAATTTATTATTCTGCTCCGGAGGCCCCCCCTGTCTTCTTTATTAGCTCTAATACCAGCTTCTTCTTCCGCTCTCCGGGGGTCTTCTTCCACTCTCCGGGGGGGTTTCTTCTTCCGCTCTCCGGGGGGGGGCTTCTCCGCTCTCCGGGGGGCTTCTCCGCTCTCCGGGGGTCTTCTTCTATCTTCGCCGCTCTCCGCTGTTGACTCGGCGAACCCCGGTTCTTCTGCAGCTGTCCGGTGCCTTCTTCTTCAGCGCTGGCTGCCTGCTATCTTTGTGTGTTAGCTCAATTAGTAACAGGCAGCCAGCGCGGTCTTCTGTGACGTCAGGTTCTTCTTCTCCCCTCTTCCGATGTTGACTCGTCGCCTCTTGACACTGCAATGATGGAAGCGCGCCTTGCATCCCATTTATATAGGCATCACCGTCCCATCATGCTCCGGTAGGTACCCACGTGGTGGGTGCCTACCCACGTGCACCCACCACGTGGGTACCTACCGGAGCATGATGGGACTTGTAGTGGATTTACATATTTTTCTTTATTTATTATGGTCAGGGTAAAAAAACTTTAATAAAAAAATATTTAGCCTCATGAAAAGAAAAATAATCATATCAATAGCTTTTATTTTTATGTTTTATTTCATTTTCAGCCAGCGGGTGGAGCTTTAGTCTACTATTCACATATTTATCTGTGTATTCTTATCTACTTTGCTGGAATTTTTTTTTATATACAGCACTCAGTAGTGCTGGATAACCCCATGTAAATGAGAGGCCGATCGAACGGCGCATGCATGCGCATGCTCAGAGTCACGTTGCAAATACTCCCTAAGATACGTCGGCTCAATGCTTGTCGACGTGAACGTAACATACGCCCAGCCCCATTCACGTACGACTTACACAAACGACGTAAAATACGATGCTTTTCCGACGTTTCCGACGTCCATACCTTAACATGACTTACCCCTGCTTTATGAGGGGTAAAGTTACGCCGGACCGACGCCTTACGTAAACGGCGTAGCTAAATCCGATGGGCGCAAGTACATTTCTGAATCGGCGTATCTACCGTATTTTCCGGCGTATAAGATGACTTTCTGGATGCAAAAAAATGCATCCAAAGTCGGGGGTCGTCTTATACGCCGGTGACAGTCTCCGTGCTGCGAGCGTCAATGATTTAAAAGCCACTCCTTCTCCTCAGAGTGTTCTGTGATAGGCGGAACACAAATCTTCCCAGCAGCGCCTCTGTTCTGTGTTCCTCCTATCACAGATGCCTTCTCATCCTCGGACGAGATGAGAAGACGTCCGTGATAGGCGGAACACAGAACAGAGGCGCTGCTGGGAAAATTTGTGTTCAGCCTATCACAGGACAGTCTGAGGAGAAGCCGCGGCTTTCAAATCATTGACGCTCGCAGCACGGAGATTGTCACGGCCTGGTAGTCGATTCAGAAAAACGTGAGTGATTGCACTGTTCGCACAGTGGGGGGCAAGTTCAGGCACAGTGGGGGGCAAGTTCAGGCACAGTGAGGGGCAAGTTCAGGCACAGTGAGGGGCAAGTTCAGGCACAGTGAGGGGCAAGTTCAGGCACAGTGAGGGGCAAGTTCAGGCACAGTGGGGGCAAGTTCAGGCACAGTGGGGGCATGTAATATAATGTCACAGTGAGGCATGTAATGTAATGTAATGGCACAGTGAGATTTGAAAAAGCCTGTTTCTGTCAGCGGTTCTGGCTACCTCTCAGCTTCCAGAAAGACTACTAGGAAGGGGGTAGTCTTATATGGCGAGTATATCCCAAAACCAAAATGTTTCCTGGAAAGTTAGGAGCTCGTCTTATACGCCCAGTCGTCTTATATGCCGGAAAATACGGTACGTCATTTGCATATTCGACGCGTAAATCTACGGAAGCGCCCCTAGCGGCCAGCGTAAATATGCACCCAAGATACAACGACGTAAGAGACTTACGTCGGTCGTATCTTGGCCAAATTCAGGCGTAACTGCCTATATGAATCAGCGCATAGATACGACGGTGCTCATTTGGACTTACGACGGCGTATCTGGAGTCCTTTCTGAATCCGGGCCCTTGTCTGTATAGTAATTTGAGGGTTAGTATCTCTACTCTGTAACAAAAGGGTCAGAATAACAACCAAGCAACAAGAACCTTGAGGAGAGATCAGTAATGGCAACCTAAATGTTACTCTTTTGACAGGTCTCCTTTAAAGCCTAATAGTAAAAAAAAAATACTTCTTCTTATACTGTGATAGGTATTTTGCAGAAATCAAATCTTAATCTGAAATCATGTGGAGGAAGCCTCCAAGAGATGGGCAAAGAACCAGTAGGTAGGAATTTTATAACAACATGTCACCCAGCAGTTCTAGATACATTGTTTTAATCACATCGGATGGAAATTGCACTCTGTAGATTTTTATGTTTAAAGTGTTATATATTTTTTAATATTCTGCATACTTATTTTCATAATTAAATATCATTTAATGTCTTTATACAGTATAAGCAAAATTTGTCATTCTCTGCGTTTTCTTAACAATACAAGTACTTTTTTCTCTTATGTGCAGGGCTGTTATAGAACACATATCATGAATTTTGAAATGAATTTGCTTGTTTGCGTTAGCAATTGCGTATCAAATAGCCAGACTGAATATTTTATTTCAAGTTTATGTTCATATAATCATAGTTGACTAATTTGCATAGTTTATGTGCATACTACCAAAAGGTGGAACTCAGAGAGGATGCGGGACACAAAGCTGTGGGGGTGCGTGAGGGCTCTTTGGAGATCAAGTTGAGGCCTCCTCTGCCCACTAAGGAAAAGGGAGGTCCAGATACCTTTGCATATGTTAACAAAAAAATATTCTCCCCATAGCGGCTATTTGCAGTGTGATATTGGTATGGAGAGAGACAGAACAGGGCTCTGTTCAGTGCTGCTAGCGAGTTAGTGTGCTATAGGGATGAGCCAAACACCCCCCGGTTCGGTTCACACCAGAACGTGAGAACACCTAAAGTCTATGGGACACGAACATGAAAAATCAAAGTGCTCATTTTAAAGGCTAATATGTAAGTTATTGCCATAACATGTGTATGGGGACCTGGGTCCAGCCCCAGGGGACATGGATCAATGCAAAAAAAAGTTTTAAAAACGACTGTTTTTCCTCAGTTTAGGCCAATATGTATTCTTCTACATAGTTTTGGTTAAAAAAACGCAATAAGCGTATATTGATTAGTTTTTTTATTTTTTTACTAGTAATGGCGGTGATCTGTGATTTTTATTGGGACTGCAACATTGTGGCAGACAGATCGGACACTTTCGATTTTTTTTTTAAACTACTGAATATAAATAGCCACTGATTACTGTATAAATGTGACTGGCAGGGAAGGGGTTAACACCAGGGGGCAATCAAGGGGTTAAATGTTTCCCTCAGTGTGTGTTCTGTGGGGGGATTGGACTGATTGGGGGAGGAGACCGATCAGTGTTCCTATATACTAGGAACACATGATCTGTCTCCTCTCCCCTGTTCCTGCTCTGTCAGGAGCGATTGCAGGTGACCAGCGGACATCACGGCTGCTGGGCATGCACATTGGCTCCTCAGTGAAGCGACTGCGTGTGCACGCGTGCCCCCTTTACCCTCTAAAGCGCCCACCGTACAGCAATTTCCGCAGGGGAGCAAATCTGTCACTGTCAAATGAGGGCAGGCGGGCAGTCGGCATGGGGTTAAATATCATGCCTGGGGGGTCCACTTAGTCTGCCCTCTAAAGTAACGCATCCTTCCTATGTTTATTACAGTACCGCAACAAAATGACTTTTCTGAAGGAAAAAATGTAAATGTACTGTCCATACCAAAATGTATCCGAGCAAGCAGCCATGACAGGCCAGGAAAGGGGTGGGATGAGCAAACAACCGCCACCGAACCAAACCACCGAACCATACCAGGACCATGCCTGGCCCATGTCCACCCAAAGCGTCTTGTCCCCATGTCGATGTGTAAAAACAAAAGTGTAAACAAAATGTAAAAATGACAGAAGACAGCTTTTGACAATTCCTTTAAAAAAAAAGTTTCAAAACAGTAAAAACGACAGGAGATGTCACATTATGTCAGAAGGGGGCGGGCCCATTCTTAAATAACAGCTGTCACAGCCAAAAAACAGCAGTCGGCGAGACACTTCCCATCGAGGTGGAGGTTTTTTTCTATTTTTTGCGACTGTCAGGCGTCGTGATTAAAGATGGATGGACATCGCAGGACACTTTAAAAAAAAAATAAAGGTAGTGTCAAAAACTGTCTCCTGTCGTTTTTACTTTTTTTAAACTTTTTGGGGTGAATGGGTAGGGGTACAATGTACCCCTTACCCACTCACATATGGGGGGCTTCCAGATTCTGATAAACAAGGGCTGTGGGCATGAGGCCCTTGTCTCCATCAACATGGGGACAAGTTGCTTTGGGGGGACCCCAAAGCACACTCCCCATGTTGAGGGCAAGTGGTCTGGTATGGTTCAGAAAGGGAGGCGCTCGCTGGTCCCCCCCTTGCCTGGCCTGCCATGGCGGCTTGCTCGGATAAGGGTCTGGTATGGATTTTGAAGGGGAGCCCCACAGCATTTAAAAAAAAAGTTGCTCCGGGTTCCCCTTAACCACTTACACTGTGCCTGGCACATGTCCTCATTTTGTGATACAGTGTTTTTTAAATAGGTACCCAGGATTGGAAGATGTGCTGAAGCAAGTCAGAAGAGCCTGAAGCCATTTCAGGTGGTCATACACAGCCAGTGCTTGGTTGTCTGAAATTCAGCGGGAATTCCACCTAACCCCTGAGTTGTGACATGCCCACCAGGTGGAACTCGACTTTGGCAATGCTGCGACGGCTGCACATGCAGCAGAGGGCCATCAACGAGTACCTGTGTGAGTATGGCACAATGACAGGTTCAGGCCAGCTGAGCCTTTTTTCTCCACGCCAATGGCTGCTGATAAAGGATGCATGCACTGTACTGTGACACCATTTGAAGAGGCCACAAGGATGGTGAGCCGTGACAATGCATGCATCAATCCCTGTTGTGATCCTGCTGGAGCAGCCTCTGCGTGGCATTATGGGCAGGGCATTTGAGCCAGAGCAGCGGGAGGAAGAGGAGGACTCAAGAAGCGAGAAGGCTCACTTCATGCAGACACCATAAAGGGAGGAGGAGGCAGCTTTGGAGGCATTGAAGCATACGTCAACCCTTTACAGATGGTTTTCCATCCTCAGAGTAGTACGTGGCTGGGAGGAGGCAGTTTCAGATACTGTAATTCTCAGTGACCCCAAGGAGTCTGCTTCTCATGCCTCTGCAAACTTGCAGTGCATGGGTTCCCTCATTCTTCAAAGCCTACAAAACGACCCAAAAATACGTGGCATCAAGAAGGATCACTTTTGGTTGGCAACCCTCCTTGACCATCGTTACAAGGGGAAAGTCTTGGAACTCATCACGTCCCCACAGAGGGAGCAGAAGATCTCTCAAATCTCTTGAGGACACCTTAAAGAGGAGTTTTTGTAACGCCTTTCCCGACTTTGGTAGATTACAGTCTGGGGGAAAACATCATTTTGAGGCTTCTGTTGGTCAAGGGAGGAGGACCGCTTCAGTGATGCCATTCAAAAAATGTTTTAGTCCTCAGCGCCCAAGCTTATCAGCTTTCACATCCAATCGGCAGCGTTTTCATCATATGGTGGGAGCTTTTTTAGGGGTGAAAACAGGTATGTACTTTTGCAGCCAAACAAAATGCCATCTGATCCGCGGTATTTGGCCACTAGCGGTGCAGTTTAATACCGCCGGCAATGCGCCTCATTGCTTTCAATGGGAAGGAGCGGTTGAGGATCGGTAAACACACCGCTCCTTCACCGCTCTAAAGATGCGGCTAGCAGGACTTTTGGAGCTGTCCTGCTAGCGCACCACTCCAGTGTGAAAGCCCCCGGGCTTTCACCCTGGAGAACCAGCAGCCTCTGTTTCAGGTCAGTTGGCAGGCGCTATGTTTAGCGCAATAGAACCTGCAAACCGCCCCAGTGTGAAAGGGGCATTAAATGGAGTCTTTCTATAAGAATTGCCCCTCTCTTAGGGGATTCACCCGGACAGTTCGGGTTTGGAATCGTATGTCCGGGTTTCAGACTGCCTGAAACCGGGACACATTATTCAGACCTGTCTATGGCTTCCCAGCAGGGTTACTGGCTACAGTTGTCTAAGCTGAGTGTGTCTGTCACACTTTGTGATGCTGCCCAAAGCCAACATTAACAACCCCCCCAACACACACACACACATACAGGAGAAGAGAAAGGGCTCGGTCTGCACCTCTCCCCCCCCCCCTCTACCCCTCTGTGTCTGCCCACACTCCAATCCCCGGTCCTGTGCCTCAGAAAAGGAAAGTGGGGGTGGGAAATTTGAAACCCAGCAGCCTCAGATACATCTGGATGAGAGGTGCTGACTGCCAGTGAGCTCACCATCCATCCTGATCTGTGGCTGAAGTCTCCCCCTTCTCTCTTCTGTCTCTGAGTGAGTACACTAAGGTAAATCAGGGTTCTCAGAACACCCCTTACATCAGAGTTCCCCTTTACACCAGAGGCCCCAGTTTTCCCTCTTGCATCAGAGTTCTCAGTGTTCACCCTTAGATCAGGGTTCCCAGAGCATCCCTTACATCAGAGTACCCTGAGTTCTCCCTTACATCAGAGTCTGCAGATTCCCCCCTTACAGTGAAAGGGAACTCTGTGGACTTCGATGTAAAGGGGAACTCTTGTGATTAACTTCATATGATTAGAAATGATATTTAATAGCAACATCTATGCATAATTTATCTATGCATACTATTTAAAAAATGTGCTGTGCAACACTGAAAAGTTTGGGTTTGACTTGAAGGAAAGGTGGCAACCCTACTCCCTCTGCCAATATGTCACTCACCCAACTTTGCCCCAAGCTTCATTATAAACCTTGTCTCAAAATATCACCCAAAACCAGGGCTTTTTTTCAGGGGGAACTTGGGGGAACTCAGTTCCACCACCTTTGGTTTAGACCCTTTGGTGCCTGCTCAACACAATCACTTGTAAACACAGAAGTCTGGTTTCTGTGTTTACAAGTGACAGCTCTGCACTCTGTGTGTAACCCCCCCTGAACTCTACACTCTGTATGTAATGCAATCCTGGTATTTAATGCCCCTTTAAGACCCTTCTACTGTTTGTGAAATTTAAAAGGGGTCGTGGTTGAGTTCCTGCACCTATTTTTTGAGAAAAAAAGCTCTGCCCAAAACCATTCACTCTGCTTCTCCTAGGACCACCTGCTCTCTAGTTCCCTCATCACCTCCTCCCATGCTCATGTCCAGGACTTCTGTAGAGCCTCTCTCTGTCTAGCTGTCTCCTACTCTGCCTACTTTTAGTTAGTTCACCTTTACCAAAAACGTGCCTATGTAGGTAGGGGGTGCCTGTGGATAAAAACAAAGTGTGCAGCTTATACTAAAGTTGATTAATGCTTTTGCTATAGTTGTAGGCCTTTTTACGTACCTCTGGAAGCCTAACTGGAAAAACTCCCAGAGATAGCATCATCCCATCCTGCCTTGTTGCTAGGACGTTGCTAAGACACTTCCAGATGTTATAGCTAAAATTAAGGGGGGAAAGCTTGAAAAAAATAAAACAAATGCAGCCACTACAGCTAAATGCTGGTGAGCTGCAATATTAAAAAAAATGTGTTTTTGGGTTTAGATATGCTTGAAGTGTTTATAAGTGAATACATTACATTTCACACATCTTTTACAACTTACTGTATGTTCAAAATAACCATTAAAGTATATGCAAACCACACCAAATTACATTTAGCACTGTGTATCATTAACAAATGCATTTTTTTTTTTCAAAATAAAATATGTTTTCCCATTTTCTTTATTTATTGTAGCACCTTAGTGCTGCTGATCTCCAGCAGTGTTATTGTATCCACCCCCTGACTACATGTATGCACTCCAGTGATTAGCTGCATGCCATTTCTCAGGGTACATTTCCTGATGGTGACAACAATGGTCAATGCCTGTGTATTGTATGATTTAAAACCACCGATTTATAGTCTACATCTGAAGTCCATGTGACAAGATGCCAGTGCAGGAGTACAATTTGGAGACAGGGACAAAAGGTTGTTACCCTATAACAATAAGAGCTGCAGAACGAGGACCATTTTTGGCAGGATCCCCTGGTAATGTGTGAAAACGGAAAGGTTTTTTAAATGGCATTTAGTTAAGGTTTACATCTACTTTATTGATTATTTTGTAAATACAAAAAATTATAAATAATGTGTGAGATGAAATATACTAACTTTTATAACACTTAAGGGGGAACTAATATAGTGTATACAATTGCGACACAAGCCATATTGTAATTGAATGTTTTTAAAAATGACCTTTCCTTTTCAAACTGCAATGTTGTAATTTTTTTGTCAAATTCAATGCAATATGGCAACCTAGAGGAGTTCTATACACAGTTGGAGTACAGAACAGGATGTAATTTGCTGCTTGGGAGATTGGTTTACTGAGTTTCCCAAAAGTCTGCACTAAGATACAAGTCAGATTTAAGGCACCACCTACAAAAACAACAAAAAAAAAACAGTTTTGTTGAGATATCACCAAAGGGTTAATGCAAGTGCATTAGATGATTAGTATTGAAGAAGTCACTCCCATCCAAATTCACTCTGCATATTGACTTAATCAAACTACTTTTTTTTCAAAGCAGAAAGAGGTAGGAATTTGCAAAAAAAAGATTGGAAATGTCCTTCTAATGCACAATGATCATCCTGTGTTTTTTTTTTTTTTTCTCTCAACAAAAGTGGAGTTACTCTTTAACCACTTAAGCCCCGGACCATTTTGTTGCTAAATGCCCAGGCCAGATTTTACGATTCGGCACTGCGTCGCTTTAACAGACAATTGCGCGGTCGTGCGACTTGGCTCCAAAACAAAATTGGCGTCCTTTTTTCCCCACAAATAGAGCTTTCTTTTGGTGGTATTTGATCACCTCTGCGGTTTTTATTTTTTGCGCTATAAACAAAAATAGAGCGACAGTTTTGAAAAAAATTCAATATTTTTTACTTTTTGCTATAATAAATATCCCCCAAAAACATATATAAAACATTTTTTTTTCCTCAGTTTAGGCCGATACGTATTCTTCTACCTATTTTTGGTAAAAAAAATCGCAATAAGTGTTTATCGATTGGTTTGCGCAAAATTTATAGCGTTTACAAAATAGGGGATAGTTTTATTGCATTTTTATTAAAAAAAAATTTACTACTAATGGCGGCGATCAGCGATTTTTTTTGTGACTGCGACATAATGGCGGACACTTCGGACAATTTTGACACATTTTTGGGACCATTGTCATTTTCACAGCAAAAAATGCATTTAACCACTTAAGCCCCGGACCAATATGCTGCCTAAAGACCCAAGGGGTTTTTACAGTTCGGGACTGCGTCGTTTTAACAGACAATTGCGCGGTCGTGCGACGTGGCTCCCAAACAAAATTGGCGTCCTTTTTTTTCCCACAAATAGAGCTTTTTTTTGGTGGTATTTGATGACCTCTGCGGTTTTTATTTTTTGCGCTATAAACAAAAATAGAGCGACAATTTTGAAAAAAATGCAATATTTTTTACTTTTTGCTATAATAAATATCCCCCAAAAACATATATAAAAAAAAAAATTTCCTCAGTTTAGGCCGATACGTATTCTTCTACCTATTTTTGGTAAAAAAAAAATCGCAATAATCGTTTATCGGTTGGTTTGCGCAAAATGTATAGCGTTTACAAAATAGGGGATAGTTTTATTGCATTTTTTTTTTTTTTTTTTTTACTACTAATGGCGGCGATTAACGATTTTTTTCGTGACTGCGACATAATGGCGGACACTTCGGACAATTTTGACACATTTTTGGGACCATTGTCATTTTCACAGCAAAAAATGCATTTAAATTGCATTCTTTATTGTGAAAATGACAGTTGCAGTTTGGGAGTTAAACACATGGGGCGCTGTAACATTTAGTGTTCACTTAGTGTGTGTTTACTACTGTAGGGGGGTGTGGCTGTAGGACTGACATCATCGATCGAGTCTCCCCTATAAAAGGGATCACTCGATCGATGCGCCGCCATAGTGAAGCACGGGGAAGCCGTGTTTACATACGGCTCTCCCTGTTCTTCAGCTCCGGGGAGCGATCGCGACGGAGCGGCTATAAACAAATAGCCGCGCCGTCGTCCCGGATCGCTCCCCGAGGCTTACCGACCGCCGCATGTAGCGGGGGGGGGTCCCGATCGGACCCCCCACCCGCGTCAAGCAGAGCACGTACCGGTACGTTGATGTGCCTGTCCGTGCCATTCTGCTGACGTATATCTACATGAGGATGTCGGCAAGTGGTTAAATTGCATTGTTTATTGTGAAAATGACAGTTGCAGTTTGGGAGTTAACTACAGGGGCGCTGTAGGAGTTAGGGTTCACCTAGTGTGTGTTTACAACTGTAGGGGGGTGTGGCTGTAGGACTGAAGTCATCGATCGAGTCTCCCTATAAAAGAGATCACTCGATCGATGCAGCCGCCACAGTGAAGCACAGGGAAGCCGTGTTTACATACGGCTCTCCCCGTTCTTCAGCTCCGGGGAGCGATCGCGACGGAGCAGCTATAAACGAATAGCCGCGCCGTCGTCCCGGATCGCTCCCCGCGGGAATCCGACCGCCACATGTAGCGGGGGGGGTCCCGATCGGACCCCCAAACCGCGGAAAGGCGGGGACGTACATGTACGCCCATATGCCTGTACGTGCCATTCTGTGGACACACACTGCAGCTGCTGGCTTTTAATAAATTGACACCTACCTTTCCTGCTGTCCTTCCATGTCGGCACCGCAGCTGATGTTTCCATCAGCTGTCAGGTGCTGACGTCGCCATTGCGGGTAAGGGAACCCAGCAGTGTAGCCTTTCACATGCGCAAGGCCCCGCTCCTCTCTCCTATTAGCCTGGTGGCCAGGGGAGGAGGAGGAGGGAGCCCAGCGGTGACGTCACTGCCGCGTCATGGCCGTGGCCGGACTCCCGGAAGTGTCCCCCTCCCCCCCCAAAAGGTGCCAATTGTAGCACCGGAGGGGGGGAGGAATCCGATGAGCGGAAGTTCCACTTTATGGTGGAGCTCTGCTTTAAGGCATGGTTTCCACTAGTGCGACCTGTTTTGCGACTTGGGACTGCAAAGTCATACGACAAGACAAAATAGTCCCTGCACTACTTTGGTCCCACTTTGATGCGACTTGAGGTCCATAGACCTCAAGAATACACAGGCATTTCTCCAAGTTGCATCAAAATTGCATCAAAATTGCTGCACAATATGGCCAGGATGCAACAGTGGATACCCCCCACAAAACAAAACAAGACATTTTTATTAAATGTTGCAGCATGATGACTTTTGAAATGTGATTAACATGAGATTTTGGTTATTGGGTTTAGATATACTCTACAAAGATGGGTACATAAACATTTTTAAAATACATAAAGACATGAATTCTGCAGTAATAGGTTTCATTGTATGTGTGAATGTGAAGAAACCTAGCATTTGAAAGAGAAGCTTGGGTGTGAAGCATCCCAGCTCCCAGGTGTGCTTGTGTGATTAGAGAGTCTTCTTATATGACCAGGGTGTAAATATGTGTGCCCTGCCTTTGAAGTCTGCACTTTTTACAGTAGCCGATTGTCCTGAGGAGTGTCTGCAAGGAAGAGGAAGCAATAAACAAGCGCACACAGGCTCAAGGTGTCCACATATTTATCCTATAATGAGGATCGTAGGGCACAGAGTCAGCATGAAATTGGCTGAGGGTGTAATGGGCCCTCCCATTCTTAAGACCACTCAGAGTTCACATGGGAACTTTCATGCTGCTCATTAAGCCTGTTTATTGTTCAGGGCTAATTAAAATGTTACACTCTTCTGCTTTTTACATCCTCACTCCAGTTAATGAATCTACAGACAACACTCCACAGGGTGTTCAGTGCCAGGATATAAAGAGAATATGGAAGCTCCATGCAAAGATCGGGAGTAGCAATTACACTTGGCACAGTGCAGCATTCTTAGTATAAAATCCCCCTCCTCTTCCCTCCCCCCAAACCTTTAAAACTCCCCCTGTATCCCGGTTAATTGTATAATGCGCCCCACTGGGAGCATGCCGTAAACACTGGCAATATATTTGATGTTAATTGGTATATCAGCTCGCTCTTATTTATTCATTCCACAATCAAATATCCATGCAGCACTAACAGCTCTGAGAAGTGTGCAGAAAGTCTGCCACAGTGCCGGTTTTCAGTGGGACACCTGAGAGGAAATTGCTTCAAGGCCTCATGGAACAGCTGAGTGTCAAAATATGTTGGAGGATTTATATATTAACTACATCTGTACTAGAAGATTCTAACACAGGACAGCTTGATGTGAAATTAAGTTGTAGCCGTGGCCTACAGACATTTATTGTATTTATTATGTATTTATTCAGCAGACCCTCCTTAGCCCCATTGTTTGTGTACTGTAGGCCCTCCATAGCTCTATGGTTTGTGTACTGTAGGCCCTCCATAGCTCTATAGTTTGTGTACTGTGGGCCCTCCACAGCTCTATGATTTGTATACTGTAGGCCCTCCTTAGCCCCATGGTTTGTGCACTGTAGGCCCTCCATAGCTCTATGGTTTTGTACTGTAGGCCCTCCATAGCTCTATGGTTTGTTTACTGTAGGCCCTCCTTAGCCCCATGGTTTGTATACTGTAGGTCCTCCTTAGCCCCATGGTTTGTATACTGTGGGCCCTCCATAGCTCTATGGTTTGTGTACTGTATGCCCTCCAACGCTTTATGATTTGTGTACTGTAGGCCCTCATTAATCCCATGGTTTTGTACTGTAGGCCCTCCATAGCTCTATGGTTTGTGTACTGTAGGCCCTCCGAAGCTCTATGATTTGTGTACTGTAGGCCCTACTTGGCCCCATGGTTTTGTACTGTAGGCCCTCCATAGCTTTATGGTTTGTTTACTGTAGGCCCTCCATAGCCCCATGGTGTTGTACTGTAAGCCCTCCGTAGCTCTATGGTTTGTGTACTTTTATTTATTTTTACTTTGGTAAGATGTTCATTTTGACTATATTGCTCCTTCCAAACCAAGAATGAAGTCCCTTTTGCCACCCCTCCAGCAGATCTCTCACCCTACATAACAATGGCAAAAAATAAGATCATATGTACGCGATGGGTCTGCAGGAATGGAGGTCCCCCAAATACCTCAGGGACTGGTCCGTCTATTTAAATCTGTAGTTTAACTTTATTCATTTTACAGTTTCAATCAGAACTACTACCTCCAAAGCTTCAGATTTAGAAAAAAATTATCTTAAAGAAAGATAATGCACTGTATAGCTCTATTTCCCTGAAGAGATTCGGGAGAGAAATCATTGGATTGGTCATTGAGAAAAGCATATCATCTGCATATACTGACACTTTGTATTGTGTTCCTTCCACCATTATCCCCTGAATATCCACTTTCAGCCGGACTCTACACAGAAATGGCTTAGGAGACAGGGCAAACAATAAAGGAGACAGTGGGCATCCCTGCCTTGTCCCATTTGTGATCGCGAAGGAAGGAGATAATGTTCTGTTTACCTTGACTTGGGCTGTAGACCCATTATAAATACTTGCGATCCATTTGAGCATTTTTTATCCTAATCCTATATGTCGTAGAACAGAAAACATGAACCCCTAGCCAACCCAATCAAAAGCCTTATATGTGTCAGTTCCAAGGAACACACATGGGATCTAGGTCGAGTTGGCTATATACAGGTGGCAGTTGTTGGTGTAACCTTAAAGCTATGATCTTACTAAAAAATTTCAGGTCAACATTTAATAGCTATCGGCCTGTACTTTAGACCCTCCTTAGCTTCATAGTTTGTGTACTGTAGGCCCTCCATAGCTCTATGGTTAATAATAATAATATGCTGCAGGCCCTTCTTAGCTTGTGGTTATTGTGCTGCACATCTTGCTTAGCTTTATGTTTTAATATGTATTATGCCTTCTCACCTTTTATGTAGCATGCAGTGTGTAGTATCTATATGCAGTGTCGTATGCATTTGTTACCCATATGACTAGTGTGTAGTATGCCCTCCCCCCTGCTATGGTTAGTGTGCTGTAGGCATCCTTACACTATTATTGCATTGTGTGGCCCTGTGGTTAGTGTGCTATAGGCCTACCCTATGGTAAGTGTGCTTCAGTTCCTGCTTACCCCTATAGTTAGCGTGCAGCATGAAATCCTTAGTCATATGGTTAGTGTGCCACAGGCCCTACATACAATAGCCCTATAATAAGTGTGTTGCAGGCCCTCTTTAGATGTATTGGTATGCAAACTGCAGGCCCTCCTTAGCCATGTGGTTAGTGTGATGCAGGACATCCTTAGCCTTATAAATAGTATGCTGCAAATCCTTAATAGCCCTATTGGTTGGTGTGCTGTAGGCCCTCCTTAGAATCTATGGTAAGCATGCTACAGGCCCTACTTAGCACCTTGGTAAATGTCCTGTGGGGCCTCCTTAGCTTTATGGAAAGTGTGCTGCAGGCTATATGTGACCCTATTGCATGTGTGTTGGAGCCCTATGATTGGTGTGCTAACAACCCTCCATAGCATCAGGTCCTCCTTAGCTTTATGGTTGGTGTTCTTCAAGCCCTGTGTATGAATATAGTGCTGAATACCCTCTGTAGCCCTGTTATTAGTGTGCTGCAGGCCCTCTTTAGCCTTATGATTAGTGTGCTGTAGATCCTCCTTAAATGTACTGCAAGCCTTCCGTAGTCCTATGGTTAGTATCCTACAGGCCCTTCATAGTACCATGGTTGGTTTTCTGCAGGCTGTCCTTAAAGTGGTTGTATACCCTCATGGCATACTTGCACCTACAGGTAAGCCTACATTAAGTCTTAACTATAGGTGCTTGCAATATCTCCTTAACCTACATAGTTAAGGAGATATTTGCAGAAAAGCGGGCGCCGATGTCTACGGTGCATGCGCGCCGTAGACAACGGCGCAGGCACACTGAGCGCGGCGGCTCTTGAATGGGAGCCTGCTGGAAAGTGGCGTAAATGTGTGCAGGGATCGTGGCGTTCCGCGCGCATTCGCGGGAGTAACGTCATCGCCGCTTCGGCCAGTCACAGCGCCGGAGCGGCGATACCCGGAAGTCACTCCGGGTATCATGGTGGCGACAGAGAACGTGTACGAGGACCGCTGCAGGGGCTTCGATCTAAGGTAAGTAATTGATAATGAGCTAGTATGCTAGTCAGACTAGCTCATTATGCCTTTGCCTTGCAGGGTTTGTTTTTTTAGGGGTATATAACCGCTTTAAAGTATAACTAAAGGCAAAACATTTTTTTTTTATTTCAGATAGAATGCAGAACAATTAGAATGCTTGTCAGTTTTTATCGCTATCTGCTCCCCCATTACGGAGATTAACCCTCTCTATTTGTTCTGTTTACCATTATTACTAAAAGTGGAAGTGAAAAAAAATCCCAAATTTTGGATTGTCCTCATAAACGTAAAAAAAAAAAAGGGAAATCTTCTAATAGGGACACTAGTTCTGGGGGTCCCCAAGGAATAACCTTAATTTGCAGGGATTTCCTCTCACTTCCTGTTTAGTTATGGGACAGGAAGGGAAGTGAAATCTCCACGATGGGACCCAATTGGTGAATAGAAATCTGACAGGGGTTATGACCCTCCCTTACTCTGTCCAAAATGAAAATAAGGAAGCCTATAGTTCTCCTTAAAGTTTATGGTTAGTATGCTGCAGGGCCTCCTTTGATCTATGTTTAGTATTCTACAGGCCCTCCACTGCCAAGGCTTCCCATATACCCAGGGCCGTTTGAAGGAATTTGGGGGCCCCAAGCAAAATAGACATAGAGGCCCACCAATCCCCGCCCCTCCCCCCCGCACGCATGCAAAACCCTCCCCATGTTCTTTTTACTCCCTCCCGGGCCCCCTCCCTCCCCATGTTCTTTTTACTCCCTCCCGGGCCCCCTCCCTCCCCATGTTCTTTTTATGCCCCCTCCTGGTCCTCCCTCCCTACCGGGTCCGTACCACGCGGCAGGAGATTCAGTTTCCTGTTCCTAGCCGGACTGAAAGGAAGTGAGCACTCAGTGTTCACTTCCTGTCAGTCCGGCCGGGAACAGGAAACTGAATCTCCTGTATCGTGTGGTACCCGGCCGGAGTCCGGACTGATAGGAGGAAGGAAGAGGAGCTCGGCCACGCTACAGAGAAGGGGAAGTGACGACTCAAGGCAGCAGTGCTGCAGGCTCTCTATAGAGCGCTCAGGCGGCGGCAGCATATAGGAAGCACGGCAAGGGCCCTGCTTGGGGCCCCATGCCAATTCGGGGCCCCAAGCAATTGCTTGGTTTGCCTGCCTTGTAGCGACAGGCCTGCATATACCCAGTGGATGATACAGACACTTCTGGGCCTGGTGCTATGATGATAAAAGGCACAGCATGCACAAAAAGCCTTCACATTTGTTTGACTAGAGACATCACTGCAACACGCTATATGTTATGACCTGCCATTCAGCTTCCACCACAGTGTGAATGCTGTGTGAACATATAAAACATGAAGAGTTTGCATCATCTTCTGGTTTGTGCCGTCATAATGATCAAAATAATTCGATGGGAACCTTTTAAATAATGCATTCAAAAATGTATGGGGATCTCCATTTTTCTAGATATATTTTGGTCTTTAAAAATGAAACGGAATCTTTTTCTGCTCCCATCCCAACCCCCCCAAGCTAATCTCTCCAACTGGACATTTACAACCAGCAGCATAACTCACATACCTGCGTAGAGCAGCTTGCGTTCCCTGGGGTGTACATAACAATCTGGTGCGCTGGAGCCCTTCTGGGAAGAGCTGCCACACTCTTGCCTAAATGTTCTGGGAAAAAGCAGCCTTGGGGAGAATAGATTGTTTTAAGACCCCCCTCCAGTTTTATATTATTGGTGCTGCGCAATTATCTATGTCTGACTTTAGAACCAAAACCTTCTCCCTAAGACTCGGTTATCTCATTTGCTCAGAGAAGTATTTATGGGTGCATAAAGGCATATTGGAAGTAACATTGGAAAGCAATGACTATACTGAAAAAGGTGAAAACAAATACTGTATGTGCTGTAAAGTTGAACTGCAGGCAAGTAGCTAAATCAACAGATGAAATACATATAAAGGGGGCTGTTTACTGGCCAAATTATTTGTATTTCTGTCCAGTGCTGAGATTTACACAGCTCTGCTACACAGCACAGTTCTGTCTGGCAAAGCAGAGGACCTCATTTTTCATGTTAGTTACACTTACAGGTCTTGTACCTCCCCTAGCCTTTGACTGGACAGTAAAAGGAGAAGGACTACTTCTTTGTCGTGCTTCTCCTTCTGCCAATCTGAGCTCTGATGCACAGTGGCTTGCAAGAGGCTGAAACCAGGTTAAATTTATGTATTTACACTACGTGCATTTTTAAAAATACATTTATTGACTGATGAATACAGAGCTGCATTAATCTGTATTTTTATATCTGCCTGGAGATCTTCATTAAAGTGTTATTAAACACACGACAGTAAAATCAGTATGCATATGCAGTAAAGAATGCTTGTTATACTCACTGTGGAACATAAGGGGTTAATCTTCTGCATTGTGCAAAAAGGCTGTTTGATCATGTCTTCTCTGACCCTCCCCTTCTTCCAGAGTCCCCAATCCATCTCCAGATAGTACAGAGGCTAGTGGACAAGCTACACATGATCAGTTTGTGTATTGCTAAAGAGTTGTTTTCTTTTCTTGGGGGAGAGTATGTGATCAGCACTGTCCAACTCCAAACAGAGAGTCAGAGGTCATGCATCCTCATAGGACAATTATGGGAGAATGAAAACTCCTCCTACAAGCTTTAATCAGACACTGGTAGAAGTCACAAGACTGCTATGTACTGCTGAAGAGAAAGGATATTTAGCAGTTTATATTTACTAAAACCATTGCATTTCCATGTTCTGTGTACTGTGGGAGACCAGATATAGTGAATGCAGGGTCCTGGGTTTGATATGTGCCATTATGCTTTCTCTATATAAACATGTATGTCCTCTTATGTGTAGATATATACACTAGAACAAGGGTGTCAAACTCAATTTCATTGTGGGTCGCATCAGCATTTATTGTCCTCAAAAGGGCCGGTTGTGTCTGTAAGATTAGATGTCCAGCGCATCTCCTCCCCTCACATTTGATGTCAAGAGTCACCCCACCATCAGAAGTTGAGTCCCCCACTCTCCCTTACATCACAGTGCACCCCCCTTACCGTGTGCTGCTGCTAGGAAGAAGCTGTATGCATTGCTTAAAAGCAGAAAGTAAGGGTCCGGAGGAGGACCAGAGGACAGCTGGAGTTCCCCTGCAGCTGCAGGAGAGGTGTTACCGTGTTAGGGCCACATAAAAAAGGCCTGGAGGGCCGGATTCGGCCCGCGGGCCTTGTGTTTGACACCTGTGCTCTAGAGCAATATTTATTTATGTGTATATACAATTTTCAATGTGCCATGTGAGTTGCATAATAAAGCATGTTTTTATGGATTTACCATTTAATTACAGAGGCCCAGATTCAGGTACATTTGCGCTTTATTTGCGGAGGCACAGGGCAACGATTTTGCCCTGCGCCCACGCAAATATTTTGCGCTGCCCTCGATTCACGGAGCAGTAGCTCCGTAAATTGCGAGGGCGCGCCAGCAAAATTGCCCGGCGTAAGCGCGCGCAATGTAAATGATCCCGCCGGGGGCGGGAATCATTTAAATTAGGCGCGCTCCTGCGCCGAGCGTAGAGCGAACACTCTTAGTCGGGAAACTTTCCCGACGTGCATTGCGGCAAATGACGTTGCTTCAGAGTGAACGTGAATGGCGTCCAGCGCCATTCACGAATCACTTACGCAAACGACGTAGATTTTAAATCTCGCGACGCGGGAACGTGGGTATCCTATAGCATTGACTGCGCCTGCTATTCGGATTTGTAACGTTACGCGAAACCCGACGTACGCAAACTACGTAATTTGCGTACGCTGTGAATCGGTATTAGTATGCAATTTGCATACTATACACAGATCACAATGGGAGCGCCCCCTAGCGGTCATCGCTAGAATGCAGCCTAAAATCTGCGTGGCATAAGAGCCTTATGCCACGCAGATTTTAGGCTGCAGTCAGCGTAGCGATGTTCCTGAATCAGGAGCATTCGCTACGCCGGAGCAAGTAAGCAATTGCGCCGTGTAACCTATGGTTACACAGGCGCAATTGCTTCTTGAATCTGGGCCAGAGTTGGTTGTCTAGTACCTCATACAAAGTCCCAAATTCCCCCCTTTTCCATAAATATACAGGATGTATATGTAAAGCGGAGTAGCACCCATTTTACCATCTTTGCACCACCCACTTCAAAGCAGCAAGTTCAAACATCATTGGCCATTTTATTTCTTTATCTTCATTGACCTTGTTTCCATGGGGTAATCTTTTTTTTTTTTTTTTCTGTTTACCCCCGCCGCGACGTAATTTCCTGTGGCGCCTTGGCTCCTCCTCCTCATCATTCCCAGGAGTCAGTGGGCATCCCTGCCTGTTGGCATCACTTCCAAGCAGAAAACTATGCAATGCAAGGCGGTGATAAGCACCATTTTTAAACCTTATCGCGGAAAGAATATACTAGTGGGCTTCACATGCCCAAAATTAAGATGGGAGCGCGCTGGCAATGAAAGATAAAGGTTCGTTTTACACAAAATACAGAAATACAACAGCGGCATTGCATATAATTAAGTTGTTAGAAAGATACTAATAAGGACATCACGGGTGTCTTTAAAAAAAAAAAAAAAAGTCTGGAACTCTTCTGCTTTAAATTTATGTACCTTCTTATGTAAACTGCCAACGTGTATGCACGGGGGTGTAGGAATATGAGCAACTGTGCTACAAGTAAAATGAAAATGAATGCGTTAGCTATTGTTTTTCTGGCTTATTGTTTTTATGGTTAAAGCAATGATTTTTTTTTTTTTTACATATACATTCTCGACATCCTGAATCTCATCTATTTCTTTTGTTTTGCTCCTTTTTTTTTATTTGCCTTTATTTCTATGTCTTCCTCCCTTTTCATTATTTTATTTGTTCCTTTACTAGGTTTCCTTCAGTCTCCCCCTCTCCAGCAGCCTCATTCCCCTGGCCAGACTCAGCCCTGACAGCTTTAAGCTGCTATGTGCACTGAACGTCTGGCTGTGTTAATATGATTTATAAGGACAGTATAACACCAGGCACATTGCAGTCTGTCACTGCAGTCTCTCTGATTAAAATTCTACTCCCTCCCCGACTGCAGCAAGCCACAAATGGAATATTCTACATAATTTCCAAAAATGCTTGTTTTTATCAGCCATTTCTCCAGGATCAGGTGACCCGAGCTTCAGTGCTAGTGACTCCCTAGCTGTGATTTTGGCTTTTTACTAGGTCACATTTATCAGGTCCCCAGACGACTTTATCGCCTGCCTCTTAACAATTTTCATGCTGGAAAGGGTTGCAGGACTAGACTGTGCCAGAGCAGCATACGAGCCGCTAGAAAATGTAAGAATGGTCAGCAATAAACATAAGATACACTATAATCCCGTAGTATAACCATGCATGTCGATATAATGACTTTGGAAGTCAGAGGTCTACTGTGATATATTGTGGGAGCAGTGTAGTCATTACATCCTTTTTCTAAGAATTCTATTCAAAATACTATAAACTACTGCTTGTAAAATAATCTCATTGCCTTTCACTGCAGGTTAAAAGGCTGTGGAACACCACTCTGGATCGATAGAAAAATGGCAGACTTGGCACAACGCAGCGCTGAAATGAATTCAAATACCATTTTTTTTCTTAGGTGTCTACATTAGCGTTTGACAAGCCCTTGCTTCAATTGACTTGTACTGCTCATCTAACTTCCATTTGTACTTCTGTGTTCTTATAATACGAGCACCCAACCTCTTTATCAACGTGTCAGCAAGACACGCATAGCATTTAAAGGGTAACTCCACTTTCTTGGAAAAAAATAAAATACAAAATAATATAGTATACACAGTTGAGACTCAAGTCCTATTGTAATTGAATGTTATTAAAAATTACCTTTCCTGGTTTACAAATTGGGGGTTATTTAAGAAAGGCAAATCCACTTTGCACTACAAGTGCAAACTACAAGTGCAAAGTGCACTTGAAATTGCACTGAAAGTGCATTTAGAAGTGCAGTCGCTGTAGATCCGAGGGGGACATGCAAATAAAAATCAGCATTTTAGCTTGTACATGATTGGATAATAAAATCAGCAGAGCTTCCCCTCATTTCAGATCTACCCCTCAGATTTACAAGACTGATATTCCAAATGCACTTTCAGTGCAATTTCAAGTGCACTTTGCACTCAGGGCAGCCAACACAAATTTTGGGGTCCCTTACACATCGTTAGGCAGGGCGCGAGATGATAACCGTGGGGGGGGGGGAATTGTGGTTACGAAAGTGTAATCTTTTCTCTTCTCCCTCCTGCGCCGCAAGATAAGCGGGGGGGGGGGGGGTTGGTGCTGACGAACAAAACAAAGTCAAGTCTTCTCTTCTCTCTCCTACCGCAACTTGCTAAAGTCAGACGAAAAAAGTAATAAAAACTGGGGTTCCCCTGCCGCAAGTTGCTAAAGGTGGGGGTCAGACGAAAAAAATAAAAACGGGGGGTGCGCCGGGCCCCTTACAGGTGTAATGCCTGTACCCCCCTGATGGCGGCCCTGTTTGCACTTGTAGTTTGCACTTGTAGTGCAAAGTAGATTTGCCTTTCGTAAATAACCCCCATTGTGACTTATGGGTGAACCTACATATATCCTACCTGCCTTTACATTTTCCTTTCTTTTTTATTTAGACTCTGCATTGGTATGTTTAGCCTCATTTATGGGCAGCAGCAAACAATGATTCTTGACTGTATTTCTTCTATTACCCTTTTTTCTTGATTATATTTGCTTAATTAAAAACCTAAATTTTTTTTTATGAGATTTCAAAGGTATGTACTAGAGCTGCACGATTCTGGCTAAAATGAGAATCGTGATTTTTTTGCTTAGAATAAAGATCACGATTCTCGCGGCGTAACATCATCTTTCACATTACAGTAGACAAAAAAATTGTCTAACTTTTTTTTTTTTTTTTTTTTTAAAGTGTATTTTGTGCGTGTACTCGAGAGAGGAGCCGGACTGCAGGAGTTGGGAGTAGGCAGGCCTCCCCCAGAGGCAATCTGCCACCTTTCTCCATGCCCCGGGTGGCAATGGCAGGTGTGTGAGGGGGTCCTCCCACACAGCCCGCCCTACCTGCTCCGCTTTGAAGCCCAACGGGGCAGAGGGACTCCCTATAAGGGAGTGAGAGGATTAGCCCGCTCAACCAGCCCCGTTAGTCCTTCGCCTCTATTTTTAGAGACCGCGATGGTCAAAGTGCGTGATGTTAACCCAATTTCGAGTGCGTGTAAGTGTGGTGGTTTTTGTGGGAGGGGGGTGGGCGTACTAAGCGCAGGCTTACCTCGCATAGCACACCCACCGGGAGCCGGGCTGAGACCACCAAACTCAATTCACATGCAGCCGAGACCGGGATCCGAACCTCTAGCTGCAGAGGTGAATGGCTTGTCAGCGCAGTGCCAATCGCGTTGAGCCACCGCAGCTCCACCAAAAAAAAAAATTGTCTAACTTTACGGTTTCGTTTATTTTTATTTTTATTCATTAAAGTGTATTTTTTCCAAAAATATTGTGTTTGAAAAACCACTGCGCAAATGTGACATAAAATATTGTAACAACAGCCATTTTATTCTCTAGGGTCACTTCTAAAAATATATACAGTATATAATGTTTGCAGGTTCTAAGTAATTTTCTAACACAAAATACAGATTTTAACTTGTAAGCAAAGTGGCAGAAAAAGGGTTGGTCTTTAAGTGGTTAAACTGCCCTCATCTACAGACAGAAGTTCATTCCTTTGATCGAAAAGAACAAACTGGTACAATGTTTCTCTTTTTCTAGCCTGAGAGATGTGATAAACTTGGCATGCTGCCTGTTTTTTATTTATTTTTTAAAGCTGTGGGACTCTGCACTGAATCGAGGAAATGCTGTGTTAAGATCGCGAGGGGGGTTGAATCACAATCTCGATAATTTAACAATTAATCGTGCAGCTCTATTATGTACTGATGCTGTAAGTACAACATTGCCACAATGTTGGTTTTATAACTTTGTAAACATTGTTACTCTTTTTCTATGCTAATATGCTTCTCTTTTTTTTTCTTATAAAACACAATAAAAATATATTGAAATAAAAAAAATGACCTTTTTCTTTTCTTTCTGCAGCACTGTAATTTTCTGTAAAATGCAATGAAATATGGCTACCTGGAGGTGTTCTGTACATAGAGGCCCAGATTCACAAAGGAGATACGACGGAGTATCTCAGATACTCCGTCGTATCTCTCAGAGTATCTATGCGACTGATTCATAGAATCAGTTACACATAGATAGCCCTAAGATCCGACAGGTGTAATTGTTTTACACTGTCGGATCTTAGGATGCAGTACCGCGGCCACCGCTGGGGGGAGTTCGCGTCGTAAACCAGCGTCGAGTATGCAAATTAGGAGTTGCGTCGATCCACGACGGTTTTTCGCGTTCGCTACGTCGCTGCTAGTCTAGTTTCCCGTCGCAAATTTAGTTGTTGTTTTGGGTGCCCTAACTTTACACAGCACACGTATGTGCTGTATAAAGTATGCCCGTCGTTCCCGCGTCGAAATTTTAAAATCAACGTCGTTTGCTTAAGACGTCCGGGAATACGAAAGTAAGCTAGGCACGTCGCCGTTCGAAAAAATGACGTCAGTTCGCGCAAAGCACGGCGGGAATTTCGAAACAGAGCATGCGCAGTAGGTCCGGCGCGGGAGCGCGCCTAATTTAATTGGCACACGCCCCTTTAAATTACGCGGGCTTACGCCGGAGGCCGCCAGCGTAGGTTTTCATTGCAAGTGCTTTGTGAATCAGGCACTTGCGATGAAAACTTGCGGCGGTGTAACGTATCTACGATACGTTACACTGCCGCACTTCTACGTGAATCTGGCCCAGAATGTGTAGAATATGAATGACAAAACATTTCTTTCACTAATGGTTAGTGTTTGGCTGAAGCTATTTATTGTCAATCAACTGTGTTTACTCTTTTTAAATCATAATGGCAACAGAAACTCCCCAAATGACCCTAATCAAAAGTTTACTTCTGCCACCTGACAAGTCACACTCCGTTCTGTACTATGGAACCGTTCTAATAGGAGCGACTTAAGGCTCGTACATACGAATAGGTTAAACCAAACAAAACGGTCTGATGGACCATTTTCATCGGTCCAAACCGATCGTCTGTGGGCGCCATAGGTTATTTAAACTTTGGTTAAAAAAAGCAAACTTGCTTTAAAATTTAACTGATGGATTGCTAACCGATAGGTCAAAACCGATCGTTAGTATGCAAAACCATCGGTTAAAAATCCACGCATGCTCAGAATCAGTCGATGCATGCTTGGAAGCATTGAACTTCGTTTTTTTCAGCACGTCGTTGTGTTTTACGCCACCGCGTTCTGACATGATCGTTTTTTTAACTGATGGTGTGTAGGCCCGACGGACCATCAGTCAGCTTCATCGGTTAACCTAGGACAGGCTTTAAGTCGCTCCGATTTAGAAAAAGGTTCCTGTACGACTTTGGGACGACTTCAGGGCGACTTGCATTGACTTCAATACAGAAGTCATTTGAAGTCACCTCTGAAGTCATGTGCAGATCGCCTTGCCGAGTCACGCTGCAAGTCGTGCCGCCCCAGTGTGGCACTTATGTTGCTCCTTTGCGCTAATCCATGATAGGCTTCCTTTAGCACAGTTGTTATGTTTTCTTGATATTCCTTTTGATGAATAATAACAAAAAATTGTCAAATTGATGTGCACCAGTAGATACTTCTTATTAGTAGCATTATTTGGCAGAGGGCCTTTGCTGAGACTGTGATCCAAGACTTGCCTTGTAATCAGTTTAGGTAGATGATTTAGAAAAAAGCACCTCAGCACACAACCAGCCAATATACAGTATGTTGTAACTGATTACAGTTGTTAGATGCATTGAGGGAACTGAGATCTGTCCTCAGTGTTGACACACAGGTAGTAGAAGCTTTATAGATTGGAAAAGTGTGAATTTTTCGAAGGGAAAATTATTGTTACAGGTATGCACACGAAACGTATGATTGTAGTAAATGTTTTAAAAACACTTTTTTTCAGAAATGCAACTAGAGACTTGTTGCTTTAAAACTGAACTCTGGGCATATATAAAAGGGACATATTAGTATAGCTCTGTAATCATCAATATATCATCGGAATGTTTTTTTTTTTTTTTTAATGCAAGCAGTATAAGGTCCTGAATTTTATTAGTTATCAGCTGTTTGCTGTACAGACTGTACAGAAAATTGCAGAGCTCAGAGAAGAGCAAGGATAAGGTGCACAAGGTGCCAATCAGGTTTGATGCAGTGAAATAAGCATGCAGAGAGGAGGAGACAGTAGAGTGACAAAATATGAGTTCATCAGTGTGCTGCTTCTCCTTTCCCTTTCACATGGTCCTCTACCAGGCTAGGCAGGACTGTGCTGTGGGAGAGAGCTGTGCAAATCTCAGGACCGGTTGGATAGAGATACAAATCCTTTGGTCCGTGCAATAGCTCTATGCATTAGGATAAAAAACCTTCTGTGTGTATCGGCCCGCCTTATACTTACCTGAGCCCCATCTCTATCCAGCAATTTGAACAAGTGCCTCGGCCATCCAGGACTCCCCTCCTGATTGGCTGAGACACAGCAGCGGTGCAATTGACTCCCGTTGCTGTCAAAGTCAGTTTGCCAATCATGAGAGAAAGGGGGTGGGGCCCGAAACACAGCTCCAAGTCTGAATGGACACAGGGAGCTGCAGCTCGGCTCGGGTGCCCCCGTAGCAAGCTGCTTGCTGTAGGGCACTCAACAGGAGGGAGGGGCCAGGAGCACTGAAAAGGAAACCGAGAAGAGGAGGATCTGGACTGCTCTGGGCAAATCCACTGCACAGAGCAGGTAAGTATAACATGTTTGTTGTTTTTAACCTCCCTGGCGGTATGATTCTTTCTGCTTTTAGTTGCTGAAAGCGGTACAATTATTTTGCATGAAAATTTGGCGTTTTATATTGTAGGTTTGTAATTCTTAGGAATAACTCACTTAAATCTGTCCAAACAAGAGTCTAGTAGACATCCCGGGTATGATAAAGTTTGAAACACAAAATCATAAATTATAATATCATAAATAACTATAAATAATTATAACAAATAATAATCTAATTATAATAAAAATTATTCAATAATGTAATCAAATCAAAAAGACTGAAATTTGCTTAGTTGCAGAATTGTCACTGTCATTACTTTTATTGTTTGATGACGAATTTCCCCACAAATCGCTATCGCTCAATTCTGCAAGTGATTCTAATGTATTATTGCTGTTTTCTAGCTGGTCTAAAAGCACTTTTGATGTAAAGGGACACTTTTTGGTTGCTATGGACAATCTCCAGAAATAACAGTTTTTATTATATAAAAGTGCATGCAGAACACTGGGCAGACCACTAGGGACAAAGGGGGTGTGTATTTATTTCATACAGTACTGTAATCTATAAGATTGCAGTATACTGTATGTGTACTGTGTATTTACTTTTTTGAATTTGGCGCTGATCTCCCCCCTCGTGCGTCATAACGTCGCAGGGAACGGAGCTCGGCAGCACACGGGCACTGTATGAACTGAGCGAGGAGACAGCTGGATCACACAGCGGGGAGGCATCACAGGATCCAGGGATAAGATAAGTAAACTCTGCCTGTGGATGCTGTGATGCGATCCCGAGTCAGACTCAGGAATACCGCCAGGGAGGTTAAAGAAAAAAAAGAACAAGACTTTAGTATCACTTTAGTTTTTCAGTTCTATTCCTTATCCTATAGCAAGAAAAAATATGATATAAGTTTTGAAGTTTTAAAACAAGCCATCCCTGACCTCTCTTGTTGCTTTTAAAGTGGACCTTTCCCATCAAAGCTATTCCAGGGACATGCAGCTATGCATGCTAACCTGTAAACGTCCTTAAATAATTTGAAAAAACAAAGCTTTATTAGTTAACTTTAGTTAAATTGATTTTTCCTTCCTGATATAAGGATGCACTAGTAAAGTAGCCAACACCTCACGGGTGCCCCCTGGGAAAGCTACCTCACCAGTGTCCTCCAAGGAGAGATAATTTCTAAACTGCAAGATCTCAGGGAAAAAATATTTTTTTTTATCATCAACAGGCGAGTGTATAGTGCATGTGCCTCAGCTCATTCAAGCACTGTATGACATTATAATCTTCTATCAAAACAAGATTGCATAAAATCATGGAGGGAAGGGTTTTTCAGTGTATAGGTCTGATGTGTTACATTGCATGCACAAGATGAGGAGCAAATGTCATTGCTGGGAGAGCTGAGAAGAGAGGAAGAAGCTGGCCACTGATGACCTTTTTAAAAAAAAAAATGGTAATGCAGTTTCTGACCTACTGGCAGGACAGAGCTCTAAGACTTGGGAAACAGAACAAGGGTGAAGCTGGTAAGTACTGCTAATTTATTACTTTTAATAAATAGTTTGCATTAATATGAGGCACTCTCTAGCTGTGTTACTAGAACGCTAGTGTTTTTATATAGAGTAGGTAAATTGTCAGGCTTGGCTGGCAGCCAAGCCTGTGTGTTTTTTTTTTGGGCCAGGACAGCTAAGCACCAAAGACCTCTTTTTCTGCTACACTATCAAAGGGGCCGTGGTCCCTGCTTGCAAAGTTCATTTGCTCTGGATCTGACCGAGTCTGTGTTGGATAAATTCGTCAGTGCTAGCTGGTCCTGGGAGATGTAGTTCTCCGACGGAGGCTCTTTACCACGTGATCAGCAGTGTCTATTCATGGCTTATCACGATGTAAACAGGAAGAGCCGTTGATCGGCTTTTCTTCACTCGCGTCTGACAGACGTGAGTAGAGGAGAGCCGATCGACTGCTCTCCTGACAAAGGGCATCTGTGCTGATTGTTTATCAGTGCAGCTCCCGCTCGGATGCCCGCCCCGGACAACTAGTATTCTGCCAGGACCACCAGGGATGACCATCCACACTGGACCACAAGGTATGCCCCCTAGACCACCAGTGTGCCAAAACAGCTGCCAATCAATGCCCAGGCAGCTGCCAACCAGCTTCGCCCTATGCGTCCAGGGGCGACATGAAATATCATGAAACGCATAGGGCGGAGCGACGTGCTGACGTCACCTCGTTGCTGTATCGCTATCGTATCCCAGAAGGACGCGTCTGCCTGGATGTGCGCCATTCAGCACACCAGGCTTAAGGCTGTTTACATTTGTGGATGCTGTAAGTGCAATCTATTTTAATTCATTAAAGATCTTGTAAGGTTTTACACTATATGGAGCCTCTATGTTTATTATGATACTATCCACACATTGATTGGAGACAACGGGTGCGAGCTGATCCGATGTCAGATGTATGGTCCGGTTCCTGGATAGAGACTAAAGCCATTAAGAGCACCTTTTGACCTTCTGTTATGGGGGGTCATTAGTATCTGGTAAGGAGACATCTATATTTGCACAGTGGTGGAATTCACTTGCGGAATGGTGGATGGATCCCATGTTTAATTCCATAGTTATGAACACTGGTGGACTCTTTGGGCCAAATCCTCAGCCAGGCGGCGTAACTTAACTTTCAGCAGTTAAGTTACACTGACTTAAAGTTTTTACCTAAGTGCCTGATCCTCAAAGCACTTACGTAAAAATTTCAAGCCGTGTAAGTTAAGTGCCGCCGTCGTAAGGCGTTCCTCCTCTCCGGGGGGCGTTTACAATTTAAATGAGGCGCGCTCCCGCGCCGGCCGTACTGCGCATGCGTGTGACGTCATTTTCCCGACGTGCATCGCGCGAACGTAATTGACGCCGGGCGGCTTTGTGGATTGCGACGGGACACTAAAGTTGCGACGGGTGAAAAAAAGACGCGCCGGGAAAACAAATAATTATAAAAAAAAATGACAGCGTCGCTCGGCATGCATTCCTGAGGGAGAACTCCATGCCAATTTTCAATGAAAAAAACGGCATGGGTTCCCCCCCCAGGAGCATACCAGGCCCTTAGGTCTGTTATGGGTTGTAAGGAGACCCCCCCTCCGCCGAAAAATTGACGTAGGGGGTCCCCCTACAATCCATACCAGACCCGTATCCAAAGCACGCTACCCGGCCAGCCAGGAAGGGAGTGGGGACGAGCGAGCGCCCCCCCCCCTCCTGAGCCGTGCCAGGCCGCATGCCCTCAACATGGGGGGGTTGGGTGTTCTGGGGCAGGGGGGCGCACTGCGGGCCCCCCCACCCCAGAGCACCCTGTCCCCATGTTGATGAGGACAGGACCTCTTCCCGACAACCCTTGCCATTGGTTGTCGGGGTCTGCGGGCGGAGGCTTATCGGAATCTGGGAGTCCCCTTTAATAAGGGGGCCCCCAGATACCGGCCCCCCACCCTAAGTGAATGGATATGGGGTACATCGTACCCCTATCCATTCACCTGTAGGCAAAAAGTAAAAGTTAATAAACACACAACACAAGGCTTTTTAAAATATTTTATTATTCTGCTCCGGAGGCCCCCCCTGTCTTCGTTATTAGCTCAATTACCAGGGGGGCTTCTTCTTCCACTCTCCGGGGGTCTTCTCCGCTCTCCGGGGGGCTTCTTCCATCTTCTCCCCTCTTCCGCTCTTGACTCGGCGAACCCCGGTTCTTCTGCAGCTCTCCGGTGCCTTCTTCTTCAGCGCTGGCTGCCTGCTATGTTTGTGTGTTAGCTCGATTTCTAACAGGCAGCCGGCGCGGTCTTCTGTGACGTCATCTTCTCTTCTGTTCTTCTCCCCTCTTCCGATGTTGCCTCGTCGCCTGTTGTCGCTGTAATGATGGAAGCGCGCCTTGCATCCCATTTATATAGGCATCACCGTCCCATCATGCTCCGGTAGGTACCCACGTGGTGGGTGCCTACCCACGTGCACCCACCACGTGGGTACCTGCCGGAGCATGATGGGACGGTGATGCCTATATAAATGTGATGCAAGGCGCGCTTCCATCATTACAGCGACAACAGGCGACGAGGCAACATCGGAAGAGGGGAGAAGACCAGAAGACCCTGACGCCACAGAAGACCGCGCCGGCTGCCTGTTAGAAATTGAGCTAACACACAAACATAGCAGGCAGCCAGCGCTGAAGAAGAAGGCACCGGAGAGCTGCAGAAGAACCGGGGTTCGCCGAGTCAAGAGCAGAAGAGGGGAGAAGATGGAAGAAGCCCCCCGGAGTCCGGAGAAGACCCCCGGAGAGCGGAGAAGACCCCCGGAGAGTGGAAGAAGAAGCCCCCCCTGGTAATTGAGCTAATAACGAAGACAGGGGGGGCCTCCGGAGCAGAATAATAAAATATTTTAAAAAGCCTTGTGTTGTGTGTTTATTAACTTTTACTTTTTGCCTACAGGTGAATGGATAGGGGTACGATGTACCCCATATCCATTCACTTAGGGTGGGGGGCCGGTATCTGGGGGCCCCCTTATTAAAGGGGACTCCCAGATTCCGATAAGCCTCCGCCCGCAGACCCCGACAACCAACGGCAAGGGTTGTCGGGAAGAGGTCCTGTCCTCATCAACATGGGGACAGGGTGCTCTGGGGTGGGGGGGCCCGCAGTGCGCCCCCCTGCACCAGAGCACCCAACCCCCCCATGTTGAGGGCATGCGGCCTGGCACGGCTCAGGAGGGGGGGGGCGCTCGCTCGTCCCCACTCCCATTCCTGACCGGCCGGGTAGCGTGCTTTGGATACGGGTCTGGTATGGATTGTAGGGGGACCCCCTACGTCAATTTTTCGGCGGAGGGGGGGTCTCCTTACAACCCATAACAGACCTAAGGGCCTGGTATGCTCCTGGGGGGGAACCCATGCCGGTTTGGAATTTACAAATTGCCGTGGAGTTCTCCCTCGGGAATGCATACCAAATGCCGTCGCTTGAATGGGCCTTTACAAGGTGTGACTAACTTTACACTTTGTAAAAGCAGCCCTAGTTTTACACCAGGCAAACTAACACTTACGGCGAAAAAACTAGGCACAAAAGCTTTGAGGATCGCCCTAAGTGCTAATTTGCATACTAACAGAGGCATTTCGACTCGAAATGCCCCCAGTGGCGGATGCGGTACTGCATCCTAAGATCCGGCAGTGTAAGTCCCTTACAGATGTCGGATCTTCTGCCTAACTTAGGAAAACTGCTTCTGAGGATCAGTTCCAAAGTTAGAACCAGAGATACGACGGCTTACGCCGGAGTATCTCTTTTGTGGATTTGGCCCTTTATTTTGAACTGCAGAGCAATAACTATGCTTACCTATAGTGCAATTCTATTTTTTACAAACTATCAAGCAAAATTGTCAAATACAGGGCCTGGAAAAAATAACACTGCCAGGGAGGCCTTCGTTGGTCAGCAACAAAGTGGAAAAATAACGGATCTACTGGCAAGATCATCAGGTAATTGAACTATATATTCAGATCCCAGGCCAAATACAGCGATAAAAACTGTAGCTAAAAATAGTACCAATTTAAATTTGTATTCTTGGTTAAAAGAAAAAAAAAAGCAGGTTGTGTGTTGTAGCAATGTTGGCACTCAATATCTGTGTGTTGTCCTTGAATGCTGTGATGAGGGAGGATGATAGACAAGGTGGGTGTAAACCAACACATACTACTGCCATCTCCTGTGTCATAAATAATGGCAAAGGAAATAAACAATATCTACAGTGTTCAGATGAATGAAATAGGAAGCATATAAAACAAATCAGCAATGGAATCATACAAGGTAAACGTACAGCAGAACACTTACAAAGCAGTAAATATGTGCCTGATACTGTCATCCTTTTTTTTTTTTAACTGTACTTGAAAAAATTGACATATTGAAGTTTCAGTCTAATGTGCTGTGAAGTCTAGAATGCTGAACTTAGTTGATAAAACCATTTGGTAGAATGTGGTGGTATGATAAAAAAAAAAGGCTAAGCTACTGATCACTATTTTCTTTTCAGTTTTTTTTTTTAGACAGGATTGATTTACTAAAATTGGAGAGTGACAAATCTGGTGTAGCTCTGCTTAGAAACCAATTAGCTTCCAGTTTTGTTTTTGCCAAAACTTAATTGAACAAGCTGAAGTTAGAAGCTGATTGGTTACCATGCACAGCTGCACCAGATTTTTCACAGAATACAAAACATATGTAATGTTTTATTTTGCCCATAGTTACACTTTAACCACTTGACCACTGGGCACTTAAACCCCCTTCCCAACCAGATCAATTTTCAGCTTTCGGTGCTCTCACAATTTGAATGACAATTCATTTTTGTCCTTTTTTTCACACAAATAGAGCTTTATTTTGGTGGTATTTGATCACCTCTGGGTTTTTTATTTTTTGCGCTATAAAAGAAAAAAGACTGAAAATTCTGTAAAAAAAAAAAAAAAATCTTATTTCTCACACACAGCAAATGCATACTACAAATTACACCCCAAAACACATTCTGCTATTCCTCCTGAGTATGGCGATACCTCATGTGTGAGACTTTTACACAGCGTGGCCACATACAGAGGCCCAACATGCAGGGAGCACCATCAGGCGTTCTGGAGCACCCAGACCAATTCTGACATTTCTCTCCTACATGTAAAAATCATCATTTATTTGCTAGAAAATTACATAGAACCCCAAAACATTATATATGCTTTTTTAGCAAAGACCCTAGAGAATACAATGGCGGCCATTACAACTTTTTATCTCGCACAGTATTTTCGTAGCAATTTTTTGAACGCGTGTTTTTAAAAAAAACAGTAAAGTTAGCCCAATGTTTTTGCATAATATGAAAGATGAAGTTACGCCGAGTAAATAGATACCTAACATGTGACCCTTCAAAATTGCACATGCTCGTGGAATGGCGCCAAACTTCGCTACTTAAAAATCTCCATAGGCGACGTATTGCAAGGTATTGGAGTATTGCAGGTTATTGCGGAGTATTGGGGTATTGCGGAGTATTGGGGTATTGCAAAATATTGGGTTATTTCGGAGTATTGGGGGAATTGCAGAGTATTGGGGGAATTGCAGAGTATTGGGGGAATTGTAGACTATTGGGGGTATTGCAGACTATTGGGGGTATTGCAGAGTATTGGGGGAATTGCAGAGTATTGGTGGTATTGCAGAGTATTGGTGGTATTGCAGAGTTTTGCGCAGGGATGGATGGCTGGATCTGTGACTGCAGTTGTCACAGATCCAGCCCACAGTGCTGCCGCGCGGGAGCAGGATTCTGGGAGGACGTCCCAGGGACGTCCTCCCAGAACAACTCGACCGCACTGTAGACGTGTTTTGTCTATAGCGCGGTGGGAAAGAGGTTCAAGCAAATATGACACACCCATGAGCAATTCATTAAAAAAATTATATGCAGAGGTTAACTTCAAATATCCCTGTTAAGCCACGTACACACGACCATTTTTAATGTTCTAGAAAAAACAACGTTTTTTTCTACGCGATTCTTGTCAAGCCTGCCTTGCATACACACGATCGTGAAAAAAAAAATGCTGGAGCAAAGCGCGGTGACGTACAACACGTACGACGGCACTATAAAGGGGAAGTTCCATTCAGATGGTGCCACCCTTTGGGCTGCTTTTGCTGATTTTGCGTTAGTAAAAGTTTGGTGAGAGACGATTCGCGCTTTTCAGTCTTCGTGCTTTTCAGTCTGTTACAGCGCGACGAATGTGCTATCTCCATTACAAACACTAGCTTTACCAGAACGAGTGCTCCCGTCTCATAACGTGCTTCTGAGCATGCACGTTTTTTTCCTGTCATTAAAGCTTACACACGACCGTTTTTCACGACGTGAAAAACGACAACGTGAAAAACCACGTGAAAAATTAGAGCATGTTCTAAATGTTTAATCCCCATTTTTCACATCGAGAAAAATGCTCTGGAGCCTACACACAATCGTTTTTAATGAGCAAGAAAAACAGTCGTGTGTACCCGGCATTAGAGTCAAGTTTGGTCTCCACCTCTTAAGCCTTATCCAATGTAACTGGTGGCCTCACCTACCAATAAGAAGAATCTGTGACGAGGGGCCAGCTGCACTGTTACTGAAAAGGTAAGGCTTTGCATGCAGCCTAAGCTTCAAATACTTATTTTTTTCTACTGATTGTTTGAATATGCTTTTTTCACCATGCGTAACAGTTCAGTAAACCACAGTAGCCAGCCAGTAATAAATACTTTATCATTGCATATTGTATATTATATCATAGAGTCAAAGCGATTGTATTGCTGCATCAAAGCATGACCTGTATAGCTCCTGATGAAGCTCGATCAGAGCGAAACATGTAGAGCGAATTTGGCACAGGTTTTCTGGCTCTCTGTTGAGCATATCATGTCCTTTGGGATGGTTATTTGTCTGTTCATATTTTAATGTTGAATTATGTTTAATAATAAACTTGTTTTTTTACTATACTTACTTGATTTATTGAATGCGACACCTTTAAAATCCCAGGGTTTGTTACCCTCCCCATCTCCTTTTTCTCAGTATATATTTGGGATGTGGTGTCGTGATTTTATCTTCTGTGCCTCACTAATTATTCTTGCTGCATCAAATGCCTGGAATAAAATGTTTGTCAACAATTAGTAATTGTTCATATATGCTTTAAACATTATTGTTATTAACTGGGTTCTTTATGGAACAAAAAAATCAATTAACTGGGTTCTTGCGATTGATCTGTTGTAGGTGTTTTTCATTTGTAACATTTCTCTATATTCAATTATAGATCACATTCTTAAAAATATCTTCTTTTATACAGTCTCTATTATGTTATATACTATATATGTTGTTGATCAAAGAGGTGGCTACCTGTCCTGATACAGTGCATCCGGAAAGTATTCACAGCGCTTCAATTTTCCACATTTTGTTATCTTATGGTTCGGTTCAAATTTCGAAATAATTTTCTTTCGAAAATCGTATCAAAGAATTTTCGTACAAATTTCGCACCGTTAGTGGGCTGCAGCAACATCCGATTTTCGTACGGCAATCAAATTTGAGGAATCCGACATGTTGAAATTTTTTGGAAAAACAAACGATTTTCTGATCAATGATGGAAGAATCGTGCGAGAAATGTAATATAAAAATGCACATGTGCAAGAAAAGAATATTCCCGGAGTGAAAACGAATATTCCCGGAGAGAAAAGAATATTCACGACAACATGAAGGTTTGGTCGGCTGAATTTCGAAAATCAATGGTGGCATCATTGGATCACAAAAAAAAAAGTCTGATTTTGAAAAGAAAACTTGTTCGAAATTCGACCGTGTATGGCCTGCTTTACTTCCTTATTATTTTTATTCCTTATTCCAAAATGGATTAAATTCATTGTTTTCCTCAAAATTCTACAAACAATACCCCATAATGTGAAAGAAAAGAAGTTTGTTTGAAATCTTTGCAAATTTACTAAAGAATAAAAACCGATAAAAATCACATGTACATAAGTAATCACAGCCTTTGCTATGACCCCCAAATCAAGCTCAGATAAATCCTGTTTCTGCTGATTATCCTGAGATGTTACTACAACTTGATTGGAGTCCACCTGTGGTAAATTCTGTTAATTGGATATGATTTGGAAAGGCACACACCTGTCTATTTAAAGTGGATGTAAACCCTCACATATACCCAGTGAAGTGAACAGCCTCAAATGTTACACAGGTTGAAACAAATCTCCCTACATAAGTTTCACTTGTATATCTGCTGTCTTCATCTTTATATACTGTTTAGAAAGTGCACATTGTGTTAGAATTTTCTCATTACTGGTTACCACTGCAGTGGTAACCAGTAATTGTTTTTATCGATTATTGTAGCACTGAAGTATTTGAAAATTGTGGAGTTAGAGTTTTTTTCCATTGATTATTGAGGCACTGTAGCACTTTATAAATTGTTACATAGTTTAGTTTATATATATATATATATATATTTTTTTTTTACATATATATATATATATATTATTGTATTGTGCAACCAGCACTAGGATATTCATTGTTTTGCATAGGCTGCTAGCGCTGCTCCATATTTGTTTATTATATTTCAGGCACATCATGCCTTCATTTCTCTTCTAGATCATAAGATAGGTAGACAACATAAACATCATACAACCGTTGTTGCTAAAAGCAAAAGCAACTTCTATTACCCCTTTTAAGACTTATGCTCATGGGTGGAGCAGGCAGTGAAGCATAAAAATGTCTATTTCTGTGCTCATTAGGTATTGCATACAGTTGCCTGTACAAATCAATGACAGGAATACGGCTGTACACTGGTAAATCATGTACGTGCATACAGGTACAGATTATTTGTACTGCATACAGGTACAGATTATTTGTACTGCATACAGGTACAGATTATTTGTACTGCAAACAGGTACAGATTATTTGTACTGCATACAGGTACAGATTATTTGTACTGCATACAGGTACAATTTATTTGTACTGCATACAGGTACAGATTATTTGTACTGCATACAGGTACAGATTATTTGTACTGCAAACAGGTACAGATTATTTGTACTGCATACAGGTACAGATTATTTGTACTGTGCTTCACTAACTTTGCAAGCTCAGGATGACATATTTTCAAGGAAAAAAACCCAGCTTAAATTAAGAACACAACGTCAGCAGGCATCCACACAGTTAACAGAACTGTTTAAATTAATTGCCAAGGTCAAATCTATTCCACTGTTATTGAAAACATTAATGTTGCTGAGAGGAAAGAGTGCTTGTGAAAAGGGGAAAGCTGGAATGGGACTTTTCTGACAGGCTCCAGAGCTCTGGGAGTGCTAGCGGATTCACACTCTCACACTGCATTAGTTTTTAATTAAGCTTTTAAGGTCACTGCCAACAAATGGGGCATTGGTTCCAAAAAGGTAGAGAAAAAATGGCTAAATTGTTTCATACCAGCAAAATGAAACAAGAAATTTCAAGCACCAGCCCCAATCAAATGTAAACCACGATGATCATAGTTTATGAGCCAGTGATTTTAATTCTCTTTTTTTTCCTGGACAATCCATATAGATGCAGCAAGCAGACAGAAAAATCCTGCATATTTTTAATGGTCTATTTTTTCAGCATCATTTGTCTGGGACAAATCACATTTCTTATTTGTCTGTATAGCATGTATAAAAATGTCCATATGATAAACATATATCAGGACTACAGTATATCTATGATGTATCATTTCACAGGTATCTTTACTACTTGTTATGGGAGTAAAACTGAATATTATTTCATGATAGGTTCACATTTGTTCGTGGTAAAAGCAAACAACATCCCAAATCAGTCTTTCTGTTTAACTGTTTAAACTGTTTAAAGTGTTTGTAAAGGTGTTTGCATGAAGGTAAAAAACCTTCTCTGTGTAGCAGCCAGCCCCCCTAATATTTACCTGAGCTAGATCTTCCTCCAGCGATGTGCACAAGAGCCTCAGCTCTCCGGGTCTCTCCCTCTTCATTGGCTAAACCATTGGCTCCCACTGCTATCAATCACAGCCAGTGAGCCAATGAGAAGAGAGCAGGGGAGGGCCCGAGCTGCGGCTCTATGTGTGAATGGACATACAGTGCTGTGGCTTGAAACTAAGCCTGCTTGGGTGCCTCCATTGCAAGTTGCTTGCTCTGGGAGCACTAGGCAGGAGAGAGGGGCCAGGAGCGCTGGTGGGGGACCCGATAAGAGGAGGATCTGGGCTGCTCTGTGCAAAAACATTGCACAGAGCAGGTAAGTATATCATGTTTGTTATTATTATTTTTTTTACCTGTGCATTAGTGCCCCATTCAGAGATTGGTAAACCAATGAGTTATCATTCCTATTAGAAACCCAAAGAAATTCTCTGCTTTAATTTGTATTTAAAGGCTCTCAATACCTTTGTCCACCCTCAAACGTTTTGGATGGAATATTGGATGGTCAGATATTGCCTCCTTTTATTGTGGAGACTTTTTAGCATTCATCAACATAAAGGGTGGGCATTTACACATTCCCACCTTTCCCGGTCACCAGCGATTTCTTTGATTTGATGTTACCAGTTTGTTGCCATTCTCTTCGCCCTTTCCTCAACCCAGAGAGTGTATAAGATCCTTGCATTGGTCTTCATCTCAGATCTCTTCATATACTTTCATTTAATAACATCAGCTTTGTAATATTAATAAAAGTAGTATTTTTTTGACAATCCAGTGTAAGCTTATTTGAAAAAAATCCTTTCATGTTACAAGTGCTTCCTGTCTTCTGGCCATCTCTTTCCACAACTGCCTGGATTCCCTTTGCAGCTTTGCAGCTTCTCCTCTGCTGTTTACATTCAAATTCTAAGGACTACATATCCCATGGTACCTTGCTGCCTACAAACAGGGATTATTGTATTGACTCGGATTCATGAAACTCTTCTGCTCAGCGTCTCTGTAGATCAGAAGGCAGGCTCTGTGAAATGTGTGACACAGCAGTGTCTATACACAGGGGATAGTGAATATGTGTCACAGAATTCAAGGAAGTATGTGGGGATCTTCACAAAGTAATTCCAAGATCATCCACATTAATAGGAGTAGGTTAGAAATAATTGAAATATAATATGGAAACAAATATATTAAATATGGAAATAAATATATTTTAGTAACTTTTGATCATAGATACACTTTAAGGTATTAGACCCCATTCACATCTAGGCGTTTTTACGCCTGTAGCGCTACGCCTCTGCCGCCAGAGGGCTGGAAATACATGTCCCTCTATGGAGATGGTTCACATCTCCACGCCGGACGCCTGTCGCCTGCGGCGTGAAAAAAGGTCCCGGACCTTTTTTTCAGGCGTCTTCGAGCGTTCGGCTAGGAGATGGCAATCATCTCCATAGAGGGGGTCATCTTGGGACACATCTAGGCGGACAATACCCGCGTTTTGTCGCCGCAAATCGCGGTACAAAACGCCGCTATTTTTACCGCGATTTGCGGCGACAAAACGCCGCGATTTCGTCCGTCTAGATGTGAATGCAGCCTTACTGACAAAAAGCTGTTCTTTACAGAGGTTAATAGACATTACACAACAGACCCTTCTGCCGTAACGCCCTGTTTACCAAGGTACATTTATAAATATTATGTATTCAAAGAATCAAATCAACCTTATTATTATTATTATTATTATTATTATTATACAGGATTTATATAGCGCCAACAGTTTGCGCAGCGCTTTACATCAGGGAAGACAGTACAGTCACAATACAATCAATACAGGAGGGATCAGAGGGCCCTGCTCGTTAGAGCTTACAATCTAGAACCTTATAGCTGCTGAACATTATAAGTTTGTTTAACCACGTGAGTCTTCTTTTTCTTCCTAAATCCCCTTGAGTCTCTAGAAAGTTTCTCTTCTTGCGTAAAGGCGATGTCTCAGTTCTGCACATTACACCTTTTAGCATTTGTAATATACCATAAAGTCTTATACATTTTTTTTTTTTTTTTCAGAACATAGAGTTTCATTTAGTACCAGATTTGGATACATATACAGTACTTGTTATTTTTTTTGCTATTGGGAATAAATAATAAAATCTTACAGAAAAATGCATTTTCATGGAATTTTTTCCCAAGGTAGTGTTTATGTACGGTAATATGTACACCCCAATGTATTTACCCCAAAATACAATAAACAAAGTCTGTGGTGTAAAATGCTATCACGTTATTGCGACTTTTATGCAACATAGCGGAATGGTACATCTTTTTTACTTTAGAAGAGCTTTATTACCCTTTTAACGCTACATCACGACACATACAGTGAAAAATACTATTTGCAAAAACTGTTAACATAACATTAAGATAATATTAAATCGGGTAGATGAGGTCTGAAATTAGCAGAACGATTACCATTTAACAGGTTTGTGATCACTAAAATTTCAATTTACTTTGCTTCATCACAGCAAACAAAAATGTCATCCAGACCATCAAACATCATTGTTGCAACCTGGGGATTAATCTGAGGAGGGAATATTTTATTTATTTTTGTGTATGTGTGTATATATAGTATCTCAGAAAAAGTGATTACACCCCTTTACATTTTTGTAAATATTTTATTATATCTTTTCATGTGACAACACTGAAGAAAATACACTTTTTTACAATGTAAAGTAGTGAGTGTACAGCTTGTATAACAGTGTAAATTTGCTGTCCCCTTAAAATAACTCAACACACAGCCATTAATGTCTAAACCACTGGCAACAAACATGAGTACACCCCTATATGAAAATGTCCAAATTGAGCCTATTTAGCCATTTTCCTTCCCCCTGTGTCATGTGACTTGTTAATATTACAAGGTCTTAGGTGTGAATGGGGAGCAGGCGTGTTAAATTTGCTGTTATCGCTCTCACTCTCTCATACTGGTCACTGAACGTTCAACATGGCACCCCATGGCAAAAAACTCTCTGAGTCTCTAAAAAAAGAATTGTTGCTCTACATGAAGATGGCCTAGGCTATAAGAAGATTGCTAAGACCCTGAAACTGAGCTGCAAGACCATATATCGGTTTAACAGGACAGGTTCCACTCAGAACAGACCTCACCATGGTCGACCAAAGAAGTTAAATACACGTGCTCAGCGTCATATTCAGAGGTTGTCTTTGGGAAATAGACGTATGACTGCTGTCAGCATTGCTGCAGAGGTTAAAGGGGTGGGGAGGTCAGCCTGTCAGTGCTCAAATCATATGTCTCACACTGCATCAAATTGGTCTGCATGACTTTCATCTCAGAAAGAAGCCTCTTCTAAAGACGATGCACAAGAAAGCCTGCACACAGTTTGCTGAAGACAAGCAGACTAAGGACATGGATTACTGGAACCATGTCCTGTGGTTTGATGAGACCAAGATAAACTTATTTGTATTGGATGGTGCCAAGCGTGTGTAGCGGCAACCAGGTGAGGTGTACAAAGACAAGTGTGTCTTGTCTACAGTCAAGCATGGTGGTGGGAGTGTCATGGTCTGGAGCTACATGAGTGTTGCCAGCACTGGGGAGCTACAGTTCATTGTGGAAACTATGAATGCCAAAATGTACTGTGAAGCAGAGCATTATCCCCTCTCTTCGGAGACTGGGCCGCAGGGCAGTATTCCAACATGATAATTGCCACAAACACACCTCCAAGAGGACCACTGCCTTGCTAAAGAAGCTGAGGGTAAAGGTGATGGACTGGCCAAGCATGTCTCCAGACCTAAACTCTATTGAGTATCTGTGGGGCATCCTCAAATGGAAGGTGGAAGAGCGCAAGGTCTCTAATATTCCCCAGCTCTGCGATATCATCATGGAGGAGTGGACGAGGACTCCAGTGGCAACCTGTGAAGCTCTGGTGAACTCCATGCCCAAGAGGGTTAAGACAGTGCTGGGAAATAATGGTGGCCACACAAAATATTGACACTTTGGGCCCAATTTGGACAATTTCACTTAGGGGTGTACCCACTTTTGTTGCCAGCAGTTTAGACATTAATGGCTGTGTGTTGAGTTATTTTAAGGGGGCAGCAAATTCCCACTGTTATACAAGCTGTACACTCACTACTTTACATATTTGTTTTTAGTTTTTCAGCGTGATGGGGTGGAATTTCAAATGTTTAAAGAACAGTTGTATTTGAAATCTCATGGCAACCAATCAGGTTTTAGCATATTTCAAAATGCTTGCTATGCATTAAATATTTGCAACACTTCACTGCTCTGAGAACTTCTGTATATATATATATATATATATATATATACATACATACATATATATTTAGGAACAAGTATATACAATGTGCATTATTGCTTTAAACATCTGAAATGTAAAAGAAAATATGCAGGAAACACAAGTGACCCATAGCAGTAACTATCAATTGAATTCTACATTGTATTTTATATGACATGTAAAAAAATGAGCTCCTCATAAAATCGTACAACTTATATTAACATGGTACATTGCACATTGTGTAATGCTTCTTCTTTTATCTTGATATTTCCATAATTATGTTTTGCCATTTCATGATGTAGGCTTGATGCATATTCAAAGTAATGATATTGCAAGGTTACATCGTTGAGTGATATGACAATAACAATAAGAGAATACTTTGATACAAAACAATAAAATATTTATACAGGTGAAAGTTGCTCCACTTAATGCTCTATATTTTATTTAGAATTTGTTGCAAATTTTTATTAATATTATTATTATTTTATTTATTTATTTGTATTCAAATAGAAGTAAACCTTAGGTCTTTTGGCATTTGTTGTGCAGTCCTCAGGCCCCTGCAGACAGCAGTCTTTCCTGAATGCTTACTCAGGCCAGAAAAGAAAAGAAATCCTCACTTCCTGTTCTTCTGTCTATAACTACACACCGTAATGTGAGGCTTTCTCCCTGGTGTGGAGAAAGCCTCTTGAGGGGGCGAGCAGGAGTGTCAGGATGCCCACTAACACACAGCTCCTTTCTCTATCTGCAAAGTAGAGAGTGTCCTGACTTGCCTGCTCGCCCCCTCCCCCCTCAAGAGGCTTTCTCCACACCAGGGAGAAAGCCTCACATTACGGTGTGTAGTTACAGAAAGAAGAACAGGAAGTGAGGATTTCTCAGAAGAAATAAGGACATTTAAAAGCAAAATCGAAGGATGAGGTAAGTGAAGGAGGACTGCACTAAGGTAAGGGAAGCTATTTAGGGAAAACATTTTTTACCCTTACAACCCCTTTAACCAGTTCCCTACCGAGCCATAGTGATATGACGTCGGCAGGAACTGTCTCTCCCTCAGAGTGGACATCATATGATGTCCTTTGCATCACGGCCACTAGGGGGCGCGCGCGCCTGCGGCATCGCTCAAGGCCCGGTGCGCTTGCCCGGCGGACTTCGCGTCCGCCGGGCAAGCGCACCGGGTCTTGAGCGATGCCGCAGGCGAGATTGCCGGCAATCACGACAGGAGTGTGGATCTGTGTGTGTAACACACCGATATGTCCGCCGCAATGTCACGGTCACAATAAAAATCGCAGATCGCCGTCATTACTAGTAAAAATAAAATAAAAAATGCCATAAATGTATCCCCATTTTTTAGACGCTATAACTTTTGCGCAAACCAATCAATATACGCTTATTGTGATTTTTTTTTGTTTACTAAAAATATGTAGAAGAATACGTATCAGTCTAAACTGAGGAAAAAAATGATTTAAAAAAAAATTGTATTTATTAAATCAAAAATTAAAAAATATGGTGTTTTTTCAAAATTGTTGCTGTTCTTTTGTTTATAGCGCAAAAAATAAAAACCGCAGAGATGATCAAATACCACCAAACGAAAGCTCTATTTTTGGGGGGAAAAAACATAAAGATTTAATTTGGGTAGTGTTGCATGATTGCGCAATTGTCATTCAAAATGCAACAGCGCTGAAAACTAAAAATTGGTCTGGGCAGGAAGGGGGTGAAAATGCCCTGTATGGAAGTGGTTAAATAAGGTGAAATCGCAATTATTTCATTTTGCTATCTCTATTGTCTATAGATTAAATAGAATAAAAAAGAATTTTTGCAATGTCACAAAAAAAAAATGCAAAGCCTTGTTTGTCCTGAAAAAAATATATATGTATTACTTTGTTATCTCAAGCACTGAACACATAGTCAATGAATCAACAGATCCATAGCAGAAATTTAAAAAAATGACTTTAGTCCATAAAGGGTATACAGATGTGAGAGCCAAACTGGTTAAACAAGCACATTGCTCTTCTGCCAAAACTTTCCTATGAATTATATCTATATGCAATTCCAGCCTTTTTACACAGCAGTTAAATAAAGATGTTAGGACTTTACTCAGTCTAGATGACCATGGAGATACCGATCTGAAAGATTCCATCCAATCAATCTTCCTAAATTTTAGTTAAGACAGTAAGTAGCAAAACAATAAACTGGAAGCCAATGAGCATGTGTGTTTATCGCCGATCAAAAGTGTATAAGAACTATGATGTAAAATTGGTGATGAAAAGAGTCAGTATTACTGCAGAGGGAACCCATAAAACCTCCTGTTGTGATTTGATAAATAATTGAATGAAAACGAATGCGTATTTTGTGATTTACCGATAAACTCTAGAGCTTGCAGCTGGTTTACAGGTCAGTTATACAAATACTATTCTACATTTAAGAGCTTGAATATGATCACATTTACAATACATCATGAACATTTTGTCATTGTAAATTGCCTTTATGAACTAAAACATTTTATCGTCTTTCGGTCTTTGCTACACTATATTAATGCAAAGATTGATATCTGTATGTAGAAGCTAAGAACGAAATGAACTCAGGATGACTTTATCCCATTAACCCAAAAACTATTTATTCTGTTATTGTTATAGGAACTTTCACCCAGGTACAGCTGGAAGGAGTTTACAACTTATAAAGTATATTTAAACCCTAACAACGAGCCTCTCTAATTTTCTCCCTTTTTAGTTTGTTAAAGCAGTATTGAACCCAAAAGCCCCAAAAAATATTTTTTTGCTAGAAAATTACTTAGAACCCCCAAACATTATAATTTTTTTTTCTAACACCCTAGAGAATAAAATGCCGGGCATTGCAATACTTTTTGTCAAACCGTATTTGCGCAGCGGTCTTAGAAAAAAAGGTTTTGAATTAAAAAATAAGGCAACTGTAAAGTTAGCCCAATTTATTTTTATTATTGTGAAAGATAATGTTACGCCGAGTCAATTGATACCCAACATGTCACGCTTTAAAATTGCGCCCGCTCGTGGAATGGCGTCAAACTTTTACCCTTAAAAATCTCCACAGGCGACGTTTAAAAAATTATACAGGTTGCATGTTTTAAGTTACAGAGGAGGTCTAGAGCTAGAATTATTGCACTCGCTCTAACGATCGCGGCAATACCTCACATGTGTGGTTTGAACACCGTTTTCATATGCGGGCGCTTCTGCGCGCAAGCTTGTCCGGACGGGGCGCTTTAAAAAAAATTGTTATTATTATTATTATTTATTTTACTAGATTTTATTTATTTTAAACCGTTTAAAAAAAAAAATTGGGTCACTGATATTCCTATTATAAGGAATCTAATCATCCCAAGGAATTGCACTCGCTCCAACGATCGCGGCAATACCTCACATGTGTGGTTTGAACACTGTTTTCATATGCGGGCGCTACTCATGTATGTGTTTGCTTCTGCGCGTGAGCTCGTCCGTACAGGGCACTTTAAAATATTTTTTTTTTATTATTTATTTTACTAGATTTTATTTATTTAATTTAATCAGTTTTACAAAAAAAAAAAAATGGGTCACTGGTCACTGTTATTTCTATTACAAGGAATGTAAACATCCCTTGCAATAGAAAAAAGAATGACATGTCCTCCTAAATATGAGATCTGGGGTCAAAAAGACCTCAGATCTCATATTTGGACAAAAATGCAAAAAAAATAAAAATTGTCATTTGAAAAAATGACAAAAATAAATTGTCCCTTTAAGACGTATGGGCGGAAGTGACGTTTTGACGTCGCTTCCGCCCTGCTATGGAATGAATACGGGTGGGGGCCATCTTGCTCTCACTCGCATCCATGCCCAGCACGAGGAAAGACCCGATCGCCTCCGCCAATGCCGACGGCTCCGGTAAGCCACGGAGGGCGCGGGAGAACGGCAGGAGGGGGGCCAGAGCAGAGACTAACATTATCGTTTACACAGGACTGCCGCCTGAAGAGATGGATATCTCGGTTGTGGCAGCAGCTGCTGCCGTTACCGAGATATCCCTCTTCAAAGTCAGGACGTATATTGTCGTGCGGCGGTCCTTAAGTGGTTAAAAATGAACAGGTCCTAAACAAGGACAATGAAGAAAAAAGTTTAGGGTCTTAAACACATAAAAAATTATATAAATGAGTAATAATATTCCCTCTATAAGTAAATATACATATGAATTGAATGCAAAAAATTTATGAAAATTATGATGATTAAACTTTGCTCAAGTCCATTTGTGATGACTGTAATAGCAATAAGTGAAATGATAATCCAAACGGGTGAAAGTTGATCTTCAGTCAACACAAACGTGATGATAGAAGAAACCACCACTGATAGGAATGAAGCTTACTGGATTGAATAAACTCAGCAAGGAATATGCCAAATTAGTCTAAAAGGGCTGTATGGTGACACTACACCAAAAACACCAAGACCTCAGCACTGGAACTGGTGAACATCAGGGTGTAAACGGCACTTTCATCGCCGTATTGCGTTCCGTGCTGGAATGCATACGGCGACCGCGCACTGACGTCATTGCCTGGCGCCGCGTGCGTTCCAGCATGGAACGCGGAAGGGCCGAGCGTAATCAACGCTCTATTCAGCACACATGCCTCTAGCCTATAAACAGAACAGCGTGTTTACTACACGATGTTCTGTTATTGGTGGCCGTACAATAATTCAACTAGTTCTTCTACTCTGTATTCTCCTTTTTATGAAAACTATGGGTTTCACCCTAATATTCTGCCTGAGTCTCTACTACTTACGAATGTTCCCTCAACTAATCATTATTGGTCTACCCTTTCTTGAAGTTTTGAAACAAAATCTCAAACGGGCACAAGATCGCCAAAAAAACTATTATGATCTTAGACATAGACCTTCGCCATCTTATAAAGTTGGGGATCAAGTATGGCTTTCTACAAAAAATTTACGTTTACATGTACCTGCTAGGAAATTGGCCAAGCAATTTTTTGGTCCATTTCCTATTTCTAAGGTCATCAACCAAAATACCATGCAACTTTCCCTCCCCCCGGAACTGAGGATTCATCCGTCATTTCATGTCTCTCTCCTTAAACCCTACCTACCCAATACATTTTCTGGTAGGAATCCTCCTCCCGCACCCCTATCCTAGTTCAGGGTGAAAAACATTACAAGGTTGAACGTATTCTAGACTCTAGAAGAAGAAGAGGACGTCTACAATACTTGATTAGATGCAGGCATTATGGTATACAAGATGACTCTTGGGAAGATTCAGCTGAAGTACATGCACCCACCTTATGTAATCAATTCCATTCTAGGTACCCTGATAAGACTTCACCTATTGAGATCCCCAGGGGGTATCCCTTAAGAGGGGGGTACTGTAAACTGCGCTTTTGTCGCCGTATTGCGTTTCACGCTGGAATGCATACGGCGACCACGAACAGACATCATCGCCCGGTGCTGCGTGCTTTTCAGCGTGGAACGCGGAAGTGCCGAACGTAATCAACGCTCTATTCGGCACACATGCCTCTCGCCTATAAACAGAACAGCGTGTTTACTACACGCTGCTCTATTATTGTCGGCCGTAGCCGGACCACGCTACAAACAAACTACTGGCAATATCCCCTCAACTGGATATCAGTGCAGCCCGGATCTATGCCACCTCTAAGTTCCATGCTGCCATCCTTACTGCAGTTGCTGGGAACACCCTAAGATATCCTCCACCAGGAGACCCTCCATGACAGAATCCCATTGCTGCTACAATACTCTGCTTACTGAAGAACTCTCATCCTCTGCAAACGGATAAGTACCATTACTATGTTACATTTATTGCTCTAAAATTAACCGGTTCACATATAGCTTTACTAAGTACTGTATTTGAATCTGGCTCTAGTTTATACTACCATGCTGCTTGGGATTACTTATTGTGCCTTCATGTAACAGTTGTGCAATATCTTAAAGGGAAATACACTCTTAACCCATTTAAGCTACAGTTGCCTCTCTCAAGTGTAAGCTATCTGCATACAGTATTTTCATATGCTACGTGCTTGACATTTGTTCTTTATAGTATACGCCTTCCTGGCTGTAAATACAGAACAAAAATGGCTCATTTTGTTCCGCTTAAAAAATTACCTTCTTCTAAAGAAACAGCACAAACTCTTCTTGATCATGTCATTAAATTACATGGTGTTCCTTCACGTCTGATTTCTGATAGAGGTTCCCAATGTGTTTCCAAATTCTGGAAAGCTCTATGTCATATTCTTCAAATAGACCATAGATACTCCAGTGCATATCATCCACAAACAAATGGACAAACAGAACGTGTAAACCAATGTCTTGAATAATATCTCAGATGTTACTGCACTCATCTTCAGGATAACTGGACTACCCTCCTTCCTCTCGCTGAATTTTCCTACAATAATTCAACTAGTTCTTCTACTCTGTATTATCCTTTTTATGCAAACTATGGATTTCACCCTAATATTCTGCCTGAGTCTCCACTGCTTACGAATGTACCCTCAACTAATCAGTATTGGTCTACCCTTTCTTGAAGTTTTGAAACAAAATCTCAAACGGGCACAAGATCGCCAAAAAAACTATTATGATCTTAGACATAGACCTTCACCATCTTATAAAGTTGGGGATCAAGTATGGCTTTCTACAAAAAAATTACGTTTACATATACCTGCTAGGAAATTGTCCATGCTGCTTGGGATTACTTATTGTGCCTTCATGTAACAGTTGTGCAATATCTTAAAGGGACATACACTCTTAAACCATTTAAGCTACAGTTGCCTCTCTCAAGTATAAGCTATCTGCATACAGTATTTTCATATGCTACGTGCTTGACATTTGTTCTTTATAGTATACGCCCTCCTGGCTGTAAATACGAACATGTTCGCTATACCTTTTTAACGCTAGGGGTTGAAGGTATGTTGTATTACCTTTTTAAATGCATGTGAGAGATATGATGTAGTGAAGCCCCAAACTCTTTTTCTCTGATTTGAGTGACGCCTGGGGTCCAGTACTGAAAATCACATTACATAGAGAAGTGCATTGAAATCTTTTCCCTAACCGCAGTTGTGGTTCACTCTCATTCACCGTAGTTTGTGACACAGGGTAAGATAGTCACACTTTCATCTCAGCAATAAGTAGCATAACCACAATATTAACCACTTCAGCCCCGGGCCATTTTGCTGGCCGGGCCAATGACCGGGCCACTTTTTGCAATTCGGCACTGCGTCGCTTTAACTGACAATTGTGCAGTCGTGCGACATGGCTCCCAAACAAAATTGGCATCCTTTTTTTCCCACAAATAGAGCTTTCTTTTGGTGGTATTTGATCACCTCTGCGGTTTTTATTTTTTCCGCTATAAACAAAAATAGAGCGAAAAATTTGAGAAAATAATTATATTTTTTACTTTTTGCTGTAATAAATATCCCCCAAAAATATATAAAAAAAACATTTTTTTTCCCTCAGTTTAGGCTGATACGTATTCTTCTACATATTTTTCGTATCTTTTTTTTTTTTACTAGTAATGGCGGCAATCAGCAAATTTTTATCAGTACTGCGACCTTATGGCGGACACTTTGGAGACTTTTGACACATTTTTGGGACCATTTGCATTTTTATAGCGATCAGTGCTATAAAAATGCATTGATTACTGTAAAAATATCACTAGCAGGGAAGAGATTAACACTAGGGGGCGAGGAAGGGGTTAATTATGTTCCCTAGGTGTGTTCTAACTGAAAGGGGGGTGGGACTGACTAGGGGAAATGACAGATCGCTGTTCATACATTGTATGAACAGACGAACAGTAATTTCTCCCCCTGTTTACACACACAGCTCCCGGTTTTCGCTCTTTAACGAGCGATCGCGGCTACCCGGCAGTAATCGTGCCCGCCGGGCACGCGCATCGACAGCAGGGAAGGGCGCGAGTAATATTATGTTGCTTCACGCAGCCCAGCCGACCTGCCGCCGTAAAACTGCGGCGGCTGGCCGGCTAGTGGTTAACGATGAGTTCCATGGCAGAGATATTCAGGTTCACCAAAAATAAGGAAAATGTATGCACATGTGTAAATCCGTTTAACAGGTAAACCATTTACTGTACTTGCTGGCGTATAAGACAACCTTTTACACTTAGAAAAAACTGGCCAAAAAGCAGGGGTCGTTTTATATGCCGGGTCAGCTGCTCGGATGCCTGCTGGATGTGCGGTCAGGGCCGTCTTCATTGCATCATGGGCCCCTGGACAAAGTAATGCTCTGGGGCCCCTACAATATAGACAGTGCAGGTAAACCGAAATCAAGTAGGTAGGATGTAGGGGATATCTAGGGTGTAGAGGGGTCAGAGAGCTGGGGGGATATCTGGGATGTAGAAGGGCAGCCCGGGCTGCCCCAATTTCGGGGCAGCCCGGGCTCAAGGATCTGCTGCTTTGGGGAAAGGGCATGGGCCCCCATGCAGCTGGGGCCCCTGGGCAGTGCCCAGGTGTGCCCTCTCATTAAGAGAGCCCTCTGTGCGGTAATACTGTATGTAGCTTTGGCTACATACAGTATATACCACTTAGCCAATCCCGGTGAGCGATGTATTCAAATGAATACAGAGCCTGCTCGGATTGGAGTAACAACCTCTGTCAATCCAAGCAGGCTACATACAGTAGCCTGCTCGGATTGGCTTTAGGAGTCAGAGAGGCGTGGGCTGATGATGTTACAGGCTTTGCCAATCCAAGCAGGCTTTGTATTCATTAAAGTGGAGGTTCACCCGGAAATAACATTTTTTAACCTTAGATTCCTGCTCATTTTGTCTAGGGGAATCGGCTAGTTGTTTTAAAATCGAAGCTGTACTTACCGTTGTAGAGAGCGATCTTCTCCGCCGCTTTCGGGTATGGTCTGCGGGACTGGGCGTTCCTATTTTGATTGACAGTCTTCCGACAGGCTTCCGACGGTCGCATTCATCGCGTCACGTGTTTCTGAAAGTAGCCGAACGTCGGTGCGCAGGTGCAGTATAGAGCCGCACCGACATCGGCTTCTTTCGGCTACTCGTGACGCGATGGATGCGACCGTCGGAGAACCTGTCGGAAGACTGTCAATCAAAATAGGAACGCCCAGTCCCAAAGACCATACCCGGAAGCGGCGGAGAAGATCGCTCTCTGCAATGGTAAGTACAGCTTTGATTTTAAAACAACTAGCCGATTCCCCTAGACAAAATGAGCATAAATCTAAGGGTAAAGAAAAATGTATGGGTGAACTCCCGCTTTAATAGAATACATTGCTCGCTGTGATTGGCTCCAGCTCCAGCAAGAAGGAAGAAGAACATGGCTCCAGCAAGAATGAAGAAGAATATGGTGCTAGAAGGAAGAAATATGAAGCGTCGGAAGGGGGGTCGTCTTATATGGTGAGTACAGTCAAAATATCTTAAAAAAAACTGTAATATTAAGGGGTCGTCTTATATGCCTGGTCGCCTTATACACCGGCAAATACAGTATTTGAAAACGGTTAAAATTTACACTCACATTTGAGAGGATAAAACAAGCACTTGTATATAAGGAGTAGATTCCATGCAGTAGTATCTGTAGATATGACCCGACGTGCATTTCATCTAAGAAAACATCATCTGGAGTGTGCGGCCCAATGTTGCGCGGCCTTATACTACCTCAGCTCCCGGGAGAGACAAATCTATCTGGCTCTGGCTCCATACTTATCCCACACCAATGTACTTTATTCCATGCAAGTATCTAGGCTTGGCAACAATGCCTGTTCCTGTTACTCCCAATGATACACTAGACTAATTATATTTGATATTTTGTAGATACTTTTTGACTATCCGCCCCTGAGGAAGTGTGCGATACACGAAACGCGTCAGATATTTAGGATGCAGTCATATGCCTGTTAATGGAAATTTTCTAGACCCATTATCCACAACCTATGATATTTACAATATATATATATATATATATATATATATATATATATATATATATATTTTTTTTTATATAACATTCGCAATGTGACGTTTAGTTGATATGTCTGTATATATCTGAGAATTTACAACAAATAATTTTACTTATTAAGTTATTGTATATTTTATGCCGTGAAGCCAATGTTTATGCAATCATGATTTTATCGATGACCATGCCTTGAATGCATGCATGTGTATATACATGAAATTGAGAATTTCTACTTGTGTTTTTATAATTGTTATGTATCTATACAATCATCTATGCTCAATAAAAGTTTTTACAACCTTCACCTCCACTAGTCAGTGTCCTCATCAAATGTCCCAACTTCCCTTTTCTTATGTACCATAACCAATAAAGGATTCTCAACAAAATATTAAAAATGAAACATTTTATGTATGATTATATTCATTTGTCCAATTACATTTGAGCCCCTAAAAATGGGGGGGGGGCCGTGTATCAACCCCTTGAATTAATCCTTTCGCCGCCAGGTACGTACGTCGTACCAAGTGGTGGGGGGTATTGCACAGAATCCAGTGGCTGTAGCCACCGGGATTGTGTGTGAAACATACAGGCAGACTTGAATGGCAGCGCCGCTGCCATCTGATCGCTCTCACACACCCTCGGTACTGGCGCCCCCCGCTTGCACACTTCCGCCATGCTTACCGGGCTCCGCTTGCCCATCGACGGACCCGGGACAGTCATGTTGGGTGCTCTCCTCCCCTTCTTGCTCTCCTCCCCTTCTTGCAGTGACTCGGAAAGGGACGTCTCTGACGTCACTTACAGGTCACGTTCTCGGTGTCCTCTCCTCGCTTTGCCGGTGTAGGATCTGCATCGCAAAACATTCAGTGAAATACAGGAGAGATTTGCAGGGTCTTTTAGACTCTGCATATCTCAATAAAGAGAACCTGTCACCAAAAAATCATCACATAGGGGATTGTTTGTCCGCCATCTGACGCCATTTTTCGGGCGCAAAAAAAAATTAAAGGTTTGGCATGTTGGGTATTCATTAACTCGGCGCGACCTTTTCTTTTAAATGTTACCAAAAATGTGGGTAATTCATTGCGTTTGTTTGCCCTAAAATTCACGTTAGTGTGTTTTTTACTGAAATAATGCATTTCATAGACCTTTACGGTAATATCATGTGATTGTATTTTATTCTCTAGGGTGTCTGCTTTTAGAAAATATATAATGTTTGGGGTTTTGTGTAATCTTCAGGCAAAAATAAATGTTTTAAACATGTGTGCAAAAAACGCAAAAACGCCTCTGGGATTAAAGCTGAAAGTCTGAGCTTCAAATAAATTTGCATTGTTTCGTTTTAATTCTATTCTGGTGGCATGCAGAGCCAAAAGTATGAAAATTGTGCATGTGTTCAAATATATGGACCTAACTATTTGTTTTAAATTTTTTTTTTTTTCAAAGATTCTGTCTTTTTTTTGTATATAGCACACAAAATAAAAACCGCAGAGGTGATCAAATACCACCAAAAGAAAGCTCTATTCGTGGGGGGGGGGGACATTCATTTTATTGTGTACAGCGTTGCATGACTGTGCAATTGTCAGTTAAAGTTACCCAGTGCCGTATTGTAAAAAATGGCCTGGTTGGGAGGGGAGTAAACCTTTCCGGGGTGGAAGTGGTTAAACAAGGACTGATAAGTGCTGCGTAAACTGTTGGTGCTATATAAATCCTGTATAATAATAATGATTGGAAAGTGTTACGTAGTTACAGGTTTTTATTTTAACTGAGAATTTCCTTTAACTTGACCAGTTGAGTGAATCCCTGTACAGTATATCCACTCTTGATTTGCCACATAACAAAGTTGTTCTGTATACTGCACACATCTGGTGTCACAAGCAAGCATCTGGAGCAAGGTATAAAGTACAACTCACATAAGTGGTCAGAAATCAATGCCTTCCATAATCCTTTCTCTTTGGAAAGAACCCCCAGTCATCCTGAAGGATGTAAATGATGACCTTTCTCCCTGTTTTTGTCTTGAGATAGAGAGATTGTAAAAGAGATTCAAAGGTTACAATCCCATCAATGGATTTTCTGAAAGATGTTCCATAGGCTCCCTCAAATAGCAGTCTACACCGTAAAAGAAAAGGACTGATTCATAAATCACTGCCAGCCTGCCACTGGGTAAAACAAAGTGGCCAAAAAGAATTGAAAATAAGGGAAACGCATCCAGATAGAAGACACGGATTATTCATTTTCTTACAATTACATTGCTTCATTAAAAGTAAAATAAACAAGGCTTAGTAATTAAATTCAGGCAATCTTCTGCTATGCATACATAGAATGATCTTTTATCTTACCTGGTGACACATTAGCTACTAGTATGTCTGAGCCCAGAGAGCAAGCATTAGTTGCAGAGGTCCATTGTACAGAGAAAAACCCTGGGACCCCCCTTTCAGCACACATTACTGTCACCCTTGTAAACAGCCTACGGGCCGAGGTGCCACCAATGGTGCTGACCAATTTCCATCTCTTACAAAAAAAGACTGTCAATGCATCTTTATTAATCTCTCCACGCACTGCCATACGATTGTATCACTGGTGTGTTTTTTTTTAAATTGAACTACTGTTTTTCTTTCCAAGATTTTACAAGCATTATCATTGTGTGCTCTGAAGAGTTAAAGTGTATATAGGGTTAAACTGTATATTTAGCTAAAAACATGTTTTTATTTTTGTTTTTTATTTTTAAATGGGATAGAGAATGGAATGGTTAAAACCAGGAGCATGCTAGGAATGTAAAATACCTGGGGCACCGCACCTCTAATGAACCTTGGAAGTGGCCAAATTAAGATAGTAAGAGGTGTTGAAAGTGGTTGTTAAGGAAAAAAAAAGATACTGTATATACTTGAGTATAAGCCCACCCGAGTATAAGCCGAGGTACCTAATTTTACCACAAAAAATGGGAAAACGTATTGACTCGTATAAGCCTAGGGTGAGAAATGCAGCAGCTACTGTAAGCGGGTCAACAATGCCCATTTTCAGCTTTACTGTGCTCATTTGCAGGCCTCACTGTGCCCATTGAAACCTCACTGTGCCCATCCTCACTGTGCCCATTGCAGCCTCAATGTGCCTGAGTCAGTGTACCTGAAATTATTGACAGGCTGCGGGCGTCCATTCATTGTTTAAAAGTCGCGGTCCCCTCCTGGTCCCTTCCGTGATGGGCGTTTTCTCAGCAGACACAGTTCCGCCTATCACGGACGTTCTCTCATCCTCGGACTCAGTTTCCCAGCAGACGCTGTGTTCAGTGTTCCGCCAATCATGGACATCCTCTTGTCCAAGGATGAAAGGACTCCGTAATTGGCGGAACACTGAACACAGTGTCTGCTGGGAAACTGAGTCCGAGGATGAGAGAACGTCCGTGATAGGCGGAACTGTGTCTGCTGAGAAACGCCTATCACGGAAGAGACCAGGAGTAGACCGCAACTTTTAAACAATGGGCGCCCGCAGCCTGTCAATAATCTTTAGGTACACTGACTTGAGTATAAGCCGAGGGGGGGTATTTTTAGCCTTAAAAAAAGGGCTGAAAAACTCTGCTTATACTCAAGTATATACGGTATATAAAAAACATGTTATACTTACCTGCTCTGTGCAGTAGTTTTGCACAAAGCAGCCCCAGTCCTCCTCTTCTCGGGTCCTCCACCCGCTTGCTGTGGGGGCACTTAGGCTACTCGCTCCCAAGCCGGTGTCATCTTGCTACACCCCACACTCCTCCATAGTAAGGATACACTGAGAAGGGGGTAAGCGGACATCTTGTTACACCCACCAGAGTTTTTTTGTACAGTAAACTGAGTTTATATAGTAAAATACAGTACTTACAACTCCATCTTACTGTTTAGATGTTGAATTTTAAAATTCAACATCAAAACAGTAAGACAGAGTTGTAAGTACTGTATTTGACTATACGAATAAACTCAGTTTACTGTTAAAAAAAACGTGTAAAACACAAAAAAATTGCCTGTCATTAAGGGGGTAAAACCTTTTCGGGGCTGAAGTGGTTAAAGAGAGGTGGTCAACTTAAACCTAAACCTACTCACTGTATGTATGACACGGATATGCCAGAGTCTTTGTACCCATAAAAGCTACTTTAATTGCTGTGTCACAAGCAATACCTTCATAATCCTCAGCACAATATATTTTTTAAAATTAAACGCTTCCATTCCCAATGCTTTTGTGTACACTTAAAATAGACAGAGAGCTAACACTTTGTCCATGCCAACCGCTGCTGTCAATCAAAGTTTATTAGCCAATCAGGGGAGAGAGGAGGTGGGGCCTAACCGCAGCTCTGTGTCTTAATGGACACAGGGAGCTGTAGCTCGGCTTGTGTGCCCCCATAGCAAGCTGCTTGCTGTGGGGGCAATTGACAGGAGGGAGGGGCCAGGAGCAGCAAAGAGGGACCCGAGAAGAGGAGGATCCGTGCTTCTCTGTGCAAATCCACTAAACAGGGCAGGAAAGTATAACATGTTTGTTATTTTTATTTTTTTAAACAAGACTTTACAATCACAGTAGTGGGCCGAATTCACATAGAAGAGCGGCGGCGTAACGTATCGTAGATACGTTACACCGCCGCAATTTTTCATCGCAAGTGCCTGATTCACCAAGCACTTGCGATGAAAACCTACGCCGGCGGCTTCCGGCACAAGGCGGGCCAATTCAAATGTGCCATTTAAATTAGGCGCCGTGCTTTGCGCGAAGTGACGTCATTTTTTCGAACGGCGACGCGCAGCGTAATTCCGTATTCCCGGACGGCTTACGCAAACGACGTTATTTTTTAAATTTCGACGCGGGAACGACGGCCATACTTTATACAGCAATACGATTGCTGTGTAAAGTTAAGGCACCAAAAAAACTACTAACTTTGCGACGGGAAACTAGACTAGCGGCGACGTAGCGAACACGAAAAACCGTCGGGAATCGCCGTAACTCCTAATTTGCATACCCGACGCTGGTTTACGACGCAAACTCCCCCCAGCGGCGGCCGCAGCATTGCATCTTAAGATCCGACAGTGTAAAACAATTACACCTGGCGGATCTTATGGCTATCTATGCGTAACTGATTCTATGAATCAGTCGCATAGATAGAACAACAGATACAACGGCGTATCAGGAGATACGCCGTCGTATCTCCACTGTGAATCTGGCCCTTTAAGCCTAGTACACACTAGTAGCTTTTTTTATTTCAAACCAGTGAGCTGAATGAAAAAATAAAATCACAGCTCAGGAGGAGCCTCTATACTAACTATGCAATGTTGGTACAGCGATCTCCCTGCTGTGTTATTGTGTTCTGACAGGGGGGACTGCCCCTCATCAGTACACAGTAGTAATCGCTTTCAGATGCTGATCGGCACACCTTTTTCAGACATGCCCCTTCAACAGAAGCTAATAAAACGTTGGCTTCTGTCGGACCAGCTGCCGTAATCACAGGCAGAATGTCGGACGGTTTTTATTGAACTGGCCAATGCCACTCAAAATTTGGCCCATGTATGCTAGGCTTTAGTCAACCCAGACATGGTTTACACTAGTATAGTATAATAATAGTATAACTAGGGGTGAATCTACCACGAGGCAAACAAGGAATTTATCTGGGGCGGCAGTTTTCAGGGAGGCGGCATCGCCCCCTGTCCCCTCTACATCCCTGCAGCATCCACCAGAGACCCTGCATGTCTACCAGAGACCTTGCACATCCACCAGAGACCCTGCACAGCTGCCAGAGACCCCACACAGCCGCCAGAGACCCCACACAGCCACCAGAGACCCCGCACAGCCGCCAGAGACCCCGCACAGCCGCCAAAGACCCTGCAATCTAACAGAGACCCCGCACAGCCACCAGAGACCCTGCACATCTACCAGAGACCAAACACAGCCACCAGAGACCCTGCACATCTACCAGAGACCCTGCACAGCCGTCAGAGACTCTGCACAGCTGCCAGGGACCCCGCACAGCCGCCAGAGACCATGCACAGCCGCCAGAGACCCTGCATAGCCGCCAGAGACCCTGCACAGCCACCAGAGACCCATCACAGCCACCATAGACCCCGCAATCTACTAGAGACCCCAAACAGTCACCAGAGACCCTGCACATCCACCAGAGACCCAACACAGCTACCAGAGACCCAACACAGCTGCCAGGGACCCCGCACCGCCGCTAGAGACCCTGCAAGCCACCAGAGAACCCGCACATCTACCAGAGATCCTGCACAGCTGCCAGAGCCCCCACACAGCTGCTAGAGACCCTGCACAGCCACCAGAGAACCCGCACATCTACCAGAGACCCTGCACAGCTGCCAGAGACCCCACAATCTACCAGAGACCCCACACAGCCACCAGAGACCCAGAATAGCCACTTTAGCAACCTGAATAGGAAGGGGTGTGACAAATTTAGATGGGGGGCAACTGATTTTAGTCTTGCCTAGGGCAACACAAAACCAAAATACACCACTGAGTATAACTACCTACCAAAAAACATTTCAGTATGTCTCACCATCTCTGCATTAGGGACCATCTCAAATAGGCAGAAGTTCAAAAAAGACGTAAGGAAAGTAAGGAAATCTTGAAAAAATCCATCTGGTAATAAAAACGCGGGATGCTGAGGGGTTAATCTATTAAAACATAAAACATGGGGTAGCAGGTCAGGGGGAGCCAGTAGAGGATGAATATATTCATTCTGGCTATAAATGTATGCTTTTGGGTTTAGATATGCTTTAAATAATAGGCCAGTACCTATTCAGAATAAACACACAAATTACAATGAAATATAAAATCTTGAGATGTGTATGGAGAGCTTTTTACTCAGGCATTGCTGTAGAGCGGCAGTCCATACTCCACCATTTCTCACTAACCTGATAATATTAAAAGACTGTTCATGATAAAGAAAAGGTGTTCCCAAACATGCCGTCTGCAGGCCCCTTGCTGTCTCTCATATACAGAAGGTCAGATGTAAAAACATACCAGTATGAAAACATTTCTCCTCGCCAACAATGAAAATTAATGTCTATCTCCTCTCTCCCTGTGTCCCTGCCTCCCCCCTCATTATTCTTTATTAGTTACATCTTATTTTATTTATTTATTTATTTTATTTTATTTTATTTATTTCTTAGTACTTATATAGCACTGTCAATTTATGAAGACTGGGTTCACACGGAGCGATTCCGTTGGATGGACTCCGCCAGTTCAACCGGGGATCGTTCCGTTGATCCCCGCTGAGCAGGCAGATGACAGGTCCGTCTCTGCTCACTGAGCAGGGACGGACCTGTCAGTGCCCCGCTGTTTTCTATAGGGAGATCAAGACAAGATCCACACAAAACAGACGGATGGCGATACGTTTGCCATCCGTCCAGGGGATAGGATGAAAACGAACAGGCTGTCAGTTTTTCTGATCCAGATCTTGTCGGATCGGATGGCGGGCGGGGTGTCGGCGGACACGTCTCCGTTGACATTTGCCTGCCCAAAGAAGTCAATGGGTTGCCCTCTTGGATCCACCTGAAAAACGGACAGACAGATCCGAGCGGACTGATCGTGTGAAATGGGCCTTACATATACAGCACATTGTACATTCACATCAATCCCTGTCCTCAAGGAGCTTACAATCTAAAGTCCCTAACTCACATTCATACATACTAGGGCTAATTTAAATAGGAGTCAATTAACCTACCAGCATGTCTTTGGAGTGTAGGAGGAAAACGGAGGACCCGGAGGAAACCCACACAGGCAAAGGGAGAACATGCAAACTCCAGGCAGGTAATACTTCTTTCAAATGTCTTCCGGACGGTCATGTGATGGGTAGGGCTCTTTTCCTCTTATATCCTCTCTGGCAGTTAGCCGTCCTCATTGAGGCATAATTGTATGTAGGTGCAGGATGCCATGATGACATGCCCTTAAGGGGCTGGCCCATAACGCCCTGCATTTTCAGTTTGTGTTCAGTCTTCCAAAAGACTGAGGACATTCAGTGGTAGAAAGTCATCACTACAGCAATGCATTGACTTTATATGTTAGTAAGCAGATTTATCTAAAAACATGTGTAAAGACTATAAATATATGAGTATAATACATGAAACATTTTGGCAATGTATACTGCAGCTTGCTCGTTCATTACTTTTGCCATCCTAATGGAACTCCAATGCAGCTAGCTAACATGCACTTGCCAAAACGCATGGTAACAGTTACAATGCATTTGGTGTAGCGAGATTTTTAAAAAGCATCACGCACGTCTCTTTTGTGATATTTTTTCATAAAGCAGCCCATTGAAATTAGGGCTAAGGAGATATATTTTTTCCAACTTAACTGTATGTAGCTCTTTATGAGCATTGTATTTTACTCATATGCTGTATTGTACAATATGGTTTTCCATAAAAACAAATTTTGGGATGTTGGCAACGTTAAACTGAGGATTTTTTATTCTCTATGGTGGTTCTCCCTTTATAATTGAAATTAAAGGGCTGTCCTAAATGTGATGTGCAAAATCAAGCAAAATCACACAATAAGGCACATGCAACATCGTACCTGCATAGCTGTAAAAAGAGTCTAAATGTGGTTGCTGCATTTGTTTTCTTTTTTAGGATATCTTCATTTTTACATGGCGATACATCTAGTAAGTCTGTTATTTTTCAACTTCCTTTAACCACTTTCCGACCTCCTCATGTACATTTACGTCGGCAGAATGGCACGGACAGGCACATCAACGTACCTGTACGTGCCTGCCTAGACGTGGGTGGGGGGTCCGATCGGGACCCCCCCGGTACATGCGGAGGTCGGGTCCGCTCGGGGAGCGATCCGGGACGACGGCGCGGCTATTTGTTTATAGCCGCTCCGTCGCGATCGCTCCCCGGAGCTGAAGAACGGGGAGAGCCGTGTGTAAACACGGCTTCCCCGTGCTTCACTGTGGCGGCGTATCGATCGAGTGATCCCTTTTATAGGGGAGACTCGATCGAGGATGTCAGTCCTACAGCCACACCCCCCTACACTAGTAAACACATACACAGTGATCCCTAAATGTTACAGCGCCACCTGTGTTTAACTCCCAAACTGCAACTGTCATTTTCACAATAAACAATGCAATTTAAATGCATTTTTTGCTGTGAAAATGACAATGGTCCCAAAAATGTGTCAAAATTGTCCGAAGTGTCCGCCATAATGTCGCAGTCATGAAAAAAATCGCTGATCGTCGCCATTACTAGTAAAAAAAAAAAAAAGCAAAAAAACTATCCCCTATTTTGTTGTAAACACTATAAATTTTGCGCAAACCAACCGATAAACGATTATTGCGATTTTTTTTTACCAAAAATAGGTAGAAGAATACGTATCGGCCTAAACTGAGGAAATTTTTTTTTTTTATATATATATATATATGTTTTTGGGGGATATTTATTACAGCAAAAAGTAAAAAATATTGAATTTTTTTCAAAATTTTCGCTCTATTTTTGTTTATAGCGCAAAAAATAAAAACCGCAGAGGTGATCAAATACCACCAAAAGAAAGCTCTATTTGTGGGGAAAAAAGGACGCCAATTTTGTTTGGGAGCCACGTCGCACGACCGCGCAATTGTCTGTTAAAGCGACGCAGTCCCGAACAGTAAAAACCCCTTGGGTCTTTAGCCAGCATATTGGTCCGGGGCTTAAGTGGTTAAAAAGCAGATTTCTAATGGGCATTTTTTATATTTTTTGCACACATGTTAAAATCTGCATTTTTTTTTTTCTTTTACCTTAATTGCCCAAATGATTACATATTTTCGGTAAGCAGAAGCCCTGTAGAATAAAATGCTGACTGTTGCAATTTTCTATGGTGCACAATATTTGTGCAACTGTTTATCAAACACATATTTTCAGAAAACAAATGTGTTTTAGTACACACAAACCCTATATAATATTTAAAAAATAAATAAAAGATAGGGTTGTGTTAATTACATAGATGCCAAATATGTTGAGTGCTAAAACTGCACATGCCTGTTAAATGGCAAAAAAACTATGGTACACAAAATTGTCCACAGGCAATGCTTTCAAAGCCTTTATAGATTATAAATTTAGAGTTAACCATGAATAATAGCCCTAGAATCACTGCACAGAAGTTTGTGGCGATACCTAACGCGTGGTGCAATCAATGTTTGCATACATATGCTCTATGATGCTTGCATTCACGTGTATGTGTGCAGTGATTGGATTCTTTAATTTTTTTATTATTATTTATTTATTTTATTATAGTTTGTTTTGTAATGTTTTATATATTTTCCATTTAACTTTATTGCTATCACATGGGGGCTAATTAGCCCAGTATGTGATAGCATGGGCAGGTGACAGGTGGGGACATCAGGAGTCTATTAGACCCCTAATGTCTCTCTTACCCTCTACTGTAGCTAATCAAACTGTGTGCTTGATTAGCTGCTTACCTGGCTAAAGTAGCCAGGGAATGACAGCTCTGATCCTGGAAGTAACCAAATGCTTGTCGCTTCCAGGCTCATTCATTTGGGTATTTTTTTTTTTTTTTCGATCTCTTCCCACTCAACTTCCTGAGGTTGTTTACTGCTGTCCCCAGGCTCGCCCAGTTTGCTTTTACTTGATAATAAATCACCAACTGTAAAGAAAAATACCAAGCTTGCAGCTGTAGTAGCGACCATGAGCTTGTTTTAACCCCTTGAATACCAGGACATTTATAAACATAACTTAAAGAATTAAAAAGGGGGAAGAAATGTTGCTGTAACTGCTTAAAAAGTGTTAGCTGAGGTTTAGCCTCAATTTACTATGTAGCACTACCCCTGTAGGAGCTGCTGGTTTAAATTTTGGGTTTGCACCTTACCTTTTAAGCTTCGTTGTCAGGGTATGAAAGTCCATAATAAATGCAATGTCCAGACAGATGTAAAATCTTCAACAGTTGGGTTTTATTTTCTCTGCAGGGTAACTTGAACAGGAGAGAGTAGAAATGAGGAGAAGAGTAGGGGAAGGTTCAGGCACGCGGTACAGAATGCTCAAAAATAGTCACTCAGTCTCCACTCGCAACTATTGAATGGTTATTGCTCACCCGGATAGTCCCCTCTCACATGGCCTAGCAGCCGGGATGATGCACGAACTAATGTCCAGACGGTCTCTGCCACAGGCCTTTTGGATGAACTTGGTCTCTGCCACAGACCTTTTGGATGAACTTGGTCTCTGCCACAGACCTTTTGGATGAACTTGGTCTCTGCCACAGACCTTTTGGATGAACTTGGATACGTCCAGGAATCCTCTGCCACAGGATTTCAAAGTCCAGAACCTCCAACCGTGCAGTAGGAAAGCCTTTAAGCCGAACCGCCAGACTGTAGGGCTTTCAATATAGTGAATCCCTTCTTAATTAGGTCACCAGGCCTCACCCAAGACACTAGCACTTTGCCGGTCTCCTCCAGGGCAGGTCCTCCCCCGCTTTCCTTCATCAAGACAGCTTCCTCTCCCTTGTGGACAGACAGCTTGGGATCCCCTTTTAGAACTGCAGGCTCCAGCCAGCATAGCTGGGCCTACTCAACAGCGAAGCGACCCCAGGCCATCGTGGCCCAGAGGTCAGGCATACACACACGCACCTCGCGCCAGGAGGGCTACGTAGCGAAGACCCCGATAAACGGTGTCTGCTCCTTACGTACCCCTCCTCAGCATGCACAGCGGGGTCACCACTCCCACTGCAGCGCTGCCGTGAAGGGACACCCAATACACCATGGTACATCTACGTTCCAACATAAGCCCAAGATGGTAATGCCACCTGCAGGCAACAAGGGAAACTACCAGATAGTATCACAGCCAGAGCAGAGGAAAATTTGTATCAATCAAACAGGTCTGGGCCCAAGCACTGGCCCAGACATCCCTTAACTTTGGGGTGGGCGCTACAACTAGTTGAGTTCATCAGCTGCTAGTGCATCTAACACTACCCTCTCCTGGCACTGGTGTCTCTGTTTCTCCTCCATCCAAAGTAGAGACATTCTAACACAGGAAGTGTGTTACTGGCAGGATCATTAGGTAAAAAAAAGGGGAAAAAAGACTAAAAATAGAAATGAAACCAAATGTAAGGATTGGTAAGCTGCAATGTATACATGTTTTTGTTTTTGAGTTCAGATATGCTTTAGGTACAGTAATTAAATGAATTATTATTTATGGCACGTTTTATTTATCTAAACTGTCTTTACAGTCTGGTTACGTTGACTTGTAAAGTACATTGTATTTTGAAAAATAACTTATGCTTTCTGCCAAAAAGACCTATGATATATTACAGTCTGATCCAACGTCAGACCAGAGATCAAAGCTGTTGTACAAGACAACATTATAATTATTATCAAGTCTATGATGTCATTGCAAGACTCAATTCTGACATTTAAACGTTGACAGGTGCCTGGGATGCAGACAGGGGAAGTGTGAGATTGGTGCTGTCACACGAGAAAAAGGTTATAAATAAAATGTTACGCAAAATAGATTATGGAGATAAATAGGGTAATTTAACGAAAGGAGTTGAGAATCTTCACATAATATCCACAAGAAGGGCAGCATGGTAGAAGCTGGCAATTACAGGCCAGTGAGTTTAACATCAGTTGTAGTCAAGTTATTGGAATTAAATCATTCCTAAAAAGAACGATCATTGATCACATAAAAATACACAACTTGCTGGACCCAAAGCAGCATGGCTTTACTGAGGGCAGATCAGGTCAGACTATTCTGATTGAATTTTCGACTATATTACCAATGTTTTGGGCATAGGCGTGCGCAAGGGGTGTGCCAGGTGTGCCTGGGCACACCCTAATCCTGGGGTTGGCAACCTGTCAATGGTGAGCAGCTAACAGGTAAACCGCAATCCTTCCTTGCCGGTCCTCAGAACCTGGACAGGAGAGGCGACAGGGGTGGAATTTAGTGGAACCGATCTGTATTTTCCTCCTGCAGCAGCTGAAAGTAGGCTTCTCCTCCTCTCCCTTTTGTCAACATTCAGCTGCCATAGGAGGAAAATATAGGGGATCGGTACTAATATATGCCACCCCTGCTTTCCCTGTTCCTCTTCCTTCTGTTGCCTGGGTCCCCATGTGCTCCCTTGCCCCCCCTTTCTTCCATTGCTTCAGGATGGAGTGGGGAAGAGGCTGGTAAATATGTCAAACCCTTATGTGTTGGTGTATATAAGTAACATAATAAACAACATGAGTAGTATAAGTGATGCAAGTCCAAGAAAAAAACAGTGATATATTGGACGTCTATTGCTAGAAAAAAGTCCAATATAAAACAAAAGAGGGGGAAAGTCCTTTTGATCGACTAGGTTTAAAAACATGTGAGGTGAGTCGTCTCAAGGCAGGAATCAGTTGTACGATCCACTGTGTAGTCCAATGATAACTGTCATTTCAGAAAGTTACCACTTGGTGGCAGCAGCAACTTTTTGGACCCTGTCACAATGATAGCAGGATAGTTACATTAATATACTAATTTGCAATTTCTACAAAGTGAGGTTACAGATTTTCATTTCTAAAGCTCCGCACAGCTAGTTTTCTGTTCACTATATTACTGTGAGGGAACAGCTGTGATACCTGCTGAACTAGACAATTATTTGCACACAATTTACCAAATAATTAAAAGGGTTGGAGTTTAGATACCCAGCCAAACAGTTAATTCCATCAGTAACTTTTTTTCGTGGTAATGATGAATCACATTTTGTATTGCTGTAATTCAATATAGAGACATAATATATGTAGATGCATATTAACAATTGTTGCCTATGAGCAGAAGCTTGTTTTCTTTTGTGAGACCAGAGCAGTGTTCACATCCAAAGCCCTATCATTTTTATTTTATTTTATTTTTATCTTGTTATAGTAATGACATAAAAAAAATAATGAGGTGGGTACTGCTGAGTTTTGATAAAAGGACACTTACCTGTCCAGGGATCCAGCGCCGTCCTCACCACAGCTAGTTCTTCGCTAGCCTTCGTGTTCCCGGAACCAGTATCATAACTGTGGGCAGCCAGCTATGCTGCTTAGGGCTTCACAACCAGCTGCCCACTGCGCATGCGCAATCCATGCTGTGCTTTGTGAATCGCCTGGCCTTCAGTCTTCTGGGACCTGTGACATGTCCCAGAAGACTGGAGGGGGAGAGGAGAACTTCTGCTAGTATCCCCTAGGATTGCAGAGCGGAAGTGAGTACCTGTCAAAACTACGTAAACCCCCTTCCCCAAAAAAATGACATGGCAAATGTGGTGGGGGAGGAGGACTTCCACCCAAAAGTGAAACTTCTGCTCATCGGATTCCCCCCCCCCCCTCCGGTACAACAGTTGTCACCTTTCAGGGGGGACAGAATACCTGTCAAAGACAGATATACTTTCCCATTTCCAGGAGTCCGGGCCGCGGGCCGTGACGTCACTGCAGGGCTCCCCTCCTCCTCCCCCAGCCGCTGGGCCAGTAGGAGAGAGGAGCTGGGCCTCGCGCATGCGCAGTAGGGTTCTAGCGTGAAGCCGAAAAGGCTACATTACCGGGTACCCTTACCCCGCAATGGCCGCGGCAGCACCTGACAGCTGATGGAAACATCAGCTGCGGGTGCCAACATCGCTGGACTCCAGGACAGGTAAGTGTCCATTTATTAAAAGCCAGCAGCTTCAGTATGTGCAGCTGCTGGTTTTTAATAAAACAAATTTGCCCGAGACACCGCTTTAAAGCAGAACTTCCCTTTTGGATGGAGTTCTGCTTTAAGACTATATGACAACTAGTGGGCGTCTGTGTTGTAATATTAATATAGATGTGTAGGTATTTAAAATATTGTGTTATATATATGGCATGGTATACATACAGGCATTCAATGTTACACATCAAAGTGTGTTTTTTGACCAAAAGGGTTAGTGGTCAAACACAGATCAAAGGAAAAGCTGAGGACCCTTTGATGTGTTAATCTTATCTAAGACTAGTTGTGTGAGATGGCCTGGTACTTCCTTACATACATAAGGAAGTATTTATTGATGGTAATTAGACTTGGGGAAGTGTTCATTCAGGGAAGCATTTGGTTGACATGGAATAACCCCTCCCTGCAGTGTGAGACCAATATTTGAGACACTCAAGCTGGCATTCAGCTAGTCTTGTCACTCTCTGTATGAACATGGCACAGGTCTAGGAAAAGATGGGATTCTGAATTACTCTGTTGGATTTGTATCGTCTGTGGACTTTGGACTTTGTATGTTATTGGAAGTTAATTAAATTTGCGTTCTCTGGAGAGCCTGTGTGTTGCTGCGAAACAACGTAATTTATAAGTCATCATACTATACATCTATATCACTACATTTATGGACATTTTTATGAGATCACTACAGTCTGAATAACAGTTGACGGTGTTTTGTAGTCCACAGAGATAGCAGGGAGCAATGCTAACTGATAACAGAGGCAGAGTATACTGGAAGTTAACAGCTCACAAAACGTCTGGCTAAACAGAATTATTTTTTATTTTTTTTGCATTGTCAAACAGATATAATAAAATGCTTTCAATGGCAAATTTAGCTGACTAAAAGGATAAGAGAAATTTATTGTTAGTGTGTTTTTATTCTTGTTTTTAAGTTATACTGTAGACAAGGTCAAAGCTCTTTTAGCACATTGATTTATCTCCTAATGGTTATCATCCGTGTCTGAGAAACATATAGTTTTCATTAGCCAATAGACACTCTTCTATTAGCTTATTTAGTCTTTCATGTTTATTCTGGAGTATCGAAACTGTCCTTTCTCATAGGTTCCAGAGGCAGGACAACTCATGGTGACAAGTGCCCAAGAAGATAACAAGCAGGGATAAATGTCTGGTCCCCAGGGTAGGAAATTAGCTTGGCTCATAGAGGAAACTGTGACTTTGGTCCATTATACTGCAGGATGGTTTAGGCTGGCCATAAAGGATTTTTTTTTTTAATCAACCAGCGAGTTGAATGAAAAAGAAAATGACTCGATGCCCCCAATCCACATATTTAAAGTGGATGGAGAAATCCTGCCTGCTGCACTATTTTATTGTGAGTACTTGAGTATTGGAGCGACTTCCCCTCCATCAGAATACACTGATCAGTGTCATTATTGCACAATGCACTGTTTACACTTTTGTTTTTTTGCCTGCAGTTGTGCTTTAAGTGCATAGCTACTTCATACAAATGAAGAAATACTTGGAGATTGAAGTAAAGTACTGACAATGTGCAAGCCTCTAAGACGTGTGCTTTAATTCACTAACCTATGTTAAAAAGTGACCTCTAATCTGCTATGGGCAAAACATTAAAGCTAGACTCCAGGCACAGACATTTTTATAAATTCTTGCACACAAAAAAAGTTATCCCAGCTCAGCTCTGTACTGGATCCATCTCTCAGCTCTGTACTGAATCCATCTCTCAGCTCTGTACTGGATCCATCTCTCAGCTCTGTACTGGATCCATCTCTCAACTCTGTACTGGATCCATCTCTCAGCTCTGTAATGGATCCATCTCTCAGCTCTGTACTGAATCCATCTCTCAGCTCTGTACTGTAAAATCCATGTTTGTACGTGTAGCACCCTGGTGTTTAGGTAGGGTTGCTAACAGTGGCGGCTGGTGCTCGACTGGAGGCCTTTCCCTGTATAGCTGCCTACCTATAGTGTCTCGGAGTCTGCCAATTGTCATTGCATCTACCTAAGGGTGTCCTGGCCCTAACCCGCTCTCCCACAGTTCTTGTTAAGAGACAATAAATCTCTTGATCGCATTCAAAAAGTGACTGGCGCCCATCAATTCATCTTGTATTACACCAACCATGCCTACTAACCCAGGAAGGATGTCAGCTCTCCCTAACTCTTGAGGTCACCATTAGGTCTCTAGAGGTCTGAGAGGTCACTACATTTGTATGCCAGATAGTACAGTTATCACGGTATCTACTTTACCAAAAATGTAACCTGTTGGCGCAGACAGCATGCAAATATGCGGTCTCTTGGCAGGTGGGGCTTGGCACCGGGCGGCCGCATATTTGAGTACAACATTGCAATACCAGCTGTGCTGAGGGAGCACGCCCTGTGCGCTGCCAACACAGTCCAATAACGTGAGGGCCATGACAGTCAATCATGGTGGTCACATGATCATAGACCCTGCCCAGCACTCCAGGCACCTCAAAACCCTTAAAGGCCCGGGAGACGCCTGTGCCAAAGGGTTAAACTTACTAAAACTGGAGCAGACAGAATCTTGTGCCGCTGTGCATAGTAGCCAATCATTGATTGGTTGCTATGCACAGCTGTTCCAGATTTTGTCTGCTTCTGTCTTAGTGCATCTCAATCAATGCGCTTGCATGTGGGTAAACACGACCCTCACACGGGTGTATACTGTAGTGCGTCCTGTGTGAACAAGGCCAGGTGTAGGAACCAGTGAGCAGTAGGGGATGCAAGAATGCATCACTCCTGGTAGTGCGAAACGCTGAGGCTTTGCTGGAGGCTGCAGCACTGGAAGATTGAGGTGTCCAGAATCACTGCCAGCCAAAAAGGCAAGGATTCACAGTCATCTATTGCAGGGAGCCCATCTTTGGAATTTTCAGAGGAAGTGACAGAGTCACTTAAAGTGGATGTAAACCCACTCTCATCCTTTCTAAACTACTGCCATAGTGCTGATCTATAAGGATATACATGTCTCCTGCATGTATCCTTACCTGTCAAATGTCTCCCCTCTGTCTGTTATGAGAACTGAAAAACTGCAGATTCTGTGGGTGGATCTGTTGTCTGGAGCTCGGTGGGTGGAGTCGTGATGTCAGTAGACTCCCCGCCCACCTCTACACTCCTCTTGTCAACATGCATTTTTTCCTGTGTATTCCTTACACTGAATTCTACTATGATCACTAACATCCAATCAAAATCCAGAAATGTAACCACATGACTTCAGAAAAGGAGTGGGGGTGGGAATTTAAAAAATAATGCCTGTCTCAGGCTGGTGCATGAGATATGTAAATAACCTGACATTCACAGCATGGGGGAAGAACGGACAAAAGTTTTCTCCTGTTTGTCCGTTTATCTCACTGAAAAAAGAAAAGACGATTGCTCAGAGCTGGATTAACTCTTTGTGGCAAGACTGGGCACAGATAATAGGAAATCTTATACTTAGACTATACAATGGGGTAGATTCAGAAAGCAATTGCGTCTGCGTAACCATAGTTACGCAGCGCAATTGCTTAGTTGCGCCGGCGTATCGAGTGCTCCTGATTCAGAGAGCTCGATACGCCGACTGCAGCCTAAGATATGACTGGCATAAGGCTCTTATGCCATCGTATCGTAGGCTGCATTCTTACGCTGGCCGCTAGGTGGCGTTCCCGTAGTGGTCAGCGTATAGTATGCAAATTGCATACTAACGCCGATTCACAACCCTACGCGAGCCCTGCGTACGCAGTTTACGTCATTTCCGTTCGTCGGGTTCTGCGTAAGGTTGCTCCTGCTATTAGCAGGGGCAGCCAATGCTACGTATACCCGTCGTTCCCGCGTCACGAATTAAAAATTTAACGTTGTTTGCGTAAGTGAATCGTGAATGGCGCTGGACGCCATTTATGTTCACTTTGAAGCAAATGACGTCCTTGCGACGTCATTTGCCGCAATGCACGTCGGGAACGTTTCCCGACGGAGCATGCGCACTACGTTCGGTGCGGGAACGCGCCTAATTTAAATGATCCACGCCCCCTACGGGATTATTTAAATTACGCGTCCTTACGCCGGGCAGTTTTAAGGAGCGCCCGCGCAAATTACGTAGCTACCGCTTCATGAATGAAGCGTAGCGCAGATAATTTGCGTAGGCGCAGGGTAAAAACGGTACGCTGCGCCTCCGTAAGAAGTGCGCAGCGGTACCTGAATCTACCCCATTGTTTACATCCACTTTAAATAAGCATTTCAATGTTCGTGAATATGTTTCTAAATTAGTGTTGTTATCATCAGTGCATACATTACATTGTAGAAGTATGGTGAGCTACTGCTCATAATATATTCCAAAATGGACAAAATGCAATAGATAGAAACTGGTGGAAAAATCTTAAATGAAGGATACTTTAAATGCATGCATATATGAAAACGAGTAGTTAGATTTAGGAAATCAAGTCATGAAATGTGAAGAGACCTCACTGTCAAATTACTTGTCACCCAGGTAATTAGTTACTGGGCTCCTTATTAAAAAGGCCATAGCTCATATTTATATAGTGCTGCCGCAGGGCTGGGATAATGAAATGTTTCTGATGAAGTGTCTTGGGCTCTGTCTCTTCATTATGTGCCCCCAAGGGATTATGGGAATTCATGTTTAACAGACAGCACAAATGTAAAACTGCAAACACTAAGATTCATTGCTGGGTGCAGGATGAGACATAACGGATATGTTTATGATAAAAAATAGCAACAAGTAGAGGGAACTTGTCAGATTTTGACTCGTATTATAACCTCATTACAATTTGGAAAAGCTACAGCTATTTCTGTAAGGAAAAAAACAAACATGGTGTCCTCATTGCTTTTACTTTCTGGTACACATGAAATCATTTTTTTTTATATTTGCTATTATGTTCACCCAAAAACAAGACAAATATAAAGCTGAATTAAAGGTAAAACCAACTAAAGACACAAATGAAATACGTACATACACCATTCACTCATAACATTATGACTACCCACAATAGCCCATCAAGGCGTGTACTCCATTAGACCTCTGAAGGTATGCTCCGATATCTGGTACCAAGCTGTCAGTAGCATATCTTTTAAGTCCTGTATGTTGCAACATGGGGCCTCCATGGAGCAGACGTTTTTCTCCAGAAAATCCCATTCACACAATTCTTGAATTTATCAAAACAGCCACCTTCTGCTGTTGCTCCATGATCCAGTTCTGATGCCCACGTGCCCATTGTAGGCACTTTTGGCTTTGGACACAGGTCACCAGGGCTGCCATCAGGGGGGTACAGGCAGTACACATGTAAGGGGTCCGGAGGTCCCCATGGCCCCATATGGCAACTCCCCTTTTTTTATTTTTTTTTTATAAAAAATATATATATTTTTTTTAATATATTTTTATTTATTTTTTTATTAAAGGGCCAATGTTTTTTTTTTTTTTTTTAAGAGGTCCGGAGGTCCCCAGGGCCCCGGATGGCAACCCCCCCCCCCTTTGTTTTATTTATTTTTTATTAAAAAAAAAAAAATTCTAATATATTTTTATTTTATTTTTTATTAAAGGGGCAATTTCTTTTTAGGGGTATAGGGGGCCCGGAGATCCCCAGGGCCCTGGATGACAACCCCTCTTTTTTATAAAAATGTTTTGTTTTATATATATATATATATTATTATTATTATTATTATTATTATTATCATTATTAAAGGGCCCAGAGGTCCCCAGGGCCCCGGATGGCAACCCCCCTTTTTTTATTAAAATTTTTTTTTTTATATATTTTATTTCTTTTTTTTTCTTTTTATATATATATATATATATATATATATATATATAGAGAGAGAGAAATTTATTAAAGGGCTCAGAGGTCCCCAGGGCCCCATGTGGCAAACCCCCTTTTTTTATTTGTTATAAATGTTTATTTTTTTATTTTTGTTTATATATATTTTTTTTTTATTTTTTTATTAAAGGGCCCAGAGGTCCCCAGTGTCCTGGATGGCAACCCCCCTTCTTTTTTTTTTCTTTTTTTTATAAATGTTTATTTTCTTTTTTATATATATTTTTTATTTTTTTTTATTAAAGGGCCCAGAGGTTTCTTTTTTATTATTATTATTATTATTATTATTATTATTATTATTATTATTATTATTAAAGGGCCCAGAGGTCCCCGGATGGCAACCCCCCTTTTTTTAAATTTCTTTTTATAAAAATAAATAAACAATTTGTATATATATATTTATTTATTTATTTTTTATTAAAGGGCCCTGAGGTCCCCAGAGGGCAAATTATTTAGTCACATCACCCCCTGCCTTATCCCCCTCTGCCACCAACACCCCCCTGCCTTCACACCCCTCTGTGGTGCCACAATCTCCCCCTGCCTCCAATCTCCCTCTGCCTCCAATCTCCCTCTGCCTCCAATGTCCCCCTGCCTCCAATCTCCCCCAGGCCCTCTGCCTCCAATCACCCCCTGCCTCCATCCCCCTCTGCGGTGCCACCAACAACCCCTGTCTCCATCCCCCATCCTCTGCGGTGCCACCATCCCCCTCTGCGGTGCCACCAACACCCCCTGCCTCCATCCCCTACCCTCTGCTGTGCCAACATCCCCCTCTGTGGTACCACCATCCCCCTCTGCAGTGCCACCAACACCCCCTGCCTCCAATCACCCCCTGCCACTAACACCCCCTGCCTTCAATCTCCCCCTGCCTCCATTGCCCCCTGCCTCCATCCCCCTCTGCGGTGCCACCACAGCCACCATCACCCCCTGCCTCCAATCTCCATGCGCAGTTCCATGCCGAACCGATCTTGGCTATTTTTACTGGCACATTCCCGCAACCACGGACATTTACGAACGGGGGAAAAAGTGCCCATTTTTACGAACTGTCCGTAAAAATACGGACGGTTGGCAACACTGGCTCCCATAGCAAGCAGCTTGCTATGGGAGCACACTCAGAAGAGGAGGAGCCAGAAGGTGATGGCTGGGGAGCCGCAAAGAGAAGGTTTGGGATCAATCTGTTCAATTTCATGCACAGAATAGTTAAGTATAACATGTGTCATTTTAAAAATATATGCACTACTGTTCAAAAGATTAAGGGAGGAGTGAAAAAAGGATGTAAATTAAGAATGATTTCAGAAATAGAAGTGTTGATAGTTTATTTTTATCAATTAACAAAATGGAAAGTAAATGAACAGAAGAGAAATTCAAATCTAATCAATATTTACGTAACCACTCTTTGCCTTTAAAACAGCATAAATTCTTCTAACCACATTTGCATACAGTTTTTGAAAAAACTCGGCAGGTAGGTTGTTCCAAACATCTTGGAGAACTATCCACAGATCTTCTGTGGATGTAGGCTGCCAAATCCTTCTGTCTCTTCATGTAATCCCAGACAAACCATCATATCCAGGCCTCCTTGTTTTTATTTACACTGAATATAGTTCTTAAAGTGGAGGTCCACACAAAAAGTGAACCTCCGATTTTTGGAACCCCCCTTCGGTGTCACATTTGGCACCTTTCAGGGAGGAAGGGGTGCAGATACCTGTATAATACAGGTATTTTCACCCACTTCCAGGCATAGACTCCGCCCCTTCTGTCCCCATCCCCGCTGTCTTCTGGAAAAAACACTGGTCCTAGGAGACAGCAGAGACCAGCGAAGATGTGCAGTGCGACTCACGCATGCGCGGTAGGGAACTGGGAAGTGAAGCCACAACACTTAATTTCCTGATTCCCTCACCAAGGATGGTGACGGGGCGATTGTCGGCTTTGGCTGCCGACACCGTGGGCACCCTGGACAGGTAAGTGTCTGTTTATTAAAAGTCAGCAGCTGCAATATTTGTAGCTGCTGGCTTTTAATACTTTTTTTTTTTTTTTTTTTTTAGGCGGACCTCCGCTTTAATGACATTAGCTGTAAATTTGAGGTTGTTGTCCTGCTGCTGGATACATTTGGGGCAAATCACACACCTGATGGTATGGCATGATTGAGAAATATCTGCCTGTATTTCTCAGCATTGAGGATACCATTGATCCTGACCCCATCTCCAACTCCATTTGCAGAAATGCAGCCCCAAATTTGCAAGGAACCTCCACCATGCTTCACTGTTGCCTGCAGACACTCGTTATTTTACCGCTCTCCAGACCTTTGGCAAATTTTGACTAATCACGCCAATTTTCTGCACCCCGGTTTCTTATGTTTTCCTGCATAGTTGAGTTGCTTAGCCTTGTTTCCACATCGGAGGTATGGCTTTTGAAGAAAGAAAACAGAGGACCCAGTGGAAACCCATGCAGACATCTTTTATATAAAAACTTATTCTGGATGTGTCACATGGGGAAAAGTAAACAGGACTTCAGCATGACAAGGTCAGTGTGCTTAAAGTGATTGTAAAGCCTTATGCCTTGTACACACGATCGGTTTTCCCGGCGGTAAAAAGTCCCCCGGGAAAACCGAGGGGAAATCCGAGAACCTGCCTGGCAGCTTTTTCCCCCTACACACGGATGGTTTTCCTGGCAGGAAAACTGCCATGAAAGCTTTGGCTGGGAAACCCGGCTGTGTGTATGCTCCACTGCAGTGTTTCCCATAGGAAAACTGCCGGGAAAAAGACCGCCGGGAATCGCGGCAAGAGAAAAGAGAATATTCTCATTTTTCCCGCCGGGATTGCCGGCGGTTTTCTTGTCGGGAAAACTACAATGGAGCATACACACAGCCAGTTTTCCCAGCCAAAAGCTGTCATGGCAGTTTTCCAGACGAGAAAACTGCTCGTGTGTATGAGGCATTAAGGTTTTTTACCTTCAGTGTGCTGCTGCCCCCACAGCCCCCTAACACTCACCCAAGCCCCCTCTCAATCCAGTGATGTGCACTGGAACCTTCTCTCTCCTCATTGACATGATGTCAATTGCAACCAATGAGCCAATGAGGAGAGAGCAGAGGGCGGGGCCAAGCCATGGCTCTATGTGTCTTATATGCGCACAGAGCAGGGCTTGGGAGTGAGCATGCACCAGTGCCTCCATAGCAAGTAGCTTGCTATTGGGAGCACTGGTCAAGGGCGAGAAGCCAGGGGCTCTTATGGGGGGGGACCCGAGAAAAATATTGGGGTTGCTATGTGCAAAAACATTGCACAGAGCAGGCAAGTATGAGATGTTTGTTATTTAAAAAAAAAAAAACTTTATTATTAGTTTAACACTGACCATAATTAGTATGAACAAAAACCAAGCAAGATCCCAGCAGTCACAAGTCATGGCGATGGACGCCAAATCACTATTTCTATTGAGAAATACAACTTGATATATTGCTCCTAGCCGTCATTAAAATATTTGCTTCAATGTTTCACTATACGTGAAAAGATCTGGCACAATCTCATTAGTGACTACAGAAAACACCTTTGCTTATTTCTCTTTACACATAAATCTCTATGTGTAGTGTAGCTTTGCAATGTTTCACACATAGATATTTATGTGTCAGATAATTCATTCCTCGTCAGCGAGCTCTGAGCGTTCCAGAAGTTCCGAATGGTGTTTGTGCAGTTTTTCCTCTTTGGAGCATCTGATGTGACATTAACACACTTTACCTCCTCTGATTTTTGCTCAAATTGTCTTCTAATCCTGCACGAGGTAGCCTATGGATGAGCTTTTCAGCAATAACCTTTAATGGCAATGAACAGCAGCCAAATGGTTGCTATGGCGCCTAGATCTAAGTAATCTGATGGACTGTGAAGTGTTAATTATTCCCTAGTGACCAAACCTGCCTAAAACTGTCATAAATTTCCCTGAATTATACCAATTGCAGGGCATTCTTTATGGGTAGGTAGTGTGGGGGACAGTTATATGGATCTTGCATGCTGTGCTAAGCAGATGTGTCTGTGGTATCGGTACAATGCGAATAACAAGGTATAGACACACGCCCACAATGTCTGACATACCTATTATCAAATTTTTGGCAAATTTCAAGCACATTGGGATACTTGTATCTAATGATACTGGAAATACAGGGAAACATTTTTTCAATTACTGTTACCATGGTAGCCAACTCTCCCTAACTCTTATGCACTGTCCGAGGTTTTCAATATTTGCGCTATAAACAAAAAAAGACTGACTATTTTGAAAAAAAAAAATCTTTTTGCTATACAACATTCCCAATAAAATAAAAAAAAAATCGAATTTCTTCATTAATTTAGACCAATATGTATTCTGCACGTTGTTGGTAAAAGAAAACCCCAATACGTGTATACTGATTGGTTTGCGCAAAATTTATAGCGGCTACAAACTATGTTATATTTACATTTTTTTACTTTTATTTTTACTAGTAATGGCAGTGATCAGCGACTTATAGCGGGACTACGATATTGCGGCGGGCAAATCGGACACCTAACTGACACTTTTGACAATTTTACAATGATCAGTGTTAAAAAATATGCACTGTCACTGTACTAATTAGACTGTCAGGGAAGGAGTTAACATCGGGGGCGATCAAAGAGTTAACTGTGTTCCCTAGGAGTGATTAGGAGTGATTACTAACACACGGTCAGAAAATCTGAAGTTAAATTTCGTCCGATGAATGATCTGCCGATTTTCTGATCATAAGTATGCTGCTTTTGACAGCTGATTACGAATTTTCGTCTGATGTGACCACAACTTCTGATTTTCTATTCATTAGTACGATTTTCTGCCCAAAAAAATCTGAAGAGCAAGACTAGGCAGCACATTACGTCACTTCTGACGTTGAATTCTGTCGTCCGAAAATTTTCTGATGGTGAGTACCCTCTTCACTTTCAATTTGAGACTAGCATTTAACAAAAAACTGTTGAAAATTCATCCAATATTTTGATCATGTGTACATGGCTTAAAGGGGAGTTCCAGGCATTGTTAATGTTTATTAAAAGTCAGCAGCTACAAAAAGTGTAGCTGCTGGCTTTTAATAAACATGCACTCACCCCCTCCAGCCGGTGTCCTCATTGTTACGGTGGGCACCCGGCCGTGACAGCTTTCGGCTAAACGGCCAGGCACTCACTGCTCATGCGCGAGCGGCGCTGCGCTATCTGATTGGACAGGCGATCGCCTGGGACCTGGCCCGTGTCCCAGGCGATTGCCTACAGGGAGGGTCCGCCAAAAGGCGATATGATGTATCGCCTTAGCGGCCCCTGGGCGGAAGGAGGAAGTGGGACAGAATGTCCCACTCTTCCTGAAGCCCCCACTCCCCCCCCCAAAAAAAAATTACATGCAAAATGTGGCAGGTAAGGGGGCAAGGAGTGGATTAAGCGGAAGTTCCACTTTTAGGTGGAACTCCGCTTTAACTGTGGGGGGAGGTGCTTTGACTGGGGGAATGTAAAGATCCGTGTTCCAGAACGGTGGTCTGCCTTGTTTACATAGGCAGACTGCTGTTCTGCCTTTCTCCTGAAGATCGGCTGGTCCCAGAGGACATTGAGTCTGCCGGACCCGCTGATTGGCACCCCCTGTGTCTAATCACAGTGGGTGGAGGTCGCAGGCGGAGGTACATGATCTGGTGCAGATCGGGCGCCCTGTCGCAGTAAATCTATGGTGGGCGGTCCACAATTTGTTAAAATGCATCAAAATTTTAAATAGTATATTAGATTCCACATTAATCTGAATGATATGGAAGCCTGTAAAACTTGCTTTGTGAAGATCCCTAAACATTTACTTCCTTGACTCGCTATGCCCTGTGTTGTAGGAACTGCTGTGTCACACATTTCAGAGAGTATGCCTTCTGATCTACAGAGGTGCTGAGAGGAGGAGTTTCAGGAGGCAGAGTCAGTACATGAATCACTGCTTGCAGACAGCAAGGTACCATGGGATATATAGTTCTTAAACATGTAAAGTAAACAGCAGAGGAGAAGCTGCAAAGCATGTAGGGAATCCATTGAGTTGTGTAAAGCAATGACCTTCAGACATGCAGCACTCACAACATGAAAACAAAATTTTTTAAGTAAGCTTATATTGGATTGTTAAAAATAACTATAGTTTGTATTGGTTGGTATCTACATGTAATTAATTTAGACATACCTCCCAACTTTCTGAGATGGTACATCTATTAGCAAAAGGATGTAGGCATAGCATTAAATTTCTCTTTTTAGGCTTTTTTCCCTCTGTCTTCACCTGGTGATCCCGCTAGTAATGCACCTCTTGTATTGCAATGCCCCTACTGGATGAAGGATCATAGGGTGCACAATTGGACAGCAGCATTGTCAGTCTCAGGAAGGGGGTAGTGTTAAATGTACTAACCGATTTAGGTTCACTAGCAAATTAAAGCCAAACCCCAGCTAACACTTTATAAGTATTTTTTTTTTTTTGCTTTTGTGATAAAGATTTTACAATAATGAATACAAGCAGACCATTGTAGACACCCTTGCCAGTGTTAAATGCTTTATCTCATTCCTGTAACTGAAAATAGAAAACAAATGCAGTCATCAAATTTAAAATGGTAGTAAAGTCTTTACTACCACTTTTACCTACAGGTAAGCCTATAATAAGGCTTACCTGTAGGTATAAAGAATATCTCCTAAACCTGTACGGTTTAGGAGATATTCCCCTCGCAATACGCCGCTGATTGTAGCAGCGCATGCGCAGTGGGAATCCCCGGCTAAAGGGTCGGCGGCTGCCGGACCTTGCCGGTAAATTTATTAGTCTAGTGACAGGGTTGTTTTATGCCCTGCGTAAATAGACTGTGCTCCCTTATTGCATCTTCAGGTTTAATTCTAACTGGAATGTACTTTTAGGAACTACTAACCCAAGTGTTGTTTAATCCTAACTTGGCAAGGATAGTTTAAACAGTTTTCCTTGCCAAGTCAAGCTTCAGCAAGCTAAACTTCAGCAAGAATTTTCAAAGCATTTCACTAGCTTTCAGCAGCTTTCCTAAAGAATATATAAAACCAACATTTCATATTCCCGATATGTGACTGCTGTACCATGTACTCGTATAAAAAGTATTATGTTCTCTTTGTATTGCTTCCTGTGTGTGAAATCCCCGGTGTTCCTACCAATTCCTTTGCTTTCCTTTGTCTTTGGGAAATAGACATATGAGTGTTGCCAGCCTTGCTGCAGAGGTTGAAGGGGTGGAGGTCATCCTGTGAGTGCTCAGACCATACACCACACACTGCATCAAATTGGTCTGCATGAAGGAAGCCTCTCCTAAAGATGATGCACAAGAAAGCCCGCAAACAGTTGGCTGAAGACAAACAGACAAAGGACATGGATTACTGCAACCATGTCCTGTGGTCTGATGAGACCAAGATAAACTTATTTGGTTCAGATGGTGTCAAGAGTGTGTGGCGGCAACCTGGTGAGGAGAAAAAAAACAAGTTTGTCTTGCCTGCAGTCAAGCACGGTTGTGAGAGTGTCATGGTCTTGAGCTGCATGAGTGCTGCCGGTGTTCTATCAAATAGTGCCCTCCGCCGAAAAGTGCCCGCACATGCGCAGCTGATTTCCCGATCAGTTGGTGTGACGTCACCATAGCGCATGTGCACATCGTAGGAGGCATTTTTCGAAGGGAGATAACATTCGACGGGCAGAATTGAAAGCTATGAAAACAGCTGAGGGAGACCGTAGTTTGTGAGATTGTTTCGGTGCTTCGGTGTTGCAGGGCGGGTTTTGTCTGTTTGTAACCCGCCCTTAGACACAGGATAATCCGCCATTCAACATACCAAATCCACCCTGAAAAACCCTCAAACCCCCCCCCCGCAACAGCGAGGCACAATCTGACAACTACGCCCCCCCTCCGCTGTTTTCATAGCTTTCAATTCTGCCCGTCGAAAAATGCCTCCTACGATGTACGCATGCGCTTTGGTGAAGTCACACCAGTTGATTGGGAAATCAGCTGGAGCGCCCTTCCGTACTGTGCATGAGCGGGCACTTTTCGGTGGTCGGCACTATTCGATAGAACACCAGCACTGGGGAGATACAGTTCATTAAGGGAATCATGAATGCCAACATGTACTGTGACATACTGAAGTAGAGCATGATCCCCTCCCTTCGGAGACTGAGCCACAGGGCAGTATTCCAACATAATAATGACCCCAAACACACCTCCAAGACGACCACTGCCTAGCTAAAGAAGTGAGAGTAAAGGTGATGGCCAAGACCTAAACCCTATTGAGCATCTGTGGGGCATCCTAAAACGAAAGTTGGAGGAGCGCAAGGTCTCTAACATCCACCAGCTCTGTGATGTAATCATGGAGGAGTGGAAGAGGACTCCAGTGGCAACCTGAGAAGCTCTGGTGAACTCCATGCCCAAGAGGGTTAAGGCAGTGCTGGAAAATAATAGTGGCCACACAAAATATTGACACTTTGGGCTCAATTTTCACTTATGCCCTGTACACAAGAACGGACCTTTGTCCGACTAAATTCACATCGGAATTCCGACGGAATTCCATCAGAGTAAAATAGAACATGTTCTCTATGTAAACTCCAATGGATTTACTCCGATGGGGAATACACATAGTCGGAATTTCCGATGGAAAAAGTCAGTCTGACTTTTTCCAAATTCCGATCGTGTGTACGGGGCTTTAGGAGGGGTGTACTCACTTTTGTGAGATACTGTATATATATTCTAAATTATGATGTAGTAGGTATAATAACTTCCACTTAGACTGGCAAGATAGAAAAAGTAAGTAGAATCACTTAACTTAAAAATATAATCTAGATCCTTCATTTTATGAGCAAATCACAATTAAAATAACATCACAATTCCAATGTGTATAATGCTGTATAACTACCTCTGTAAGAGCATGTCGCATAGCTCCCCCATGCCCTGCAGCATACTCATATCCTTCTATAATAACACTCCAACTAATAAACTATCTTCTTACACTGCCTTCTCGCAAATGAGTGTCTGCTAATAATTGAAAATGTTTATAGGTGTGTAACAAAGCATAGCTACTTCAACATAATGTTTTCTATATCAGAGAATGGCAATCGGCAGCTTTGTATTATTCCAGGTTCCTGTCTGCAGCAACCTTTGTATTTCAAAGCATGTATGCGAAGAGTGCTGCAGTTCCATTATACTCCTGTTCAATCAAAGTATTTGAGAGCTGCCACATTGAGCTATGTCTGTTTAATTTGCAACTGCTACCCCCTGTTGTGTTTTGGGGTCCATATCTGAGTCACACAGTAGGAAGCAACAAACAATAACACACAGGCTTCCTGTACTTTACAAAATATGGTGCAATTTTGCTTTTTGTATAATAATTACACTTTTATATCTTAGAATGGCAAATATAGAGATATGCCTTTCGAATTTATCTGGAATTTTGAAAAAAAACTAACAAATACCCAATAACATTACTCGTTCAGTAAGGCTACACCAATAAAAAATATATTGCTTTCTGAGTTTTTTAATAGCAAAAGTTATTAATTTTTTTTTAATTTAAGTATATCCAAAAACAAAACTTTTATCCTAAATTTGGATAGAGTATACTATTTTTTGCCATCTACTCCCCACTGTGGAGATTTCCGTTCACTTCCTAATCTTTAGATACAAAAGGAAGGAGAGGAGAGCGCTATAAAGTGGTAAAAATGCCTTCTCAAACAGTTGTCCTTGGAATAAGTGTCCCCATTTAAATTACTTAGGGCCGGATTCACGTACAGCCGCGTAAAATTGTGCGGGCGTAACGTATCTGATTTACGTTACGCCTCCGCAACTTACACGGGCAAGTGCTGTATTCTCAAAGCACTTGCTCCGTAAGTTGCGGCGGCGTAGCGTAAATCGGCCGGCGTAAGCCCGCCTAATTTAAATTTGGATCAGGGGGGCGTGTTTTATGTTAAACTACTGTGACCCGATGTTATTGACGTTTTTGCGGAACGGCGCATGCGCCGTCCGTGGAATTTCCCAGTGTGCATTGCTCCAAAGTACGCCGCAAGGACATCATTGGTTTCGACGTGAACGTAAATGACATCCAGCCCCATTCACGGACGACTTACGCAAACGACGTAACTTTTTCAAATTACGACGCGGGAACGACGGCCATACTTAACATTGTTACGCTGCACTTATGCCTCATATAGCAGGGGCAACTATACGCCGGGAAAAGCCTAATGTAAACGTTGTAACTTTACTGCGGCGGCCGCGCGTACGTTCGGGAATTCGCGTATCTAGCTAATTTGCATACTCAACGCGGAATTCGACGGAAGCGCCACCTAGCGGTCAAAAATAAAATGCAGTTAAGATCCGACGGCGTAAGAGACTTACACCTGTCGGATCCAATGGATATCTATGCGTAACTGATTCTAAGAATCAGGCGCATAGATACGAGGGGTCGGATTCGGACTTACGACGGCGTACATGGTGCTGCGCCGTCGTAAGTCCTTTCAGAATCTGGCCCATACGCTCTACATTTGAGATTTTTTCACAGGCCCCTTTCACACTTATGCGACTTCATTTTACCGTGATTTTGCCGCGATTCACGGCCGCGATTTTAACAAGACAGTCATACGACTGTGGATCCGACTTTGCCCCACCACTTGAAGTACGACTTCAATGAGCAGGGACGCCGACGTTGATCCCCCAATAATTAGAGGGAACTCCACGCCAATATTTTTTGAAAAAAAAACAGCATGGGTTCCCCTTTCATTAGCATTCTGAGCCCATCGGTCTGGTAGGGGTTTTAAGGGGAACCCCTGCCGAAAAAAATTCATGGGGTCCCCCCAAAATCCATAACAGACCCTTATCCGAGCACCAGCCTGGCCGGTCAGGAAAGGGGGTGGGGACGAACGAGTGCCCCCCTCCTGAGCCGTACCAGGCCGCATGCCCTCAATGTGGGGGGGAGGGGTGGGTGCTTTGGGGCCCATTCACCTGGGGGGAATGTGTCAAGAAAAAAAACACACTACACAGGTTTTTAAAGTAATTTATTAGGCAGCTCCGGGGGTCTTCTTCCGACTCCAGGGGTCTCTTCTTCCGCTCTCCGGTGCCTTCTCCGCGCTCTCCGGTGCTTTCTGCCTTCTGCCGGGCTCCACTATCTTCTTGCAGCTTTTTAACGACTTAAGGACCACCTAACGTCGATATACGTCGGCAGAATGGCATGGTTGGGCACAGGCACGTACAGGTACGTCGCCTTTAAGAGCCCAGCCGTGGGTCGCGCGCGCAAGCGACCCGGTCCGAAGCTCCATGACTGCGGCCGCAGGACCCGTGGACCTGATCGCCGCCAGTGTCCCACGATCGGTCACAGGAGCTGAAGAACGGGGAGAGGTGTGTGTAAACACACCTTCCCCGTTCTTCACAGTGGCAGTGTCATTGATCGTCTGTTCCCTGATATAGGGAAAGACGATCAATGACGTCACACGTCCAGCCCTGCCCCCCTACAGTTAGAAACACATATGAGGTCACACTTAACCCCTACAGCGCCCCCTAGTGGTTAACTCCTAAACTGCAATTGTAATTTTCACAGTAATCAATGCATTTTTATGGCACTTTTTGCTGTGAAAAGGACAATGGTCCCAAAAATGTGTCAAAATTGTCCGATGTGTCCGCCATAATGTCGCAGTCACGAAGAAAATCGCTGATTGCCGTCATTAGAAGTAAAAAAAAAATATTAATAAGAATGCCATAAAACTATCCCCTATTTTGTAAACGCTATAAATTTTGCGCAAACCAATCGTTAAACACTTATTGCGTTTTTTTTTACCAAAAATAGGTAGAAGAATATGTATCAGCCTAAACTGAGGGGAAAATAAAAATATATATTTTTTTGGGATATTTATTATAGCAAAAAGTAAAAAAAATTGCATTTTTTTTCCAAATTGTTGCTCTATTTTTGTTTATAGCGCAAAAAATAAAAAAAACGCAGAGGTGATCAAGTACCACCAAAAGAAAGCTCTAGTTGTGGGAAAAAAAGGAGGGCAATTTTGTTTGGGAGCCACGTCGCACGACCGCGCAATTGTCAGTTCAAGCGACGCAGTGCCAAATCGCAAAAAGGGGCCAGGTCGTGCATATTGACACGATGTTGACACGACACTCCCTCCGGCTGTAATGCCTTGTGTGCGGTGTGCAACCATTTATAGAGGCATGGGGCGTGGTCACCAGGTGTTGTTACCCGATGACCCCGCCCCCTTATGTCGTCGCCACCCGGAGCATGATGGGACTGCGACTACATAAGAGGACTATATATATCGTTGGACACCGCGCACCTGGCATTACAGCGGGACAAAGCGTTGTCTCAACATCGAAGAAGAGAAGAGGGAAGAAGACGACATGGAAGACTGGGCCCCCGCTAGCAAAAGAGCTGCAAAAAGATAGCGGAGAAACCCAGCAGAAAGAAGAAGGCACCGGAGAGCAGAAGAAGAGACCCCCGAAGTCAGAAGAAGAACCCCGGGGGTGCCTAATAACTGATTTTCAAAACCTGTGTAGTGTGTTTTTTTTTTACATTTTTTTCCTCCAGATGAATGGGTAGGGGTATGATGTACCCCATACTCATTTACATAGGGTGGGGGGCCAGGATCTGGGGGTCCCCTTATTAAAGGGGGCTCCAAGATTCCAATAAGCCCCCAATAAGCCCCCCCGCCCGCAGACCCCGACAACCAACGGCCAAGGTTGTCGGGAAGGGGCCCTTGTCCTCATCAACATGGGGGCAAGGTGCTTTGGGGTGGGGGATGCAGGGCCTCCCTGCCCCAAAGCATCCACCCCCCCATGTTGAGAGAATGGATTTTGGGGGGCCCCACACCGTTTTTTTGGCGTGTGGGATCCCCTTAAAATCCATACCAGACCTATGGGCCCGGTATGCTCATGAAAAGGGAACCCATGCCGTTTAAAAAAAAAAAAATTGGCGTGGAGTTCCCCTTCATGCACAAGTCGTGTACAAGTCACATGCCAAAGTAGGATCTGTTAATCCGACTTTAGAAAAAAAGTGCAGGAACTACTTTGAAGTCGGCACAACTTAAAGTCGTGCCAGTATGAATGGTAGTCATTCAAAATCATGAAGAATGACTTGTCATACGATTTTGCCATCCAAAATTGTGGTACAAGTCGTATAAGTGTGAAAGGGGACTTACAGTTCTGATAACTGGTCACCAGGATAAACAGTAAATCTCCATGTCACATTGTCACACCAACAGCAATAAAAACATGACGGGGATTCAAACCCATCGTCCCTCTATCCAAAATGTAAAAAAGTATGGAATTTAAATACACCTTTACCACTAACAGAGATTCCAACATGTATGATTTTTAAAGGGCTTACATTTTTTTATATAGCCATGTTGTCAGCCATGCTTCTTAAACAGATTTAAGTGAAACCACATTACATATTAGTGTATCAAAGCAATGTTTTCTTGTATGGTATGCTGTCTACAACAGAACAGGTCATCATGGCTACCTGTAGAGGAAAATAGTATATACTTTCTTTATTTCATTTATCTGGTTAGATAATTTTTTTTGTACCTGAATGATAGGCCCAATCTTAAACATTAAGGGATCTTAATCTTACTATTTTACAGCAGTCTTGAGTATATAGTAGTATAGCACTGCAAATTTAGTTTAGATCTACAGTACTTATCTATAAGTGTATGAAAAAGTATAGTTTTTATTTATTAGTATTATTTTTATTGATCTAATTTGTAAAAAAAATACATAAAAGTGTCATACAGTCTTGCATTTTGGTGTTCTTATATAGACAATAACGTTATTAATGCTTGTGGAAATTAAAGTGTTAAAGCATTAAGGTTTCTGCAAAACCTGTGTGTTGGCATAATACTGAACAGCTCTGGAGGCCGGTGGCATCTGTCAAGGGCAGAAGGCATTGCTGTCTGAGAATAGCAAGGCTGCACAGGGCAGGTGGGGGGAGGCCAATTTCCCTAACTCTTCCTGCTGTGGCAGATGGACCTTTGCTCTCATGTACTGCCTGGCGAAGCCGAAGAATGTTGAACTGGCAGATCTGACCACAAAGCATGTGGCTAGAAACACAATGTTCTACTTGGCAAAGAAAGGGGTGGGCATGCTTAACCTTCCTAGCTCCATCTGGCCCTAGTGTGAAATAACCATTTGCTTCTGGGTTTAATGTGTTTTCAGCAAACGCTGGCTCTACGTTTCCCTTCATCCCTCTTGTTACACAGAAGGGCAGAAGATTCCAGCGCATCAGTTAACTCTTAAGGCCCCGTACACACGTCCGAGAAACTCGACGGGCAAAACACATCGTTTTGCTCGTCTAGTTCCTTGTTCGGCTGTCAGAAAACTCGTCGAGCCAAATGTTCCCATTGCCCAACGAGGAAATAGAGAACATGCTCTCTTTTTGGCTCGACGAGTTTCCCGACGGGTTTCTTTGCGAAAAGTGTACACACGACCGGTTTTCTCGGCAGAATACGTAACCTCAGTTTCTTGCTGAATTCTGCCGAGAAAACCGGTCGTGTGTACGGGGCCTTACACTCCATACATAAGAATTTTATTATATGAACAAAATTGGTATGGTTGTATATAAGGGGTTTAAAAAAAAAATCTAAGCTACAGTTTACTACTTTGAAAACTTTGGAAAACAAAAAGAATCTATGAAATAAAATACTATCTATAATTACCTATGAAATATTTTCTGAAAATGTTGTCTGTATTAGTGAATACACCAGTGAGTTATAACATTCACTATAAATATGCACATTAGAAAGGCCAAAAAGCCAGAAGGGTTTAAAAAATACTGTCTAAGACTCCCTGTACATTAGACGCTCAAAAAACGCCCCAAAAAATGGATAAAAGCCAGTCATATTTAGCACTTTTTTGCCAGTGTTTTTGCAGTGTTTAGGAGCGTTCTCAAGTGTAGGCAGCCACAGCATCCTTAACAACCAGTGAAAAGCTGATTGTTAAGGAGCGGGCCCTTAACAATGGACGACTTACAGCTGTCAGCAGGGTTCCCAACTGACAGCTGAATGTAAACTAACCAACTGCCTTCAATACAAAAGTGTGGAAAAAAAGTGTGGGCGTCTCCCCCAATCCATATTAGGCCCTTAGGGTCTGGTACGGATTTTAAGGGGAACCTCATGCCAAAATGTAAAAAACAAAATTGTGTGCCCCCAATCCTTACCAGACCCTTATCTGAGCATGCAGTCTGGCAGGCCAGAAAAGGAGGGGGTGAGCAAGTGCCTACCAGGCCACATGCCCTCAACATGGGGATTTTTTTTTCTGGGTCGATGATGTCACAAGGGGGCAGGTATGGATTGGGGGGGACTCCACGCTTTTTTTTGGCATGAGATTCCCCCTAAAATCCGTACCAGACCTGAAAGGACATAGTATAGATTGGGGGGACCCCCACACTGTTTATTTTCAAATGTTTTATTGCCGCCAATTGTTTTGCTTACATTCAGCTGTCAGCGAGAAATCCTGCTTTGTTACTAACGCAGCTTGAAAAATACTTCTAGCTTACAATAGTGTGCATGAACACATAGGATAACACTGGCCCAGATTCAGGTAGCAATTGCGTCTGCGTAACCATAGTTACGCAGCGCAATTGCTTACTTGCGCCGGCGTTTCGAATGCTCCTGATTCAGGAACCTCGTTACGCCGACTGCAGCCTAAGATATGACTAACATAAGGCTCTTAAAGCGGAGGTTCACCCGTACAATATACTTTTTTTCCTTAGCTTCATGCTCGTTTTGTCTAGGGGAATCGGCTAGTTGTTTTAAAATATGAGCTGTACTTACGGTTTACGAGATGCATCCTCTCCGTCGCTTCCGGGTATGGGCTGCGGGACTGGGCGTTCCTTCTTGATTGACAGTCTTCCGAGAGGCTTCCGACGGTCGCATCCATCGCGTCACGATTTTCCGAAAGAAGCCGAACGTCGGTGCGCAGGCGCAGTATAGAGCCGCACCGACGTTCGGCTTCTTTCGGCTACTAGTGACGCGATGGATGCGACCGTCGGAAGCCTCTCAGAAGACTGTCAATCAAGAAGGAACGCCCGCTCCCGAAGACCCATACCTGGAAGCGACGGAGAGGATGCATCTCGTAAACCGTAAGTACAGCTCATATTTTAAAACAACTAGCCGATTCCCCTAGACAAAACGAGCATTAATCTAGGGGGATTGTTTAAAAAAAAAGATTAATGGGTGAACTCCCACTTTAAGGCTGCATTCTTACGATGGCGCTAGAGGGCGTTCCCGTAGTGGTCAGCGTATAGTATGCAAACTGCATACTAACGTCGATTCACTACCCTACGCGAGCCCTGCGTACGCAGTTTACGTTGTTTCCGTTCGTCGGGTTTCGCGTAAGGCTGCTCCTGCTATTAGCAGGGGCAGCCAATGCTACGTATACCCGTCGTTCCCGCGTCGCAAAGTTTAAATTTGACGTTGTTTGCGTAAGTGAATCGTGAATGGCGCTGGACGCCATTTACGTTCACATTGAAGCAAATTACGTCCTTGCGACGTCATTTGCCGCAATGCACGTCGGGACAGTTTCCCGACGGAGCATGCGCACTACGTTCGGCGCGGGAACGCGCCTAATTTAAATGATCCACGCCCCCTACGGGATCATTTAAATTACGCGCCCTTACGCCGGGCATTTTTGAGGAGCGCCCACGCAAATTACGTGGCTACTGCTTCGTGAATGAAGCATAGCGCAGATAATTTGCGGGGGCGCAGGACAAAAACGGGACGCTGCGCCTCCGTAAGAAGTGTGCAGCGGTACCTGAATCTGGCCCCATATTTGCTTCTAGGGGCAGAAAAAAAAACATAGATATTAGGAACTTAACAATAAGGTAGTGTGCATGGGGCCTATTAATGAATTGCAGTAAGTGCAACAAATAGAAAAAAAACATATTGTATGTGAAGCTGAAAAGATTTCATCTATTTTTTTTTTTCTTCAGCCTTCATCAAAAACTTTTTTGTTAGTTCAAATTGGAGGGCACAGTTCTCAAATCATATGACCCAACCAGCGTGCAAATACTAGTTGCCGTTTTATTTCTATTTATCTAAAGGTATCATGTTGGCTCAGTCCTCAGAACTAGACCAGTGCATTGCAATACTTGAGTCCTGGGTTTGATGACTATCTGCATGAATTGTTACTGTCCTTCCTTTGGTCATGTGGTTTCCTTGCATAATTCATATTGGAGCTTTTTTTGTCTTGCAACGAAAATTGCCCCTGGTGTGTATGATTGATATTAGATTGTAAGCTCCCTCTAAACACACTTAATAGCCTCACTGCTGTCAGGACTGTTGAACCACCCCTGCATTCCAGGCCTGTGAAACCAGTCTTGTTGCCACCCCTTGCATTGTGATATGTCTTTAAAGATAAAGGAGCCATGAGGACCCTTGAGTACCCATGTGAGGTACACCTCTGTCAGTTAATGTTACCTTTTGTCAGTGACCATGTTATTGAAAAAGCGATGATGATACTGCAAGAAAGAGCACACTACCCAACTTTTTTTTTTTTTTTTTTTCAATTGAGTAGTGAAAATGGGCGGGGGGGGGGGGATGGTACTTTCTGGGGATTAGCTTTATGCCCTAAAAATACACCCTGAATAGTGCTGTTGATTTGAACACTGGGCAGGGAGCCAAGTGTTCAAATCAACAGAACTATTTAGGGTGTGTTTTTAGGGCATAAAACTTCACCAATGCGCATTTGAGTTGAACAGTGGTCCAGCTTCTTAGCACGTTGCTAATACAGGCTCTTTAACCCTTGCTAAAAAAAGAGTACTATCGAAAAAAAAATCAAATACTAAATTATTTTTCATGCATTACTGTAATAAAATGGAAGTTTCAACTGGGCATTTGTAAGAACATAGGGCCAGATTCTCAAAAGACATACGACGGCGTATCTCCAGATACGCCGTCGTATCTCTGAGTCTGGTCGTATCTATGCGCCTCATTCTTAGGCCCCATACACACGAGAGGATTTATCCGCGAATACGGTCCAGCGGACCGTTTCCGCGGATAAATCCTCTCGAGGATTTGTGCGGATTTCCAATGCGATGGAGTGTACTCACCATCGCATTGAAATCCGCGCCGAAATCCTCTGGCGATGACGTGTCGCGCCGTTGCCGCGATTATGACGCGGCGACGTGCGCGACGCTGTCATATACGGAATTCCACGCATGCGTCGAATCATTACGACGCATGCGGGGGATCCCTTCGGACGGATGGATCCGGTGAGTCTATACAGACCAGCTGATCCATCCGTTGGGATGGATTCCAGCGGATAGATTTGTTTAGCATGTCAGCAAATATTTATCTGCTGGAATCCATCCCAGGGGATAAATATCCGCGGGAAACAGATCCGCTGGAGTGTACACACCATAGGATCTATCCGCTGAAACCCATTCGCTGGGATTTTTCGGCGGATGGATTCTATCGTGTGTATGGGGCCTTAGAATCAGTTACGCATAGATTTCTATTCTAATGGCATAAGTCTGTTACGCCGTCGGATCTTAACTGCATATTTACGCTGGCTGCTAGGGGCGTGTACGCTGATTTACGCCTAGAAATATGTAAATCAGCTAGATATGCGAATTCACGAACGTACGCCCGGCCGACACAGTACAGATACGCCGTTTACATTAGGCTTTTCCCGGCGTAAAGTTACCCCTGCTATATGGTGGCGTACATGCGGTGTACCAATGTTAAGTATGGACGTCGTTCCCGCGTCGAATTTTGAATATTTTACGTCGTTTGCGTAAGTCGTCCGTGAATGGGGGCTGGACATAATTCACGTTCACGTCGAAACCAATACGTCCTTGCGGCGTACTTTGGAGCAATGCACACTGGGATATTCCACGGACGGGGCCCCCTGTTCCAAATTTGAATTAGGCGGGCTTACGCCGGCCTGTTTACGCTACGCCGCCGCAACTTACGGAGCAAGTGCTTTGAGAATACAGCACTTGCCCGTCTAAGTTGCGGAGGCGTAAAGTAAATCGGATACGGTACGCCCGCGCAAAGATACGCCGATCTACGAGAATCTGGCCCATAGTCTGCCAAAAGTGTTACCATTCTTGAACAGGCACAGTCTTGCTAGTCTATATAATAATTTCCTATATTTAGGAAATTTAGGAATCCTGTGCCAGGATTATACTGTATATAAAGCTATTAAGAGTGTACAGATATGGCTGTTTTTTTTTTTTGTCCCAGTGCAGCCAGATACATAAAATATTAGCCTGCATCAGTCTCTTTCAGTGACAATGCCTACATGTAGGTATGGGTATGCATTGTCTATGGTTCACAATCATATACAGTATATTCTAGTGCTAGTTAACACAGAAACCAAGTACTCAAGCAATATATTTTAGAATTTTGGCATGAGCACTCAGAGATAATCTACACAGAATAAAATAGAAATACTAGTAGATTGGAATCTAGGAACTCAGCGTTAAGCCATCTGCGTCAATCACCACCACCCATCAAGCTGCCCAATATTTTATCTGTACGCTCCAGTCACTTTTTTATTTTCAGTTAGCAGATACCTTGGCAAAAGATGAAGTGTGAAAAGTTGGATAAATAGTGAACCCTGGCCACATGAGACAAACTGCTCTAGGAGTGAGAATTTCATTAGTGTGTTTTCCCATGTGCCTAATGTCTTCTCCACATGTGGTCTCTGGTTTCACAAGTGACAGCTGTCACTAATATATTTCCTCAACAGACAGATTCCACATTTACCCAAATGGAGGTATTTCCTTTATGAAAAAGCATTTCCTTTATGCCTAGAAACTGTCATGCCTGCTTTCCTGTGTACATAATTTAAGAAATATATGTATGCAATAACTAAATACTATCTATATAAGCCACAAACAAACATAATCTGTACCTAACCCGGCCCTCCATGCCTTTTCATGTGGCCCTCGCACCTCTCCTGCAGCTGCAGGAGAACTCCAGCCAGGGACGGATTTGCTCTCCCTGCCGCCCCAAGGCCAGGTTCCACAATGCACCCCCTCCCTGCCAACCGAACCACCCCCCCCCCCAAATCAATGGAGAATGTGCGGCACAGTTAGTTCAAATATGTTTTGTTTGTTTTTTTACTTTTTTATCACTTTTTTTATTTTTATTTATTTGTAGCTTGTCGCTTACTTTTTTAATTTTTGTATCATTTTCTTATTATTTTTATTATTCTTTTCTTTTTTATTGAATTAATTTAATTATTATTTCTTATTATTTATTTATTTGTTATCAATTTTTTTTCACTTAACTTTTTTGCTATCACACAGGAGAAAAACATTTCCTGTGTGATAGCAATTGGAGGTGACATGTTCTCTTTATTGACCCTGTCACCTCCAAAACAGGAGTCCTAGCACTGTGCTAGAACTCCTGTCACAGCTGAGATGGGAAGAGCACAGCTCTCCCCTCTCACTTCATACATCGGCAGCAGGGACAGGAGACAGACTCGGTGGCCGGGGGGAGGACGGAGTCCCGAAGACAGAGCCAGCAGAGAGAGGTATGTGGGGTGGGGGGGAGAGGGAAGGACGGACGGGAGCACATATTTTACAAGTGATTTCGGCGTCATCGCCGCAATCACTTGTTAACGAGCGAGCGGATTCCCCCATAACTTACCGCCCTTAACTGTATGTTCCGGGTGTCGGGAGACTCCATGCCACTGCTGCCCCTTGGAGCCCTGCCGTCCCAAGGCCTGGCCTCAGTGGCCTTGTGGGAAATCCGGGCCTGACTCCAGCCCTCCTCTGGTCCTCCTCCAGACCCTTACTTTCTGCTTTCAAGCAATGCATCCAGCTTCTTCCCAGCAGCAGCATAAGGAAAGGGGGGTGCACTGTGATGTAAGGGAGAGTGGGGGACTCAACTTCTGATGGTGGGGTGGCTCTTGACATCTAATGTAAGGGGAGGAGGATGCGCTGGACATCTAATCTTACAGATACAACTGGCCCTTTTGAGGCCAATCATAATGCTGATGCGGCCCACAATGAAATTTAGTTTGACCAGTGGCGGCCCGCCCATAAAGGGCGCCCGGGCGCCGCCCCCCTCCCCCAGTCAGTAAAAAAAAAAAACGAAAAAAAAAAAAAAATGTATTTAAACATGTCCCTTTAAGGAAAAAAAAATTCCAAAAAAGGTTCTTATGTGCACTGAGTCCGGGCGTCGGGCGCCGGGAACAGCGCTGTATGGGTAGCGCCACGTCTGTGCAATCACGGGATTGCAGACGTGGCGCTACATTGACAGCCCAAAAATGCCTTTGTGGCGCGGTCCATCGCGCCACTTGCTTCCGGAGCGATGGACTGCATTGTTATGGCTGGGCGGGTGCATCCACTATTTGTGCTCGTTCCGTCCCGACGTCCCTGGAAGAACAGGAAGTGACGTCGGGACTCAGGGCGCTCAGTGCGAGTACAGGTAAGCTAAGCTGAGCTATGCCGTCTGCCTCTGCCCCTCTGTAATGGACTGTTTTCTTTGTAAAGTTTGGCGGCAGCAGGAGCGGTCCACCCCCCTTCTTTAAAGATTACCTGTGTTCCAAATTTTTTTTTATAGTAAATATTCGGCCGAAATCGCGGCATCCAAATTTTTTTGGAACATTTGGATTTTTTTTTTTTAGTGCACATTTGGCCGAAATCGCGGCACCCCCATCCCCCTCGCGGGGGGGGGGGGGTGCCGCGATTTCGGCCGAATGTTCACTAGACATGATGAGCAATTAACCCAGTGCAGATGTAGGCTCATTGCAAGGGTGGATTTTTTTAACATTTTCATGGAGTTGGGCTTTAATAAATGATTTTTAATGTTCAATGCAATGCATATTATGGGTGAAATGCCAGCCTTCAGCAGCCTGAGCCCAGGAGAAGATGGGGAGCTACAAGTCCCAGCAGGTTATAATATAAGGCTCCTAGGTGGATGGGAGTCTTATATTATAACCTGCTGGGACTTGTAGTTCCCCATCTTCTCCTGGGCTCAGGTGCATGCAATCCACCATCTATGGGACTACAAGTCCCAGCAGTGAGAAAAACTGGACAAAGATGGTGGATTGCATGCACCTAAGCCCCAGGAGACGATGGAGAACTACAAGTCCCAGCAGGTTATAATATAAAGCTCCGAGGTGGATGGATGACTGGACAGTGACACAGTGGGGACAATTGGCACAGTGGCTATGTTTGATGGCATGGTACAGTGGCTGCATTTGATGGCATGGCACAGTGGTGACAATTGATGGCACAGTGACCGCATTTGATGGCATGGCACAGTGGCTGCATTTGATGGCATGGTACAGTGGCTGCATTTGATGGCATGGCACAGTGGCTGCATTTGATGGCATGGCACAGTGGCTGCATTTGATGGCATGGCACAGTGACCACAATTGATGGCATGGCACAGTGGTGACAATTGATGGCACAGTGACCACAATTGATGGCATGGCACAGTGGCTGCATTTGATGGCATGGTACAGTGGCTGCATTTGATGGCATGGTACAGTGGCTGCATTTGATGGCATGGCACAGTGGCTGCATTTGATGGCATGGCACAGTGGTGACAATTGATGGCACAGTGACCACAATTGATGGCATGGTACAGTGGCTGCATTTGATGGCATGGCACAGTGGCTGCGTTTGATGGCATGACACAGTGGCTGCGTTTGATGGCATGGCACAGTGGTGCGAATTGATGGAACAGTGGCTGCATTTGATGGGCACAGTGAGGCTGCGATTTTTTTTCTTCTTCGTTTGCGCCCCCCCCCAAAATTTTGAGCACCAGCCACCACTGAGTTTGACACCCTTGCTCTAGAGCGTGTATAATTGCCAGTTTGGCATATTACAAGTTTTGGTATAAAAGGTATTTCTGAAAAACTCAATTTTTTTTTTTCCACTTTACAACTGTACATGAAAAACACACCCAAATAAATACTGAGATTTAACAAAATTCCTCTTACTGTGCCTATTTCATTTAAGAAAAAAACAAACACATGGTTGATGGCTATATGATCCATGCAGTATTTATTTTTAATGAGTGTCCCTCATTAAAATTTCCATCTGCATATATCATTACATTAGCAATATGCATGAGTGCTTTCATCTCGTAGCCTGTATCACAGAATTAAATGTTCTGTCTTAAGACACATTCTGAGTTATTAGTTTTCAAATAAGGCAAGATGTTTGGCTTCAGAGAAGGCACAGGAAGAGATGTTAATGGTTAAGACTGGTTGTGAAAGGGCCCTCAGGTCTAAAATGCACTGCTTTAATTAGTTGCTTACACCAAACAAGCTGTGGATTTTAGCACTCCGGAGTGCCTCGCTGCCATACTGCTGAATTCCTGCCCTCTCAGCACTTTACCTTCCCCAGGAAGATATTACTTCATGTTAATGATACGCCCCTGACCTCCTCTTACCTGAATGCACTGACGAGGCAGAAATACAATATGTTCAAGTCTACAATAGAACAGCTCTTGTTTTATAGCAACAGTTATTGCATATTTACTGTAGCTTTGAAAAAAAAATCTTACATTCCAGGATCCACTAAGTCAGGGGTGTCCAAACTTTTTTCAAAGAGGGCCAGATTTGAAGTGAGGGCCGACCATTTTGCCTGACATTCTTTGAACCACTAAAATGAAATGCAAATTAAAAAATACACTGCCCAACAAAAATTCTCGTGCCTTTGTGGCTGTGTGTGGGGAAGAGTCTAAGGATGAGCGTGTTATTTGGATATACCGTATTTATCGGCATATAACACACACCTTCACTTTAACCACTTAAGACCCGGACCAATATGCAGGTTAAGGACCTAGTAGAAGAAGACCAACTCATATATGGCGGCATGTAGTTGCCATCATCCCGTAATAATTGAAAACTTTGGAAAAAACTCAAAGAATGGGATTATATAGGCAACACACATAGAGCTTCAAAATATATAAAAAATATATCAATTTATTACAAATATATGGAAATATTACACAATACAAAAAATATATTAAAAAAAATGTATAAATACACAATACACAAATCATATGCGATGTAAATACTGTCCGTCATACGCTACCGCCACCAAGGTTTGGGAGATAGGTTATAGCAGAAAGCCGACGCGTTTCGAATGCTGAGCATTCTTCATCAAGGCATGTGCAAGTATTACATCTAAAGTAGATCAAAATATGATATAAGTATTAAACATACATATAATATAATAATATACCATCTACATTGAGTAGAAAACAGCATATATTGGTGAAAAACTCACCTATTGTTTAAAAGCTTTGTGCCAGGAGGTTAAGCCAAGAGCCCCCCGATATCTTAGGATGCAGATGTCTCAAATTGCAAGCTGTGCCATACAAGACTCCTCATTCCTATATCTCATAGAGTGGACAGAACTGATAAGTTCAATCGAGTGGCGTTAAAATTCTAGATTGGGAGATATAAATGGGTGACAACCCCCAAAGGTTAAGGACCTTGCCCCTTTTTGCGATTCGGCACTGCGTCGATTTAACTGACAATTGCGTGGTCGTGCGACGTGGCTCCCAAACAAAATTGGCGTCCTTTTTTTCCCACAAATAGAGCTTTATTTTGGTGGTATTTGATTACCTCTGCGGTTTTTATTTTTTGCTCTATAAACAAAAATAGAGCGACAATTTTGAAAAAAATGCAATATTTTTTACTTTTTGCTATAATAAATATCCCCAAAAAAGATATATATTTTTTTTCCCAGTTTAGGCCGATACGTATTCTTCTACCTATTTTTGGTAAAAAAAATCACAATAAGGCCCCATACTCACGAGTATCATCGACGCGGCGACACCGCGGACACGCCCCGCGTATTGTTTACGCGCGGACTTCTGTACGATGGTGTGTACAACCATCGTACAGAAGCCCTCTGGCAGACATGTATGGTGAAAACGGTCCGACGGACCGCTTTCACCATACATGTTTGGTCGTGAGTACCCGGCCTAAGTGTTTAACGATTGGTTTGCGCAAAATTTATAGCGTTTACAAAATAGGGGCTAGTTTTATGGCATTTTTATTAATATTTTTTTTTTTACTACCAATGTCGGCGATCAGCGATTTTTTTCGTGACTGCAACATTATGGCGGACACATCGGACAATTTTGACACATTTTTGGGACCATTGTCATTTTCACAGCAAAAAGTGCTATAAAAATGCATTGATTACGGTGAAAATTACAATTGCAGTTTATGAGTTTACCACTAGGGAGCGCTGTAGGGGTTAAGTATGACCTCATATGTGTTTCTAACTGTAGGGGGCGGGGCTGGATGTGTGACGTCATTGATCGTCTTTCCCTATATCAGGGAACAGACCATCAATGACACTGCCACTGTGAAGAACGGGGGAAAGTGTGTTTACACACACCTCTCCCCATTATTCAGCTCCTGTGACCGATCGCGGGACACCAGTCCCGATCGGGTCCGCGGGTCCCGCGGTCACGGAGCTTCGGACCGTGTCGCGTGCGCGCCCGACCCACGGCTGGGCTCTTAACCACTTCAATACCGGCCCATTGTCATATGACGTCCACAAAGGACCTCTACCGATCCGGGTGGACGTCATATGACGTCCTGGGCTTTGTGGGGGGATATCTGAATGATGTGAAAAAGGGCAGTGCAGCGCTGAACAAAAATAAACTCTATAAATGAATATGCGAGGTGATAAAACAAACAAATGGTATGACTAAAACATAAATAAATGTGCAAAATTTTAAATTATAATGACTTAGTGAAAAAACAGTATAACCTTGTACCACAAGTGTCTACTGAAATAATATGTGAACTCTATACCACAAGTATCAAATGAAATAATATATGGATCAGCCTGTAATGTTAATAAACGATGAATAAATGACTAATACAGTGCATGCAACCTACGCCGGAGGCCGCCGACGTAGGTTTTCATTGTTTCAAGTGCTTTGTGAATCAGGCACTTGCGATGAAAACTTGTGGCGGTGTAACATATCTAGGATACGTTACGCCGCTGCACTTCTACGTGAATCTGGCCCAAAGTGAATAAATCCCAACACCAGAACGGAATGCTCCGAGATAAAACTTCTAGATCTTCCACCATGAGTGCTCAGTATGAAGATGGCCACTCACCAGAGCCGTTTGACCCTTTTTTACAGGACGGTCAAAAAACGCTTCGGAAACAACAGATTGGTTCGGCTAATGCCATAAATCCACTCCAATGGCCACTCAGAAAGGGGCTATAATGTAAAAAATTACTCTGCAGGAGACACGCATGAAAGTGTGTAGTAATGTGTAGTAATTTTCAGTGGCGGTTCGTCCATAGAGGGGGCTGGAGCGCCGCCCCCTCTGGCTCTCACCGCCACTGAGTGAAATAACATAGATTCATGCATTGCACGAATCTATGTTATTTTCGCCGCTGTTATTCAGATGGTCGGCGCTCAATGTCCGGCCATCTGAATAACGCCAGCTGGTTGGCTGTAGGGAAATGTCTATCAAAGCCAACGGCTCTGATAGGCTTTCCCAATACAGCCCTCGGGTCCCGGAAGCTTATTCTCGGAGCGCACAGACTGTACGCCCCTTGAATAAGATGACAGGCGTCTCAGCCAATCACGTTGGCCGGTTCTGGCTACCTCTAACCTGATTGGCTGAGACGCCTGTCAGTCATCGAGGGCGGGAGAAGACATCGTGGGACGTGGATGCCTGACTCCAGTAAAGGTAAGTGCCGGGCGGGGGGGGGAAGAACGCAATTTACAGGGCACAGTGGGGACAATTGGCACAGCGGCGACCATTAAAGGGCACAGTGGCTGCGTTTAATGGCATGGCACAGTGGTGACAATGGATGGCACAGTGGCTGCGTTTAATGGCATGGCACAGTGGTGACAATGTATGGCACAGGGGCTGCGTTTAATGGCATGGCACAGTGGTGACAATGTATGGCACAGTGGCTGCGTTTAATGGCATGGCACAGTGGTGACAATGGATGGCACAGTGACTGCGTTTAATGGCATGGCACAGTGGTGACAATGTATGGCACAGTGGCTGCGTTTAATGGCATGGCACAGTGGTGACAATGTATGGCACAGTGGTGACAATGGATGGCACAGTGGCTGCGTTTAATGGCATGGCACAGTGGTGACAATGGATGGCACAGTGACTGCGTTTAATGGCATGGCACAGTGGTGCGAATTGATGGCACAGTGGTGCGAATTGATGGCACAATGACTGCATTTGATGGCATGGCACAGTGACTGCGTTTAATGGCATGGCACAGTGGTGCGAATTGATGGCACAGTGGTGCGAATTGATGGCACAGTGACTGCATTTGATGGCATGGCACAGTGACTGCGTTTAATGGCATGGCACAGTGGTGCGAATTGATGGCACAGTGGCTGCATTTGATGGCATGTAACAGTGGCTGCGTTTGGGCACAGTGAGACTGCAATTTTTTTTTTCCTTTGCGCCCCCCCAAAAATTTTGAGCACCAGCCCCCAAGAGTTAAGAGTTCAGAGCTCACTGGTTATGTGGATACTGGGAAGTAGAGCTGCACGATTCTGGCTAAAATTAGAATCACAATTTTTTTGCTTAGAAGATAGATCACGATTCTTGCAGTGTAACATCATCATTCACATTAAAACAAACAAAAAATGGGCTAACTTTACTGTTCCTGTTTTTTTAATTCATTGAAGTCTATTTTTTCCCAAAAAATTGTGTTTGAAAGACCGCTGGGCAAGTACAGTGTAACATAAAATATTACAGTAATTGCCATTTTATTCCCTAGGGTCTCTGCTAAAATATATATAATGTTTGGGGGTTCCAAGTAATTTTGTAGCAAAAAATATTGATTTTAACTTAAGAAACAAGTGTCAGAAAAAGATTTAGACTTTAAGGGGTTAAACTTCCTGCATTACACACAGAAGTTTATCCCTTTGATCTAAGAAGGAAGCGTAAGTTACAATGTTTCATGTTGTTAAAAACTTGTCAGACTGCCCGGATTTTTTCTTTACACACTGAAGTTTATCCCTTTGATCTAAGAAGGAAGCGTTAGTTACAATGTTTCCTGTTAAAAACTTGGCAGACTGCCCGGATTTTTTCTTTACACACAGAGAAGTTTATCCCTTTGATCTAAGAAGCAAGTTAGTTACAACGGCAAACTCTGCAATAGAGATCGTCAGGGGGGGTTGAATCGAGATCACGTTTTTTTAAAGATTAATTGTGCAGCTCTACTGGGAAGTGAACTGAGCATGCTGAAGCAGAAGATTAACTGGTATTTTGGATATTGAGTAGCGATCTGTGTGTGTTAAATTTCTGATCTGACTGACAGAATAGATACAGGGGACTGAACTTTGCATGTTAAAGTGGTATTCCAGGACTTTTACAAGCGTAAAACTGCTCCTACCCCCCTACTTACACCTATGCTAACTACCCTATAGAAGGAAGATGCCTATACTTATCTATTCTCAGGGCACTCCGGTCTGGTCAGGTGATCGGCTTCCAACTGCAGCTTCAGGGGAAAACGGATGCCCCACAGTAAGCCTATGGGTGACATCACTGTTTAGGCTTTCCATCGTTGTCATCCATTGTCAGTGATATCTCTTCTCTCCCCTGGAGCCAGCCACTGGGGAGATCACTTGACCAGACCGGAGCTCCTTGAGAATAGGTAAGTACAAGAATCTTACTTTAACAGGAAAGTTAGAATAAGGCCTTGTACAGACGAGAAAAACATGTACGATGAAACCGGTCCGCCGGACCGTTTTCACCGTACATATCTGTCCGGGGATTTCTGTATGATGGCTGTACTCACCATCATACAGAAATCCGCGTGTAAGCAATACGCGGGGCGTGGCCGCGTCGTCGCCGCGACGATGACGCAGCGACGTGGGCGGCCCTGCCAGTTCAATGCTTCCACGCATGCGTCGAAGTCATTCGACGCATGCGAGGGATGGCGGAGCGCTCGGACATGTACGGTAGGTCTGTACAGACGACCGAACATGTCCGAGCGGACAGGATTCCAGCGGGCTGTTTCTAAACAAGTTTGGAAATATTTGCCCGCTGGAAAAAGGCCCGGCGGGCAAATGTATGCTGGAATCCTGTCCACTCGGGCCTACACACGACCGAACATGTCTGCTGAAACTGGTCCGCGGACATGTTCGGTCGTGTGTACGGGGCCTGAGGCCGGGTACACACGAACAAACATGTATGGTGAAAGCGGTCCGTCGGACCGTTTTCACCATACATGTCTGCCAGAGGGCTTCTGTACGATGGTTGTACACACCATCGTACAGAAGTCCGCGCGTAAACAATACGCGGGGCGTGTCCGCGGTGTCGCCGCGTCGATGACGCGGTGTCGCCGCGACAATGACGCAGCGACGTGGGCGGCCCGCCTTTAAAATGCTTCCACGCATGCGTCGAAGTCATTCGACGCATGCGAGGGACGGCGGGCGCCTGGACATGTACGGTAGGTCTGTACTGACGACCGTACATGTCCGAGCGGGCAGGATTCCAGCGGACGGTTTTAAAACACGTCCAGGAATATTTGTCTGCTGGGAAAAGGCCCGGCGGGCAAATGTTTGCTGGAATTCGGCCCGCTCGCGCCCACACACGACCGAACATGTATGCTGAAACTGGCCCGCGGACCAGTTTCAGCATATATGTTTGGTCGTGTGTACGGGGCCTAAGAGTTATGCTGCGTACACACTGCTGTTTTTCTTTCCCTCGAAAAAACAACGTTTTTCTCGACGCGATACTTGTCAAGCCTGCCTTGCCTACACACGATTGTGAAAGAAAATTCTGGAGAAAAGCGCGGTGACGTACAACACGTACAACGGCACTATAAAGGGGAAGTTCCATTTAGATGGTGCCACCCTTTGGGCTGCTTTTGCTGATTTTGTGTTAGTAAAAGTTTGGTGAGAGACGATTCGCGCTTTTCAGTCTTCGTGCTTTTCAGTCTGTTACAGCGTGACGAATGTGCTATTTCCATTACAAACGCTAGTTTTACCAGAACGAGTGCTCCCATCTCATAACTTGCTTCTTAGCATGCGTGTTTTTTTCCCGTCGGTAAAGCCTACACACGATCATTTTTCATGACATGAAAAAGGACAACGTGAAAAATGACGTGAAAATTTTGAGCATGTTCTACATTTTTAATGCCCATTTTTCACGTCATAAAAAATGTTCTGGAGCCCACACACAATCGTTTTTAATGACATTAAAAAAAATTGCATTTTTCATGTCATGAAAAATGGTCGTGTGTACGCAGCATTAGAAAGGGGATAGAAGCAGTTTTAGGCTTAGTTATGTAGCGCCCGGCTATTTTCAGAGCCAATGCTAATCTAAATTTAAGGGAAGTTCAGAGAGGTAGTTGGCTCTGAACCTTTTATTTGGTTAAATTTGGGGTCTCTGCTCCAGCTTGGCTGTACTGTGTGCTATCCCTTTGTCTGGGGACTCCCGTCACCCCCGGACGGCAGGTGGCAGCAGTGGGGTCAAGTGCGGTTGAGTATCTCTCCTCAGCAGCCTATCAGGAGGGTGGGCCACCTCGCTGTGCATGCTGGGAGGGGTATTTAAGGGGCAGACGCCATTAGTTTGGGTCGCTGTGTTCCCGCCCTTGAGCTGGGCAGTCATCCCACCACCCTCGTGTGTGGACCTCCTGGTCGGGGTGTGTGCGTGTGTGTGTTCCTGGCTCCGGGACCACGTTGGTCTGGAGCACATTCATCTGTTTGATGGATCCAGTGAGTCGACTGGATCCCTAATTTGTCAGATGGTCCTGGGCTGTCCGTCAATTGGAGGAAGCCGCCTGATGAGGAACCTTTCCGGGGGATACCAAGCACGAGGCTGGTGTTTCAGGAGAGGCCTGTCCATTCGTCAGAGGACAACTTTGGTTCTGAGAGGCTGGACGCAGGTCGCCTATCAGTTGATTTAACCGAAAGCTATGTGAAGGAGAACCAGGTGCCGAATCCAGTCAAGAGGGATTTTGGACCGAAATTGTCTCTAATCTTCAGGAGGGCCTGTGGCAGAGACTTAATCCTATTTATCCGAGTGACACTCTGGCTGCCAGGCTGGTGAGAGAGGCCTGTCCAGATGCACTATACCCACTCTGGCTAGAGTGGCGAAGTAAAGTTGTCCTGAATTTGCTGTCTCCTATTTTGCTATCCCTTCACCTTTCCACTGTTTATTGTTTTTACCCGGCTGGGTAATAAAAGCACATTGAGTTTACTGCAGCTCTCATCTAATATCCTTGAGGGCGGAGATACAGAGGTAACGTGCCACCCAAAATCAACCAGCAGCTCATTTGGGGTGTAGTGCTACACGTGGAGGCTCTTCCGGTATTGGCTGTTACCTCTGGCAACTGAACTCAGTGATTTTTGTATTTGTTTTCCACCATTGAGAGCTTGGAATTGTCGTGGTGTTGGACTGTGCCGGTGAACAAGGGGTTAAATTCAGGTACTGAAAAGTTCTGGGCGCATGTGCAACGGAGTGACCTGTCCCAGCAACGTGCTAGAAAAGAACACAAAGAGGGAGGAGTTACCCACCCCTGCGTGAGTAGTAGGGCGAGTTTGGCGCCAAGGGAAAGAGTGATTGCCCGCCCATAAGAGAGGATCGTGCAACCATGTCTGCGTACCCTACGCCATCGGAGAGGCTGAGGCCTCCCATGTCCTTCCCTGGAGTTAACCCAATGCCTGTCCTCACTGGAGCTTCCCTGACAGACACCGGAATACGCATGAAGTCCCGGGGGAGGTTTGTGCTTTACACAAGCGGAAATGTGGAGGCACTCGGCGTGTCTTGCCCCAGATGTACGGAGCTGGCTATCAGGATCCAGCCGTTCGTCCAATGCAAGAAGTGTGGGGAATATCTGTTCCAAGTGGAGCAACCAACAGAGTCGTCCCGCGAATATCAGGTTGACTGGGTCACTGGGGATGTGACTGCGGAAGAAGTCATTCCCTGGCCCGCTTCCACCACTACTACTGCTGCTGCTGCCACTTTGTTATCGGTCGCCACACCAATGGTGTCCCCCGACGTAAGTGACTGTGATGCTAGTGAGACTGTGCCTGCTGTGAAAGTGGATGCTGCCACCGAGACTGCATGCATGGCAGTGGTGCCCGCATGGCTCACTATGGAGAAAGTGGGCTCCGTAAAGGCTTCCCACGGCTGTGGTCGAGGCCTACCCCTGCGTACACCCGGACCGGACTCCAGGAAAGATGTCGAGGTCAAGAAGAGGTCTAAAAAGCAGGACAAGGTCAGTGAACCTTAAAGTGGAATATGTTTGTTTGCCCGCGCAGGAGTACAACAGCTCTGAACTTGATTCCTCCTCTGACGTGGGCGTTGACCATTGGTTTGAGCCGGAGCTGCCCAAACTGAAATGGAACAAGGGGTTCCATGCTCTGCCTACCCGCAATTCCAGAGAATGTTCTCCCATGGACTCAGGGGATACCACGCCGCGGGCGGATATCCCGCAAACTAATTGGGAATTTGCAGTATCGAAAGGTAATGAGACCCGAGAGACTGTGGTGCCCCAAGCTGCATTGCTTGTGTTAAAAAGGGCCCCTAATGCTCTTGTTATGCCGGGACTGGGACACCCCCGCACGCTACCAAAACTTGCCCATCTTCAGAAAATTGTCATGAAGAAGGTAGCCCTGGACTATGGGTGGGAGTTCCCGTATGTGCTCGCAGATCTCATGCAGGAGATCGAAACTTAGCGTGAGGAATGGTGCAAAGACGCTGTCTGGGACTATTTAAATGTGCCAAAGCCCGCACGCGGTACTGACTATTCTTTCATTTGTGTTGGCCACCGGTTTGAAGGTTGTTTGGAAGAATGGAGCTATGGCCGGCACGTTTACCATGATCGGGTGGTAAACGTGCCCCGGAAAAATTTACAGGGTCTACTCGGTCACCAAGCTGAATGACCAGGGAGATGTCGTTACTTTGCCTGATCCCAGGTTTAATTTGTGAGCCAAAACAGGAGGATTGGTAGGCCCAACACCTACAGTGTTCACTGTTTTGCTGCTGCTTAAAGAAGTCCCGAACAGGAACGTTTTTTTGTGTTTTTCTCCCATCCCACGTTTGCTGTGGTGTAATTGACTTTGGGGGGAATAAAATATTTAGTCAGTTAGACTGGGTTCATGGGGACTTCATTGCTCAAGAAAAAAAAAAGGAGGGGCGTTCTTTTTTGCCAACATATTCTATGCTCTGATAACAGACTGTAGAACACTTACTCTATCAGGACACTGCCGCTAGAGGGCCGTGTTCTGCAACTTTCTTCTAAGAGAGACTCTTTTTTTTGTGTGTGGTTTCCACCATTTGCCAATGCTCAGCACTTAGTTATTTTTTTTTTTATGCTCCTAGGGGGAGGAAGGAGGTTTTGTAAAAGGTGCAGCTTCATTCACCCCTAGTGACTGTAAATATGGTAATATTTTGTGTGTGTTTTCTTGTTTCTGTTTTTCAGGTCCTATGGATCTCCTATCAAGGCTGTCGGAGAATGGGCAGACTAGATAGTTAGGCATATTAATGTCAAGTGTAATATAATGTAAATTGCAAAAAGTTTAAAATTTTTTATCTTCTACTGTTTTCTTTCTCTTTCCTTCACTGTTTAAGCAGATTGTCTCCAATTTTTAGGAGGGTCTGTGGCAGAGACTAATGCCGCGTACAGACGGTCGTTTTATGCGATGTTAAAAAACGACGTTTTTAAAAACTTCAATTTCATTGACCATGTGTGGGGGAAAACGTCGCTTTATGTCTTGTAAAAAACGACAAAAAAAAATTGAAGCATGCTTCAGTTTTATGTGTCGTTTTTCAAAACGTCGTTTTTTACTTCACAGAAATTGACCGTGTTCAGCAAAAAACGACGTTTCAAACGACGTTTTTACACCTGCGCATGCCCAGAAGCTAGTTATGAAGCGAGCTTCAATGGAAAAACGTGGTAAACGTAACCTCGCTTTGCTAGAGCACTGTGAAAAAACGATGGTGTGTAGGCAACGTCGTTTTTGAAAATTGAAGTTTCAAAAACGTCGTTTTTTACTTCACAGAAAACGTCGTTTTTTTACATCGCATGAAACGACCGTCTGTACGCGGCATTAATCCTATTAATCCGAGTGACACTCTGGCTGCCAGGCTGGTGAGAGAGGCCTGTCCAGATGCACTATACCCACTCTGGCTAGAGTGGCGAAGTAAAGTTGTCGTAGGAAGCAGGACTGTTTCCATATCCAGTTACACCTGAATTTGCTGTCTCGTATTTTGCTATCCCTTCACCTTTCCACTGTTTATCGTTTTTACCCGGCTGGGTAATAAAAGCACAGAAAAGACACCTGTGTGGACATTGACTTTACTGCAGCTCTCATCCAGTACCCTAGACAGCGAGATACAGAGGTAACGTGCCACCCAAAACAAACCAGCATCTCCTTCGGGGGTAGTGCTACAGTTAGATCCTGGATTTCCACTTTAAAATCTCACTGGTGACATGATAGATACTTGTGCTGAAATTAGATATTTGTGCTGGAGTAAAGATGTAACTGGTGGTAAAGAAACAGAAGGCTTTTCTACTGGAATGAAATTCTCAATAGCGGCATGGATAACTGCAAATGAGCCATGTGTGTTCATGTGTGATCTCACTAGTGACATGAATACTAAGGACTAAGATGTGCATACAGCTCTCACTCATTGATGCCCATTCGACACACCCCCTCAAATGAGAATTATACAAAATAAAAAATTAGTTAAACCCATAAATGCTTTTTTTTTTAACCACTACTATTCCTTTATATTGGATTTTGAAATTTACAAATGCAGCAATTTAGAAATTTGATGAAAGGTTTAGCACTGGGAAACACTCTTTGAAAGATGAATAGTGCAATTTATATACAACTATATAGATCAGACAAAAATTAGGAGAAAAGAGTGAAAGAGGGACTTTGTTCCAAATAAGGGACAGTCCCTTGAAAACAGGGACAGCTGAGAGCGGTGTCATGTGTAGCTAACTCTCCCAGTATCCAATCTGCTAGTAAGACCTGTACTCTAGTACAAATTGCTGCATGATGGGATTTCCATCACTGGTTCCTGTAGGCCAAGAGTCTCAAACTGGCGGCCCTCCAGTTGGCCTGTGGAAGCCATGCTTGTAACTATCAGACTTGCAATGCCTCATGGGACTTGTAGTTTCGCCACAGCTAGAGGGCCACCAGTTTGAGACCCCTGCTGTAGGCATATATCCTTTGTAGCTCTACTCTATAAAGATCACCCATTTTTCAGAAAGCATTTCTTTTAAATTACTGGTCAGGGTTAGAATGACGATGAGTTCTGAAGAAATTATTGAATCGTATGACCTTAGCAGTCCATCACCTAAAGATTATGGGGCCAGATTCACGTAGCCCGGGCGCAACTCAACTTTTCCGATTTAAGTTACACCGCCGCAATTTTTCCAAGTTAGTGACCGATCCACAAAGCACTTACCTGGAAATTTGCGGCGGTGTATCCTAAATCCGTCCAGCGCAAGGCGGGCCCAATCGAATGGGGCGAGTCCCATTTAAATTAGGCGCGCTCCCGCTCCGGACGTACTGCGCATGCTCCGTCGGGTAAATTACCCGACGTGCATTGCGCTGACGTCGCACCGACGTCATTTGCTTAGACGTTAACGTAAATGGCGTCCAGCGCCATTCACGGACGTCTTACGCAAACGACGTTGATGTTTAAATTTCGACGCGGGAACGAAGGCCATACTTAACATGGCTTAAGACAACTAGGGCTCAGCCCTAGTTTTACGCGGCGTAACTCGACGGAAACGACGTAGAGTTAGATCGACGGGCCGCTCGGGACGTTCGGGGATCGCCGTAAGTATTCATTTGCATATTCTACGCCGGCCGCAATGGCCTCGCCACCTAGCGGCCGGCCTAGCATTGCATCCTTAAGATCCGACAGTGTAATTCAATTACACCTGTCGGATCTTAGGGCTAGCTATGCGTAACTGATTCTATGAATCAGTCGCATAGTTAGAAACAGAGATACGACGGCGTATCAGTATATACGCCGTCGTATCTCGTTTGTGAATCTGGCCCATGGTTCTTTATCACAATAGCTAGACTCCTTTTTCACCAGAAATCAAAGGTCTGCAGGTGCATGGCTAGTTTTAAGACCTGTTCACATTTACACCTGTGTATGCAGTGCACTGTGGACCATGGTAGTGCACAAAGATCCGTTGCGTTGCTGTACCAAGAAAGCTGCAGTTGCAAATTTTAAAAAGACAGAAGGAGGATCCCCTCTTTTTTCCCCTTTTGTCTTTTTCCAGTTTCAGGTGCCCCGTTGGTCTGAAGAGCAGCAAGGCGTACACAGTGACCGAACTGACACAAACTGATTATTGTTGAACTTTGGACTTGTATAAGAGGTTTGCCTTGTGAATTAGCGCATGTTATTTCGCATTATTTTTACAGTTCCAAATTTTAGTCTGTTGTTATATGTTGAAATAATGGGCTTCCTTAACACGAAGGTGTTCTTTAATAAGTTGCAATCTAGCGCACCTTTACACACAATGGCTTTGCATAAAAAGCTCCCAGAGTAGAGTTAGTTTATAAAAAATGTTACTTCTCTGAGTGAGAAGAGAAGTGAATGATATTCACGATAAAGCTGCTTTCACATTGGGGCTGGCAGGCGTTGACAGTAAAACGCAGATAGATTTAGCAGTGCTTTACCGTAATTTTAGCAGCGCTATTCGGCCGCTAGCAGGGTGCTTTTAACCTCCACTACCGGCTGAATAAAGGGTTAAATGTGCCCATGTGGCGCCGTTGCCGAAGCGTTTTGCAGGCGCATCGGCAGCGGTGCCCAATCATTTCAATGGGCAGGAGCGGTTGAGGAGTGGTGTATACACCGCTCCTTCACCACCCGAAAGATGCACCGCTCCAGTGTGAAAACACTTGGGTTCTCACACTGGGACTGCAGGGGAGGCGTTATTCAGGCGCTATTTTTAGCCCAAAAGCGCCTGAAAACCGCCTCGGTGTGAAAGGGGTTTAAGTGGCCTCAATATGTAGTGGAAGTGAGGAGAAGTGAGATGTGTGCCGAAATCAGTTGAAATACTCCTCAATGAAAATATAAAGGTTAGAAAAATAAAAGGAAAAAAAAATGATCAAAGTTAATAAAAGGGGGAACCATGCATGAATAATTCTGTTTTTATTTGTATCAATACATTTCTGTGACACTTTTTTTTTTGCGTCTCCACTCTGAGCAGAGAAGCAGAAGAATTCATCAATTTACTTCCTTATCCCATTGCAGGTGTTCCTCTCTTCTCTCCCTTCTATTGCCACCCATGAAGTGGAGACGTAGGGACGGCAAGAATTTACACAAATGACTAGTCAAGTGATTTCAACACATCTAAATAAACTGGCCAGTTGTATTGAATTTACTGGCTTCTTTTCATTCTGCTGTGGGAAGCAGAGAACAGCATCTCCACTCCTCATCACAGCTACATAAGCCACTTCACACCAAAGATAAGCAGCAATAGTCACTATCCTTACTTATCTTGCTTGCATAAATGTACACCTTAAGCCTCATACACACGATTAGATTTTCCAAAGAAAATTGTGTGATGACAGCCTGTTGGCGGAAAATACGACCGTTTGGATGCTCCATCGGACAACTGCTGTCGGATTTTCCACAGACAAATGTTGGATGGCATGCTTTAAAATTTTCCGCCAACAATTGTGTGTTGTCGGATTTTCCGAATGTGTGGACACAAGTCTGTCGGACAAAACTCCAAAGTACTAACACGCTTGCTCGGAATCAATGCTCACCAAACACAAAATTAACAGAAGGTGCCCAAAGGATGGCGCTAAAGAGCTTAAAATACAAGTAGTTTCATGTTTGTTGGCCGACAATTGTGTGCTGTTTGTATGCAAGACAAATTCCTAGCCAACGCCCTTTGGACAAAAGTCCTACACTTTGTCCGTTGAAAATCCGATTGTGTGTACTAGGCTTTAGTGTGTTGACTTGCTTTTGTTAAACATACTACAACAGACTGGTATGACGTGACTAGGCCCTTACTTGGCAGAAACGAAAAACTTGTGTTTTCCAGTTTTCCCAGAAAAACTGTGAAGACGCGTTGGTTTGGGGGGCTTTCTTTCCTTGGACTCTGCAGCAGAACAGATTAGGTGAGTATGTACTGATAGAGAGGGAGAGTCAAGAAACCCTTTTACTTGTGTGTGCGTTCTGCACCACCTGCCTGGCAAGAAGTTCTGCAAGCCTTTGGGGAGTGAGGGATTGGTTTCAAAATGGCGCGACACTTAAAAAGAGAAAGACATCGCAATACCACAAAAAAAATGTTTTACATCCTAGAAATGTTTAGGTTTAAAAGCAGCTTGTCAGACAAGGATAGGACATTTCAAATAATTGGGACAAATCATGTGTCATATACTGTACAGAGGAACATTTGCATTCATCAGCCAGGAAGCTGGACATTCCAACACGACAATGATCCAAAACACAAGGCCCAGCCGACCTGTCATTGGCTACAGCAGAATAAAGTGAAGGTTCTGGAGTGGCCATCTCAGTCTCCTGACCTCAATATCATTCAGCCACTCTGGGGAGATCTCAAATGCACAAGACAGCCCAAGAATTTACAGGAACTGGACCGGCAGAAGGACGCATATATACGTCTCCTTTAAGAAGCCGGCATTGTGGGTGTGCACGTGCCCGCCGGGAGCTCCATCACTCAGACCACGGGTCCCGCGGACTCGATGTCCGCGGGCATTCCCGCAATGGTGTCAGGGTGAGGAAGAAGGGGTAAATGCTTATGTAAACAAGCATTTCCCCAGTCTTCCTAATGACAGGACAGTGTACACAGCTTCCTGTAATCGGAAGCTGTGATCACTGTCATGTCACACATAGCCCATCCCCCCTACAGTTAGAACACATCCCTAGGCACACTTAAAACCTTCAGCGCCACCTAGTGATTAACCCATTCACTGCCACTGTCATTTTCACAATAATAGGTGCCTTTTTATTGCACCGATCGCTGTTAAAATGACAATAGTCCCAAAATGTGCCAAAAGTGTCCGCCATAGTCGCAGTCACGTTAAAAATCGCAGATCGCCGCCATTACTAGTAAAAATAAAAAAAATAATAATAAAAATGCAATAATTATATCCCCTATTTTGTAGACGCTATAACTTTTGCGCAAACCAATCAATATACGCTTATTGCGATTTTTAAAATAATAAAATTTATATATATTTTTGGGGGATATTTATTATCGCAAAAAGTAAAAAATATTGAATTTTTTTCAAAATTGTCGTTCTATTTTTGTTTATAGCGCAAAAAAATTAAAACCGCAGAGGTGACCAAATACGACCAAAATAAAGCTCTATTTGTGGGAAAAAAAGGACTTCAATTTAGTTTGGGAGCCACAGCGCAATTGTCAATTAAAGCGATGCAGTGCCGAATCGCAAAAAGAGGCCTGGTCTTTGACCAGCAAAATGGTCCGGGGTTTAAGTGGTTAAAGTATGACAAGCTTCTACATTGTGTCTACGTGTACTTTATGGTTCAGGAAAACCTGAACCTAAACCTAAATGCTTTCTGAAACCATATGTTTCCTTGTACAAAGACCAAACCGACTCTACAACCCAATGTCCTATTGCCCCTTTCTTTTGATAAAGAAAAAAAAATCACACACACAAATATAAATTCATTTATTTCCTAAGGTGCCTATTTAATTGTGCTCTGAAAAACTAAGTTTGGACATAAAAGATTGACCAACAAACACGATAACTCAACTCCCCTACAGAGTAACTCACACTAGCTGTAATGAATTGTCATGGCAGTAATTGACTATGTGTATAAAGAAAGACACTCAGGAGTAACAAAAGGGCCATGGAAAAGAAGAGAAGGCAGTAGAGGATGCTAAAAATATCCACAATTTAATGGCCACAAAATAAATGCTTTGATGGGCACCAATTAATTGCTGTTGATTCCTCGGTGGAGTCTGGTATGAGAATGTAACCTTCACAGCGGTTTTTATCTTTATACTACAGTATCCGTCTTTTAATAAAGCTGTCTGCTGCTGAAACTGTATTGAAGATTGCATAGCATTGGTTGATCTGATTAAATTACATTTGTGTCTTTACGTTTTTTATATCTGTTAAGGGGGTCCTCAAGGGGAAGTAGTTCATTTTCCTAAGGATTTCCCTGTGTGGCCTGTTCTCTCTGTGTTTGGTGTAGTATCCTGATCGAGGGAGAGGATGCCAGCATGTTTAGTGTGGCGTGGCTTAGTGCCAGTAGAAATAAACATTCCATTAACCACTTAAAGGGGTTGTAAAGGTTTGTTTTTTATTTTCTAAATAGGTTCCTTTAAGCTAGTGCATTGTTGGTTCACTTACCTTTTCCTTCGATTTCCTTTCTAAATGTGTTTTTCTTTGTCTGAATTTTTCATCACTTCCTGTTTCTCCTCAGTAAGCTTGCCACCATCATCCGAGCCGTTCTGGCTGGGGGTAAGTCAGCCAGAACAGCTTACTGAGGAGGAACAGGAAGTGAGAAATTCAGACAAAGAAAACAAAGAAAAAAAACATTTAGAAGGGAAATAGAAGGAAAAGGGAAGTGAACCAACAATGCACTAGCTTAAATGAACCTATTTAGACAATAAAAAACAAACCATTACAAACCCTTTAAGCCCTGGACCATTTTGCTGGTCAAAGACCAGGCCACTTTTTGCGATTCGGCGCTGCGTCGCTTTAACTGACAATTGACGTGGCTCCCAAACAAAAATTACTTCCTTTTTTTCCCTTTCTTTTGGCGCTATAAACAAAAATAGAGCGACAATTTTGAAAAAAAAAAAATATTTTTTACTTTTTGCTATAATAAATATCCCCCAAAAATATATAAATACAATTTTTTTTCCTCAGTTTAGGCCAATACGTATTCTTCTACAAAAATCACAATAGGCGTTTATTGATTGGTTTGTTCAAAAGTTATAGCAGCTACAAAATAGGGGTTAGTTTTATGACATTTTTATTAATATTTTTTTTTTTACTAGTAATGGTGGCGATCAGCGATTTTTATTGTGACTGCGACTTTATGGCGGACAAATTGGACACTTTTGACACATTTTTGGGACCATTGTCATTTTTTCAGCGATCCGTGCTATGAAAAATGCATTGATTACTGTATAAATGTGACTGGCAGGGAAGGGGTTAACACTAGGGGCGATCAAGGGGTTAACTGTGTTCCCTAGGGAGTGATTCTAACTGTGGGGGGAGGGAACTGACTGGGGGAGGTGACCGATCTGTGTCCCTATGTACAAGGAACACACCATTGGTCTGCTCTTTCTGACAGGACATGGATCTGTGTGTTTACACACACAGATCCACAGTCCTGCTCAGTTACTGGGCAATCCTGGGTGCCGGGCACGCAACATAAAAAAATATTTCCGTTTTGTTGCGACAACAGTTCGATATAGATAGAAGATTCGACATGACAGTGACAATAGCGATCTGTGTCAATCGAATCTGCGGTCGAATGTGCCTAACCTAACTCTATTAGTTCAAGATTATTCGACATAGAGAGAAAAGATTTGACATTATAGAGACATGAAGATTCGACATTATAGAGACATGAAGATTCGACATTATTGAGACATGAAGATTTGACATTATTGAGACATGAAGATTTGACATTATTGAGACATGAAGATTCGACATTATAGAGACATGAAGATTCGACAAAGCAGCTAAAAACATACGATCGCCACGAGCGGACATTTATGGTCAAATGCTCCGCCCACAGGCTATAGAAGAATTCTAATGTTGGTTGACAATTATTACTAGTCCTACAAAATTAGAATTCTACTATAGCTTGTAGGGGGAGCATTCGACCGGAAATGTATGATCACGGCGTCGTACAGTTTAGCTACTTCGTCGAATCTTCTTAGAACATTCGACAGACATCATAAGCCTTCAATGACAGATTTGACCTGAATTAATTCGGATTTTCGGACGAATGCATTTTTTAATAAACAAAATAAATAATGGAATTTCGGAAGTGACTAAATAATTGTATTTTTCGGACAAAAATTTAATTCTGAAACAAAATATTTCAGTGTGCACATGTCTACTGCTAAAGAGAGACCAGAGATGGAGAGTTGGTTGAAGTTTGGAGGAAAGCATCAAGAAGATGAGAACTTGGGATCAACAGATCGCATGGCCTGCTGAAGCAAGAAGTTGACTCCCCGCATTAGGCATTAGAGAGAAAAAAAAGATGGAATGTTTTTGCAATCAGACCAGGGGAGGCACTAATTGGCTGTTGATAATTTGACAACCTTTAAAAGTCCTTTCCAGTGTAAGGCCCCGTACACACGTCCGAGAAACTCGACGGGCAAAACACATTGTTTTGCTCGTCGAGTTCCTTGTGAAGCCGCCGAGGGTCTCGGCGAACCAAGTTTCCCCGTTGACTAATGAGGAAATAGAGAACATGTTCTCTATTTGGCCCGACGAGATCCTCGTCGGTTTCCTCGGCCGAAAGTGTACACACAGCCGGGTTTCTCGGCAGAATACGGCTCCGATCGAGTTTCTGTCTGAATTCTGCCGAGAAACTCGGTCGTGTGTACGGGGCCTATGAGTAAGCATTCAGGGTGGGACATACTAAGGGAAGGTTTTAATTTTGGAACATATGGTACCCATTTACTGCCCGTGTTGTAGGGTACTAACAAAGGGTACCCTGAAAGATCTCTCTATTCTGTAGAAAGTTCTCTGTTGTAAAGCCACCCACTAAAACCCATTGTGACTGTGATATTTTAAAACTCGACAGGGAAAATGTTTAGAGTGTATCTGGATGGTAGTTATTAGTTAGATTTATAACTGTTTAATTAGGTAGATTTGTTTTTTCTTTTTGGGGCCTTTCACACGGACGGATAGAATGGGGCTTTTAGCTGCAGAATTTTACAGCAGCTAGAAGCACACAATGCTTTCCTATGACATCATACATACACTACGGTTACCTGCGGTTTTGTTCCCCGCGGTTTTGTGCGGATAGAAAAAATAGAATTGAATGCGTCCAGCTGCGAAATTCCGCAGCTATCGGCACATAACCGCAGGTAACTGCAGTGCACTGTGTCAGCTGCGTTTGGTATGAATCTTGAGGGGGAACTCTAAGCCAAATTTCAAATAAAAAACCGGCATGGGTTCCCCCTACAGGAGCATACTAGGCCCTTGGATCTGCTATGGATTTTAAGGAGACACCCCGTACGCCGAAAAAACAGCGTGGGGGTTCCCCCCAAAATCCATACCAGACCTGTACCGGAGCAGCAGCCCGGCCGGTCAGGAAAGGGGTGGGGACGAGCGAGCGCCCCCCCTCCTTAACCATGCCAGGCCACATGCCCTCAACATGGGGGGGTCGTGCTTTGGGGCAGGGGGGCGCCCTGTGGCCCCCCCAACCCAAAGCACCTGTCCCCATGTTGATGAGGACAGGGCCTCTTCCCAACAACCCTGGTCGTTGGTTGTCGGGGTCTGCGGGAGGGGAGCTTATGGGAATCCGGGAGCCCCCTTTAATAAGGGGGCCCCCAGATGCCGGCCCCCCACCCTAGGTAAATGAGTATGGGGTACATCGTACCCCTACCCATTCACCTGGCGGGAAAAAAAATATGTAAAAAATAACACGACACAGGGTTATTAAAGTAATTTATTAGTCAGCTCCGGGGGCCCCCCCTCTCTTCTTTAGCTCTTTTACAAGGGGGGCTGCTTCTTCGATGTCTTCTGGGGGGGGTGTGCAGGTCTTCACCGCCATCTGGTTCTCTTCCGCGGGGGGGGGGGGGGCGCCTTCTTCTTTAGCTCTTTTACAGCGGCCTCCTCCAGGGCTTCTCATTCTACGTCTTCGGCGGGGTGTGCCCGGGCTTCTGTCGCCTTCTGCCTTCTTCTCCTTCTCTTCTCCTTCTTCAGGTCAGGACTCTGTGCAGGCAGTCAAGTTCATCCATCCCAAACTCACTTATACGTGTCTTTATGGACCTTGCTTTGTGCACTTGTGTGCAGTCACGTTGGAACAGAAAGGGGCCATCCTCAAACTGTGCCCACAAACTTGGGAGCATGAAATTGTCCAAAATGTCTTGGTATGCAGACACCTTAAGATTTCCCTTCACTGGAACTAAGAGGCCAAGTGCAACCCCTGACAGGGGACAGATACAGCATCTGTCCCCACATATTCACATATATGTAGCATGCTGCCATGCTTTTGCTATAAAGGCCTCATGCACACTGGATGTGTTTAATGCTGCTGTTAGGAGCGTCTGGCATTTTTTCTCCATCTCTAATGCCGTGTGTCATTAAAAACGATAGTGTGTGGGCTCCAATGCATTTTTCACGATGTAAAAAATGGGCATTAAAAATTCGAACATGCTCTAATTTTTCACGTCGTTTTTCACGTCGTAAAAAATGGTCGTGTGTGGGCTTTAACGACGTGAAATAACCGCGCATGCTCAGAAGCAAGTTATGAGACGGGAGCGCTCGTTCTGGTAAAACTAGCGTTCGTAATGTAGTAAGCACATTCATCACGCTGTAACAGACTGAAAAGCGCGAATCCTCTTTTACTAACACGAAATCAGCTAAAGCAGCCCAAAGGGTGGTGCCATCCGCATGGAACTTCCCCTTTATAGTGCCGTCGTACATGTTGTACGTTACCGCGCTTTGCTCGAGCATTTTTTTTTGTTCACGATCGTGTGTAGGCAAGGCCGTTTTAACGATCGGGTTAAAAAAACATTGTTTTATTTTCTGGACCATTAAAAACATCATTTTTTTACAACCCGAAAAATGGTCGTGTGTACGCGGTATTAGGCCTGGTTGACACCTATGAATTTTTTGGTGCTTTTTTCAGAAACGCACTACAGTCCATTTAACATGGTTTCCTATGGGACATGTTCACATCTATGCTTTTTTCAGCCGCTGCATGGGTCAGGGACTTTTTTAAACACAAAATTGTGCTTTTTTTGCTTTTTGGTTGCATAGACTTCAATAGAGAAGCTGCCTGATTTACGTGTTTTTTTTGGTCCATTTTTGGTTGGGCAGATTAAAAAATGGAAAACACAAATCGCGACAAAATAGCAGTAAAATCACGGCAAAAACGCACTACATGCTTTTCTCCATTGAAGTCTATGGAACCAAAAAAGCACTGTTTTGCATTTAAAAAAGTCCCTGACCCATTCCAAAAACTCAGCTGCTGAAAAAAGCATAGATGTGAATGTGTCTCATAGAAAACAATGTTAAATGGACTGTAGTGCGTTTCTGCAAAAAGCACCAAATAACGCATAGGTGTGAACAGATGCCGTGCAGTGCTTTTTCTTTCTGCATGAAAAATGCATGCACAGTGTTTTCCATGTATTCCAATGGCCCTAGTTCACACTGGTGCAGTCAGTTCCAGTCAGTTTCCGGTGTAGAAAAAAAAAAGAACATTCTGCATTTTTTCTGCACAGAACTGTACTGAAACATAGCAAAAACTGTAAGCAAAAACTCATCCAGAACGTATCCGGACTGCATTTTTGTGGCGTGAACTGGCCCTAAGGCTCAATTCACACGAATGCGTTTTTTTATGCATTTTGCAGGAAAGCATTTTTTTTTTTAACATGGGTTCCTATGGAACCCGTTCCGATCAATGCAATTTTGTGCTTCTGCATTTTTGGAAAGGGTTGGGGACTTTTTTTCCTGCAAAATGCAGCGGTTTTGCATGTAATAGACTTCAATGGACCTGCATCCAAAACGCCCCATGGTTATCTAAGTAATGCTTGACATCTCAGATGTGCAGTGGTGCCATAAATTCTTAATGGTACGCCTACGCTTTAGCAAACGTGGCACACACCAAACCGCATGGTGCCACATCACTTGGTATGTTGTGAGTAAAAAAAAAAAAAAAGGATCACGGATTTCTTTCTCTGCTTTTCTGTGGGTAGGGGTGCGTATTAAAGTGGGAGTAAACTAGATGGGTACAGTAATGGGACTTGTAGTTTCACAACAGCTGGAGGGCTGCCAGTTTGAGACCCCTGGTTTAGGAGATACTTACTTGTCAATGGGGCGGTGACATCACCAGCGCATGCTCTCTAAGACCCCTTTCACACTGGGGCGGGATGCAGCGTCGGTGGTAAAGTGCCGCTATGCGCCTCTGCGGTGGTATAGCCGCGCTGTCCCATACACACCGCTCCTTCACCACTCCAAAGATGTGGCTAGCAGGATTTTTTTTCCCATCCTGCTAGTGCACTGCTCCAGTGTAAAAAGCCCTCGAGCTTTCACACTGCAGAAACAGCAGCAGCTGTTTAGGGTCGGTTTGCAGGCGATATTTTTAGCGCAATAGCGCCTGCAAACGGCTCCAGTGTGAAAGGGGTCTAATGGAACGGTATGTGCATGCCATTCCTTCAGAGTCCTGAATAGCAGCTCCCGTGCACATGCGCGGGAGTGATGTTATCGTGGTGCGCCCAATCAGATGGTCGGAGGAGACAAACTCCGAAGGAAGACCAGGTGAAGATGGAAGCCCTGTCAGCGATGACAGCACGTCGCTGGAGGGCTTCGTTTTAAGGTAAGTTTCCCACAATGTATACTAGCACAGTATAACTTTACCTTGCAGGTTTGAAAATAAAAAAGCATGGTGGTTTACTGTAAAATGAATGGGCTGTTTACATGCAGAATGCAAGTCGCACAAGTATGAACCTATGAGCGTTAGGGCATGTGCGTTATGTTTTTGGAAGCCAATTAACTTTAATGGATTGCCAAACACATGGGATCGTGCAAAAACGTAGGGCGGGTGCTGCGTTTACATGTCGCGCCTCCACAATCATGGTACTGCGATACAACGCATTTTGGTGGCCACAAATGGGCTGCGTTTGCTAGATTCATTTAGATTGCCATTAACAATTAATGACACCCGTTTGCATCTAGCAAGCGCAGTACGTTCTGGAGTGAAGGGGCACAAAAGCCTTCATGAGTCTGCTAAAGAGCAGCAAGTTTCTCTCATGTGCGCTCTTGCATGCGTTCCAGATATGTAACAATGTGAACCTAGCCTCAAAATTCTTAAAGCTGTAACCATGCATTTGGAAGACTGTCCAGAAAACTGCTTTTTAATAAATATTGATGCATTTTTAATGTTTCACGGTTTTCTACTTTACACATTGTACTATTTCACTTCAATTCCTCATCCCGCTACTGACTGGGAAAAAAAATGGAACCTATGCCTAGAATTCCTCACAGGCCTTATCATGGAGCTCCAAACCCCGCCCCCGTCTCCCATGGCAACTGTAATCCAGCCAAGTCTCCTGGTCCTCTGCCAGAGCAAGGTACTCTGGGTAACGTAGTTCAAACGAGCGAGTTTTGTAGGCGGCTAAGCGAACCCGAAACTACACTTCCCAGAGAGCAGCGCGCGAGGCTGCTGTTGTTGTGGGCCAGCTGATTCCTCTATGCGGGGTAAGAGGGCTGTTGGGGTTTGAGCTCGGTGTGTGGGGGGGATGAGGAGCGGGGTGTTGTATAGGTCGGCCTGGAGACGGGGGATAGGAATGTGTACGGTAGAGCCTGCGTTCAGCAGCGCGCCATTTCCGTGTTCCAGTCTCCTATTACACAGTTCTCGAGGGCTCCAGGCGGTATAGAGCTCAGAAAATGATGCAGGCGAATAGGCGGCTCGGTGTGTGTGTGGTCTCTCCATCCGCCCTCAGCACAGGACTCTCTAGTGTTGTAATCCAGCACAGGACTTCCTCTAGTGTTGTCATCCAGCACAGGACTCTCCAGTGTTGTCATCCAGCACAGGACTCTCCAGTGTTGTCATCCAGCACAGGACTCTCCAGTGTTGTCCTCAGCACAGGACTCTCCAGTGTTGTCATCCAGCAGAGGACTCTCTAGTGTTGTGATCCAGCACAGGACTTCCTCTAGTGTTGTCATCCAGCACAGGACTCTCCAGTGTTGTCATCCAGCACAGGACTCTCCAGTGTTGTCCTCAGCACAGGACTCTCCAGAGTTGTCATCCAGCACAGGGCTCTCCAGTGTTGTCATCCAGCACAGGGCTCTCCAGTGTTGTCATCCAGCACAGGGCTCTCCAGTGTTGTCATCCAGCACAGGGCTCTCCAGTGTTGTCATCCAGCACAGGGCTCTCCAGTGTTGTCATCCAGCACAGGACTCTCCAGTGTTGTCATCCAGCACAGGACTCTCCAGTGTTGTCATCCAGCACAGGACTCTCTAGTGTTGTCATCCAGCACAGGACTCTCCAGTGTTGTCCTCAGCACAGGACTCTCCAGTGTTGTCATCCAGCACAGGGCTCTCCAGTGTTGTCATCCAGCACAGGGCTCTCCAGTGTTGTCATCCAGCACAGGGCTCTCCAGTGTTGTCATCCAGCACAGGACTCTCCAGTGTTGTCATCCAGCACAGGACTCTCCAGTGTTGTCCTCAGCACAGGACTCTCCAGTGTTGTCATCCAGCACAGGGCTCTCCAGTGTTGTCATCCAGCACAGGGCTCTCCAGTGTTGTCATCCAGCACAGGGCTCTCCAGTGTTGTCATCCAGCACAGGGCTCTCCAGTGTTGTCATCCAGCACAGGGCTCTCCAGTGTTGTCATCCAGCACAGGACTCTCCAGTGTTGTCATCCAGCACAGGACTCTCCAGTGTTGTCATCCAGCACAGGACTCTCTAGTGTTGTCCTCAGTACAGGACTTCCTCCAGTGTTGTCCTCAGCACAGGACTCTCCAGTGTTGTCCTCAGCACAGGACTCTCCAGTGTTGTCCTCAGCACAGGACTATCCAGTGTTGTCATCCAGCACAGGACTATCTAGTGTTGTCCTCAATACAGGACTCTCTAGTGTTGTCCTCAATACAGGACTCTCTAGTGTTGTCCTCAATACAGGACTCTCTAGTGTTGTCCTCAGCAGTGTTGTCATCCAGCACAGGACTCTCCAAGTGTTGTCCTCAGGACAGGACTGTCCAGTGTTGTCCTCAGGACAGGACTGTCCAGTGTTTGTCCTCAGGACAGGACTGTCCAGTGTTGTCCTCAGGACAGGACTGTCCAGTGTTGTCCTCAGGACAGGGCTCTCCAGTGTTGTCCTCAGGACAGGGCTCTCCAGTGTTGTCCTCAGGACAGGGCTCTCCAGTGTTGTCCTCAGGACAGGACTCTCCAGTGTTGTCCTCAGGACAGGGCTCTCCAGTGTTGTCCTCAGGACAGGGCTCTCCAGTGTTGTCCTCAGGACAGGGCTCTCCAGTGTTGTCCTCAGGACAGGGCTCTCCAGTGTTGTCCTCAGGACAGGGCTCTCCAGTGTTGTCCTCAGGACAGGGCTCTCCAGTGTTGTCCTCAGGACAGGACTCTCTAGTGTTGTCCTCAATACAGGACTCTCTAGTGTTGTCCTCAGCAGTGTTGTCATCCAGCACAGGACTCTCCAAGTGTTGTCCTCAGGACAGGACTGTCCAGTGTTGTCCTCAGGACAGGACTGTCCAGTGTTTGTCCTCAGGACAGGACTGTCCAGTGTTGTCCTCAGGACAGGACTGTCCAGTGTTGTCCTCAGGACAGGGCTCTCCAGTGTTGTCCTCAGGACAGGGCTCTCCAGTGTTGTCCTCAGGACAGGGCTCTCCAGTGTTGTCCTCAGGACAGGACTCTCCAGTGTTGTCCTCAGGACAGGACTCTCCAGTGTTGTCCTCAGGACAGGGCTCTCCAGTGTTGTCCTCAGGACAGGGCTCTCCAGTGTTGTCCTCAGGACAGGGCTCTCCAGTGTTGTCCTCAGGACAGGGCTCTCCAGTGTTGTCCTCAGGACAGGGCTCTCCAGTGTTGTCCTCAGGACAGGACTCTCCAGTGTTGTCATCCAGCACAGGACTCTCTGTGTTTTAGCACATTTTGGCACACTTACCTGTTAAGCTGCACTGTGATCGATCTAGCGGGCGCTTCCATCTTCACCAGTCTTCCATCCAGGTTCTGTGCCTGAGTGGCTGGGCCATGATGATGTCACACCCACCCATGCACACTGGAGTCATATCGCAGCGGCACAGTTTGGGTCTGTGAGTGTTCGCTAAGCTGCACATGCGTGACGCAGTGTATGACGGCTGACAGGCAGGAGGAAGCATTTATGACAAGAGACCCATAGGATATTATGATGTAATATTGTATTCTGACAGCAAGGACTCCTCCCACTGTCACAATTCACTAATCAGCAAATTGGCTGCAGTGCTGATCAAAGAAACAATTTCCTGTTGGAGAGAAGCCAGTCATTAGATCGTCTACTCGATTTTTTATTTTCTACATTTCTTTAGTTTTGGTTTCCCGCCTAGGCCAATGATGTCATTTGACCCAGGATTCTTCAGGAGGGGAACAGAGGAGAAGTTTTCTCAGCAAATTAATTTGCTAATTTGTTCAGCAATTATTTATCTGCAATTTTTTTTTAAAAGAAAAAATATATATATTTTTTTTAAAATCAGTCTTTTTTTCATATATTTAGCAAAAAAATAGAATATACCACCAAAAGAAAGCTATATTTGTGTGAACAAAATGAAAAAAAATTAGTTTGGGCGCATGACAAAAGTTCAAAATTGGCATGGGCAGGAAGGGGGTTGTTAGTGCCCAGAATTGAAGTGGTTAAATCTTTGTTTTGTGATATTTATCACTTACATTTTGTGTTGTTTTTTGGATTTTTTTTTTTTTCAAAATGCTATCACTGCACTAGAGGAAGAAATACTAAGAAACAATGAAAACATTCTAGCATGCTTTCATTCACAGGAACGATCTCCCTCTGGTGAAATGATACAATTTATTTTCATTCCTGAGGTCGGCAAAACATTTCCACTGATACATTGTATACTTTTAATTTACTGGACAGTGCAGAGTTCCCCTCATGCTAAAAAAAAAAAGACTGCCTTCTGGCAGGTGATAAATAACGAATGTATGTGTTCTTTAGTGATTTGCCTTTAAAGATTTTTTATTTTTATCTCACATTTTTTACAAATGTGCGGAATTTACCTCACATTCAATAGCGCATAAATAACGCCTGAAATACTCCTGCCCCAGCATTCTCAATGTGAAAGCCCGAGGGCTTTCACACTGAGGCGTTGCGCTGGCTGGAGAAAAAAAAATCTTTGGAGGGGTGAGAGGAGCGGTGTGTATACCGCTCCTTCCCATTGAAAACAGTGGGATACCGCCGGCAATGCGCCTCTGCAGAGGAGCATTGCCGGCGGTATTAACCCTTTTTCGGCCGCTAGCGGGGGTTAATAATACTGCACCGAATTCTGCGGTAATTCCGATGGTATAGCGCCGCTAAAAATAGTATACCACTAGTATACCAATAGTAAAATAGTATACCACCACCGCACATACTGCCCCAGTGTGAAAGGGGCCTTACTTTGATGAATTGATGAATTGACTCTTATTATCTTATTATATTTCCGAAAAATATCTCGTATAGCATGCAGTAACTTTTTGTGAATTGACTCCTATGACCCTTATGACAAGATTACCTGCCATTATTTTCATGAAAGCTGAAAATTTTAAAAGACTGCAAACAACTTTTTAAGTGGCATCAACATCTTAATGTGATTTATTTGGCTAGGATCTACTTTCAGGCTGCTATCCGAGAATAACATAAAAACCCTTGCAGTGCTCTGCAAGGGTTAACTGCTCATTAAAGGCCCATTTACACAAGAAACTGTAGCCCGGATTCAGAAAGGAGATACAACGGCGTATCTCCGGATACGCCGTCATAACTCTGAGTGTGCGTGGTCGTAACTATGCGACTGATTCATAGAATCAGTTACGCATAGATTTCCCTAAGATCCGACCGGCGTAAGTGTCTTATACCGTCGTATCTTAGGCTGCATATTTACGCTGGCTGCTAGGTGGCGCTTCCGTATATTTATGCAAGGAATATGCTAATTAGGTAGATACACCGATTCAGAAACGTATGTCTGGCCGGCGCATTTTTTTACGTCGTTTACGTTAGGCGTAAAACTACCCCTGCTATATGAGGCATAGCCAATGTTAAAGCGGTTCTCCACCCTAAAGTGGAGTCCCGCTGATCGGAACCCTCCCCCCCTCCGGTGTCACATTTGACACCTTTCAGGGGGGAGGGGGGTGCAGGGTGCTGGGATCACTCGGCTCCCAGCACACAGCGGTAGCCAATCGGCGGGCGCAGCGCGACTCGCGCATGCGCCGTAGGGAACCGGACAGTGAAGCCGCAGCGCTTCACTTCCTGGTTCCCTCAGCGTGGATGGCGGGGGGAGAAGCAGAGAGACGAGCGATCACGATCGGCGCTGGACTCCAGGACAGGTAAGTGTCCTAATATTAAAAGTCAGCAGCTGCAGTATTTGTAGCTGCTGGCTTTTAATATTATTTTCCCATGGCACATCCGCTTTAAGTATGGACGTCGTTCCCGCGTCGAGTTTTGAATATTTTACGTCGTTTGCATAAGTCGTTCGCGAATAGGGCTGTACGTAAGTTACGTTCACGTCTAAAGCAATGACGATTTGCGGCGTAATTTCGAGCATGCGCACTGGGATTTTTTCACGAACGGCGCATGCGCAGTTCGTAAAAAACGTCAAATACGCGGGGTCACATGTAATTTAAAAAAAACACGCCCACATCATCCACATTTGAATAAGGTGGGCTCACGCGACACACATACGTTACGCCGCCGTAACTAAGGGCGCAAGTTCTTTCTGAATACGGAACTTGCGCCCTAATTTACGGCTGTGTAACGTATCTGAGATAGGTTACGCCACCCGGAAAGATACACCAATGTATCTGAATCCGGCCCTGTGTGTGTATACTGAGCATTGTTCATGCAAATTTGCATGTCTTCGATATGTGTTTTTTTTACGCACATTTGCTGTCTGTGTTTGTCCTTTAAGGTCACTCCTATCCTCTTTCTTTGGGCTTTTATGTGCACTGTGATGCATTTGTAGTGTGGAAAAATGTAACTTGCTATACTTTTTTCACTGCACTGTACTACTATGAACTATGCAAGTACAATAACACAGATTTTGCACTGTCTATGGTGTGAATGCACCCCAAGTCTAATTCCGCGTACACACGGTCGTTTTTTGTCTTGGAAAAAAACGTAGTTTTTTATCATGAAAAAAAAACAATGTTTTTCAAACTTCATTTTTAAAAACGACGTTGCCCACACACCATCGTTTTTTGAAAATGCTCTTGCAAAGCGCGGTTACGTCCAACACGTACGACAGCACTCTGTTCCATTCAAGCTCGCGTTATAACTTGCTTCTGCGCATGCGTGGGTTTAAAAACAGCGTTTTAGCCCACACACGATCATTTTTTATGACACAAAAAACTACATTTTGAAAAACGACATAAAAAATTGAAGCATGTTCGAATTTTTTTTTGGACGTTTTTTAGAAGACAAAAAACGATGTGAAGCCCACACACGATCATTTTAAATGACGTTTTTAAAAACGTCGTTTTATTTCATCACAAAAAACTACCGTGTGTATGCGGCATAAGAGTAGGCCTTATGTACACTGCTGCTTGTAAACGGACGCTCCCCTCTTCTTCCTGACACTCCAGGTCTTGTATGGGGGCTTGTCTCCCTCATGTACAAGTCGGGGCTCTTGGTTTTGCATTGCATGGGATGATGTTAACGTGTGACCGCCAACTGGAGCAGAGAGGCTTTCTCAAAATCATAGTTCTGCCCAATATATTGTTTGCCATATGGGCATTCCAGTGTTTATACTACAAATCTGGAGGCACAGGTTATCAATGGTTATTATTTCAAATTCTTCAATTGTGACTTTGTAGGATAACTTATTGTCCTCCCTTTTTTTTTTACACCTGTTTTGTGCCTGTTACATTTTTTTATATAGAGAAAAACCTTTGACATTGCTAATAGTAGCTGTTTCTTTTAAAAGGCTTTTTATGGCACTTTGCCTTAGAATAGTTCAGTGTGGTGTGCATTTTGGGCTACAGTGCATGTGCATTGTTGTGCACTAGAGTGTCTTTCAAAATGAATCTCACACAACATGCTTTGCCATGCATTGTGGCAATGTGCAGTAAAATGCTTGTTTTACTGTCTGTTACTCCAAACACAGATCTGAAGAGTGGCTTACTATTCTTGCGATTTCCCATCAGCCTTCATCACTATACTATTTCTTAAGGAACATTTTCTCATTTATTTCTGCCTGTCTATGAAATTTGAGTGAATAAAGGGTAATTAAAAGGTGTTTATGTGCCTTTTAATCCCATTATTCATTTATAATTTAATTGGAGGTACAAGCATGCAATGCATACAGTTGATTACAAAGCTTATTGTAAGCGCCTACTAAAAACAGCTGTCAGAGTTTGGGGCACTGGTGCTATAAAGCAATGGAATATGTTTAATATGTCCCTTTGAGAGCTGGAGATTATCCAAGTGGCATGCACCCCCTGGTACTAAACAGAAATGCTGCATTGAATATGCATGCTTCCATTATCTTATTTTTATATAGAGACTAATAAAACATAAATGATAGAACCAGGCATATGTTGGTGAGGATATGTTACATGATAATACTTCACTAGAGAGTGATACTCAGACACTCATATTGTAAACATGTTATCTCTCACGCTCTAAGAGACAGTATAAAAGATAAAACTGTTTGGATCAAGACCGTTCATCTACTGGACACTGTGCACACAAATCTGTAGCAGTTATTGAGATTCAAGTTACAATAGAAACTGAAAACAGAACTTTGCACAAAAAAAACATTAAAGTAGAACTATAGGCAAAACTTTTTTTTTTTTCTTTTTTTTTTTTCTTTTTTTTTGGATAGAGTAAGGGAGGGTTATAACCCCTGTTAGTTTATTATGTGCAAACTTTGTCCCATTGGGGAGAATTCCCTTAATTTCCTGTCACATGGCCAAAACAGGAAGTGAGAAGAAATCCCTGCTAATTAAGATAATTTTTTGGGGGACCCCCAGATTTCCAAAACAAGTGTCCCCAATGAAAGATTTCCCCTCTATTACTTTTCTGAGGACAACCTAAAATATGGGGTTTCCTTTACTTTCACTTTTAATAATAACAGTAAACAGGGCAAATAGAGAGGGTGACTCTCCCTGATGGGGGCATAGACTGTGAAAAGTACTGACAGGTGTTCTAATTCATCTCCACTCCATCCAAAATTGCCCTTAGTCATACAATAGGATGAAGGCATGACCTTCATCTCCTGTTGTCCAACATAAATTTGTTGGCCAGTGGCACTGGCCCATGCCGATGTTTTCTGAGTGAGTCAGTGTTATCTGCAAGTCAGTATTTGCATGTGCTTAGCCACTCCCTCATATGTCACCTGACAAGGCTTGTGGCCGGTGATGCACTGCTCTGGCAGGTGTTGCATTGAGAGATGGAGGAGGAGGCATGCTCTCCTCGTGGTCCAGCAGTCTTTGGGGCCCCCCAGGGGGCACAGCAGTAGTGGCGGAGGGCATTTCCTTCTACTACACGTATGATTAAATATCTTTTGATGCCAGAGCTTACAGTGATGCTGGTAGACTTTAAGGTGACCTTAGATAAAGCATATCACTTACTCAAACAAGCTGATTTCATATTTCATGTCCATGGAAAGGCCCTGACCCACCTAGCCTACTGCCTTGCAGCATTAGGGACCTTGGTTCAAAACCCAACCAGTACACTACTTGGATAGAGTTTGCATGTTCTCTTTGTGCTTGTGTGAGTTTCCTCTGGGTCCACCAGTTTCCTCCCCCTCGCTCCAAAAATATGATTGTAGATTAGGTGCCTCCTGTTTTAAATGCCCCTAGTATGTCTATATATGTGAGATGGAGACTTTGGATTGTAAACTCCTTGGTGGTAGGGACTGATGTCAATGTGCAATATGTAAAGCATTGTGTAAGTTGGTGGGGCTGTATATAAAATAAATAAATAAATGTTTGGGTAACAATTTGGGCCACTTATAAAACTGTCTGCCCTAATTACTATGGGACATCCCCTGGCATGGCCAGCACCAGCAGTGTCTGCCATCATAGCTCATCTCTGCCACTACCCCTTTTTTATTCTTATAAACAGGAACTTTCTGCAAAACAGAACGTTTCTGTTGACGGAATAGCTGGCTAATTCCATTGCTTGAAGAAAGTTATATCCTGCATGCATTTTCCACCACCCTCATTTATTTGTGGCATTACTAAATAGACTCGCTAATCACATGGTTAACATAGTCATTGCATAACATTGAGGTAAATGCAATATATACAGTTCACAAGGCGCCATAACATTTGTTTTAGAATAGAGTCTTTTGTATAGTCACTATGGCAATTTGAAATCAACTTGAGATATATAGAGAGTATATTCTTTGTTGTATCTTTGTTGTATCTTTTTTTGGTTTTGTTTTGTTTTTTAATGAATGCCTTCTGTCTTCCATTACATCAGAATGAGACCTCTTATTTAAGAGAGAGCTTGACAGCCATTATTTGCTAATCAATGTAGTATGGTCAGGTATTAATAGCAAACTTCCTGCAGGCTACACACACTTAGCTCCGGTCAACAAAAATATGACAGTCATTGACCATCATATTATCAATAGTTTATAAAAGGCATAGTGACACAGAGACACTAACTATAGATCAATTGTAAAATGGCAACAGATTACGCTCATTTTAATATCACAGTCCAGTTGTACGGCACATGCAAATACACAAGGAAATGTCTATTGTTGTAATAAAAAGGGGCAACAGGTTCACACTGCTGTGCATAAAATTCTTCTGATCATGCTATTAGTGTTCTGAAAATACTATGTAAATGATAAATACTGTATAAAACTAGGCAAATGATAACCTTATCTATTTTATTGTTTATAGACTGAAGCAACTGACTGTCATGGAGGCCAACTTCCATTCTGTCTGTTTCCTGAATGTGGCTCACACTTATGTTCCCAGTGCCAATGTGGAATGTCACTACACCCTGCCAGCTGGCATGAAGGGCTCCACCAGGGACTGGATTGGCATTTTCAAAGTGAGAGAATGATTCTTTGTCTTATAAAAGAACTAGCGTGCCTATCAATTGTGTCAGGGATGTTGAACAATTAATTTAGTCAGCTATATCGATCCTTTAATCAACAGTGCCTCCAATACAAAAATGATTTACTAAAAATTATTAGGCTGACTAATTACTTATTTTAGATATTCTTTGCCCATGCAGAAACGCTTTGAATAACACAGTAAGGTCAGTGTAAGTATGGACTGTGGATTCTAAAGATAAATAAAATGTATTTACAATAAGTCACGTTACAGACACCACTAACAGTCAAATTAAGAGGTTGATACAGACACTGAAATTACTTAAAGTGTTTGTTACCCTAAAAAAAAGACAAAAAAAAGAAAAGGATCCTGTTACCTTAAAGCATGTTATACAGCACAAGCATTCTAATCAATCTCCACTGCGTACAAAACTTAAAGGGGAGTTCCAGCCATTTGTATGTTTATTAAAAGTCAGCAGCAACAAAAAGTGTAGCTGCTGGCTTTTAATAAACAGACACTTACCTGCTCCAGCGCTCCAGCGACGCGCCGGCGGGCGTCTTCATTCTCAGTGTGGGCACCCGGCCGTGACAGCTTTCAGCTTCACGGCCGGGCACCCACTGCGCATGCGCGAGTGGCGCGGCCCGGCGCCGCACCGTGTAATTGGCCAGGATATCGCCTAGGACCTGTGACGTGTCCTAGGCGATCGCCTACAGGAAGGAGGAAGTGGGACAGGAAGTCCCACTCTTCCTGAAGCCCCCACTCCCCCACCAAAAAAATTACATGCCAAATGTGGCATGTAAGGGGGAGAGGAGTGGGATAAGAGGAAGTTCCAAATTTGTCAAATTGACTGAACCCCTTTCAATGTACCTAGGATTATTCTACTTCCAGGTCTATTTACTTGACAAACTGCTCCTTTTGTTTTGGGATATTGGATTTCAACAGTGTCACCTTGTTTCGACAAACAATCCTTCCAAGACATTTTTTATCTGTAACCAGGAGACATTTCACATGATCTTGGCCTCTCTGAAAACGAGATTTTGTCTCATAGTGAAAAATGGGAGCATGATGAAATATAATGTTTTGTTTCAGGGAAAATAACAATTGACAGGTAGAAAGAAATTAACTGACAAGTGTAAATGTAGGAAAAAAAAGAAAGAAATTTAAGTGTAGCTACAGCCCAAATGCTCTTTTTTGTAGTTTTAAATAGGATGATGGAGCTTCTAGCTTTCCCTCACTCCACTAAAAAAACATTTAGGGCCAGATTCTCAAAGGAGATATGATGGCGTATCTCCAGATATGCCGTCGTATCTCTGAGTCTGTGCCGTCATATCTATGCGCCTGATTCATAGAATCAGTTACGAATAGATTTCTATTAGATCCGACCGGCGTAAGTCTCTTACGCTGTCGGATCTTAACTGCATATTTACGCTGGCCGCTAGGGGCGTGTACGCTGATTTACGCCTAGAAATATGTAAATCAGCTAGATACACGAATTCACGAACGTACGCCCGGCCGACGCAGTACAGATACACCGTTTACGTTAGGCTTTTCCCGGCGTAAAGTTACCCCTGCTATATGAGGCGTACATGCGGCTTACCAATGTTAAGTATGGACGTCGTTCCCGCGTCAAATTTTGAATATTTTACATCGTTTGCGTAAGTCGTCCGTGAATGGGGCTGGACGTCATTTACGTTCACGTCGAAACCAATACGTCCTTGCGGCGTACTTTTAAGCAATGCACACTGGGATATTCCACGGACGGCGCACTAGTTATTTACATAAAACACGCCCCCCTGTTCCAAATTTGAATTAGGCGGGCTTACACCGGCCTATTTACGCTACGCCGCCGCAACTTACGGAGCAAGTGCTTTGAGGATACAGCACTTGCCCGTCTAAGTTGCGGAGGCGTACGCCGGAACAAAGATACGCCGATCTATGAGAATCTGGCCCTAAATTGCTATTGAAATACCTGTTGGAGAGCTTCTCCTTAGGAGCCTTTCACACGGGCTGTCCAATCAGGTCCGTCTGTCAGTTTCTTAGTCGGACCTAAACAGACCCTCCAGTCTCCCCTTTGGAGCGGTGGATGTCAGCAATTGCATATCCGCTAACATCCGCTGCTATCCGATCATGACATAGTTAGATAAACCTGGCAGCTACAGGCAGCATTAGCACTTCCTTGTTACGCATTTTGATTGGAAGTGTTGTGTGCCAATAATAGGCTTGAATAAACCATCACAGAAAGAGGAATCTTGGCATTTTAAGAGAAACAATATGTTGTCCAGGGGGCAACACCTGAAAAGGGTGTACGGGTAGATTTAGACGTGCATCTAAATCTCCCCTTACTCTGAAGCCTGTCCATGTTCGGATCTTGCTTCAGAAGCTACTGACAGGTTGTGAGGAAGCTATGTCATGTTTCTTCACCATCTGTTTTAACCCCATTTTTGCAGCACTTAAGTGTGTAGACTTTGGCAAGCTTGCCACCTGCCGATCGCCACATGTCAGGTAAACTTTGCCACAGGCGTGTAGCATATCAACATGTAAATACCCTTATCCAGTGCCTATTGCAGCTTAACCTCTTTCCCACCGGGCTTGTTTTTCAGATTCGGTGTTTACGAGACTAAAACATTTTTTTTTGCTGGAAAATTAATTAAAACCCCCAAACATTATATATATTTTTTTCTAACACCCTAGAGAATAAAATGGCAGTCATTGAAATACTTTTTGTCACACCGTATTTGTGCAGCTGTCTTACAAGCGCACTTTTTTTGGAAAAAAAACACTTTTTTGAATTAAAAAATAAGACAACAATAAATTTTGCCCAATTTTTTTTATATATTGTGAAAGATAATGTTACGCCGAGTAAAATGATACCCAACATGTCACGCTTAAAAATTGCGCCCGCTCGTGGCATGACGTCAAACTTTTACCCTTAAAAATCTCGATAGGCGACGTTTAAAAAATTCTACAGGTTGCATTTTTTGAGTTACAGAGGAGGTCTAGGGCTAGAATTATTGCTCTCGCTCTAACGATCGGGGCGATACCTCACTTGTGTGGTTTGAACACAGTTTTCATATGCGGGCGCTACTCGCGTATGCGTTCGCTTCTGTGCGCGAGCTCGTCGGGACGGGCGCTTTAAAAAAAAATTTTTTTTGTTTTCTAATTTATTTTTATTTAGTTTATAATTTTTTACACTGAAATAAAAAAAAAATTGATCACTTTTATTCCTATTACAAGGAATGTAAACATCCCTTGTAATAGAAAAAAGCATGACAGGTCCTCTTAAATATGAGATCTGGGGTCAAAAAGACCTCAGATCTCATATTTAGACTTAAATGCAAAAAGAAGAAAAAAAAAATTGAAACTGTCATTTTTTCAAATGACAAAAAAAAAATGTTTCTTTAAGATGCTGGGCGGGACTGACGTTTTGACGTCACTTCCGCCCAGCAGAGCTATGGGGACGGGTGGGGGCGATTTTTCCCTCACTCACAACCCCAGTCAGCTGCCGAACGGACCCGATCGCCTCCACCGCTACCGACGGCTCCGGTAAGTGGCGATCTTGCGGCGAATCCGCCTCGGAGACCGCCGTTATCGTGTACAGGACCGCCCACTGAAGAGATGGATATCTCGGTTGTGGCAGCAGCTGCTGCCGTTACCGAGATATCCATCTTTAAAAAGAGGACGTCTTTTTGACATGGGGCGGTGGTCAAGAGGTTAAGGAGGGGGCGGTTGGTGCACGTTTCTGCCAACCCCCCAACCACATGTTTAAATGAATCCTAAGTATATGAGGTCATTTTAGGATGTAGAGAAAACAATTTTGTTCCCCTCGTTCCTAGCATTAAGCATATATCAAGCCATTGGTTGTCAGGATAAGCCCAGTTTTCATAAACCTCAACCCTGTCCCATCAGATCTTGAAATGCAAAATGTCATTATGCTGTTTAGGTCAGTATTTTAAAATGTTTGTTTGTACTGAATGTCTTTGTTCCTTGGCAGGTAAGCGGCTCCTCTATACATGACTATGACACCTTTGTTTGGGCATCCTCTTCGGAATCTTCTGTGGATGAATCAGTATCCCATTGCAGTGTCCAGTTTCAAGGTTAGTTATTTCTTCAGACAAATCAGTGACTAGAAACTGAGGCTGGACATAAATGTTCAAAGGAAAAAAGAAAAATATTGCGCTAATCAGAAAATTTAAAACTAAAGCTGCTACACTACAATATGACAAATATTGAACAGTGGTGTAAGGAACAAATGTAGCGCTGTGATAACATGAAAACAGTGATGTCTCTAAGAAAAAATTAATGATCACTGTATTGCAACAGTGATGAAATGACAAAAAAAATGTGAAATATATATATATATATATATATATATATATATACAGGGCTTTTTTTCAGGGGGAACTTGGTGGAACTCAGTTCCACCACCTCTGGCTCAGACCCTTTGGTGCCTTCTCACCACAATCACTTGTAAACATAGAAGTCTGGTTTCTGTGTTTACAAGTGACAGCTTTGTAACCCCCTGAACTCTGCACTCTGTATGTAATGCAATTCTGGTATTTAATGCCCCTTTAAGACCCTTCTACTGTTTGTAAAATCTGAACAGGTCATGGTTGAGTTCCTGCACCTATTTTCTGAGAAAAAAAGCTCTGTATATATATATATATATATATATATATATATATATATATATATATATATATATATATATATATATATATATATATATATATATATACATAAACTAGTGCTGTGAACACACACATATAAAGTCCATCAAAAAACTTGTGAATGAATGGATGGAAAAATTACCACGTAGATCCTCATAGGCAAACAATCACTTTCTTAAATGAAGATATGAATGCGCTTACCAGAAGGCGTGGATCTGCCTGTCAGCGACAGCAGATCATTAAGGCATGAACACTCTCAAGGCACAATCAGTTCGGCTTCCTCAGACTGGGTCAACAGGTGAGATGAATCCTCAGCGGAGGGCCATAGGTGCACAATGTCCTGGAATGATGTCCAAGGTATCCCAAGATGTCTGACCTCAAATGAATGAGGGGGGGTAATAGTATAACCCCTTAGGGGATTGGACGAGGTAAAATGGAAGACTTCAAACAGCATGTGGGGGAGAGAAAAGAAAAACGCAGCCCCAATGGTGCAGGTCAAAAATATAAAGGTTTTATTGTAATAAAACCACAGGTATACAATAAAAGTGATCACAAAGATAAAAAGGGGCACTATGAGAAATGGTGAAAACCAAGCCCTACGCGTTTCGTCCTAGAGGGACTTCAACTGGGGCATCAGGGGCGTGGGGCTTGGTTTTCACCATTTCTCATATTGCTCCTTTTTATCTTTGTGATCACTTTTATTGTTTACCTGTAGTTTTATTACAATAAAACCTTTATATTTTTACTCCATTACTCCAGCGGGAGAGAGAGGACACCTTTATTATCACATCATGTACTTTATGCCAGAAAGGTTGAAGTGACGGGCAGCTCCACCAAATATGGAGGAATGAGTCCGTCTCTCTGCCACATCGCCAGCATTTCTTCTGATATGGAGGGTGAGAATTTATGTATCAGGTCTGGTGTTCTGTACCAGAATGTTCTCAATTTCTAGCCATTTTCCTGTACTGAAACATTTAAGGATCCTTTGTGAAGATAGAGATTGATACAGTCCCAACCTCCCTCATCTATCTCTGTTCCCAGTGCAGATTCCCAATAGGCTTGTTCAGAGTGTAAGATTTTGGTGTTTTCTCAAACAGTGAGGCATGAAGTGAAGAGATAACATGTTTCTGAGTGGATGAGCTAAAGCATAGTGACTCCAATACTGTAGGGGTCATGGTAAAGCCTTTTCTACGTGCTGGGTCATCTAAAAAGTGTTTGAATTGGATATAGGGGCAAAAGGGGAACAAACCCGTATTGGAGAGATCCGCAAGTTCGGTTTGATGTAAGAAGCCGCCTTTACGGAAAAAATGTTTGGGCAGCTCCGCATATGTCCATTCTGTTTTCACAAAGGCTCTAGCTAAGCCCAGGGGAAAATCCGGGTTGTTTTGGACTGGGGTAATGGGGCAAAATTTTGCGGAAACCGCATGCGTGGAACAAGCCCTACTAAAGGCGTGAAGAGTGGGTCCGATAAGGGAATGTGTCAAAGCGGAGGAAGACACATGCTCCCTGGAAATCCAAGGTAGATAGCGTAATTCAAGACCAGATTCTCCAGGTACACCCAATCTTTACATCGGATATGTACTTTCCAGTCAACGATACGAGCAATATGAACCACCCAGTACAGTACAGTACAGTGGAACCTCGGATTGCGAGTAACGCAGTAAACAAGCGTTTCGCAATACGAGCACTGTATTTAAAAAAATCCTAACTTGGTTTGCAAGTGTTGTCTTGCAAAACAAGCAGGATTCAGGCCAAAGTGCTGTGCGGTACCACATTTGGGCTGAGGTGGGGGGGTCACTGGAGCCAAACGCAGCCAATCGGCACCGTTCGGAAATGCACGGAAAGGCCCGAGAACGGATTCTTTCAGAGGTTTGCGAAGGTCAGCCGAGGTGTCCTCGGGGCCTTTCCGGCCATTTTTGAGGCTCTCCGGCGCCCCACCTCTGGCCGATTGCGGTATTGCATGCCATTGAAGTCAATGTGGAACAATTTATTTTAGTTTCCATTGACTTCAATGGGGAAACTCGCTTTGATATGCAAGTACTTTGGATTACAAGCATTCTCTTGGAATGGATTATGCTCGTAATCCGAGGTTCATCTGTATATCAGGGAGGCCTATGCCTCCACCAAATTTCGGCAGCACTAGCTTTGTCCAACTTATTTTTGCAGGTTTGTTGCGCCACAGAAAGGTTTGATATATGAACTTGTACAGATCAAAAAAGGAGATTGGCAAATGTATTGGTATGGTTTGGATTTTATATAGCAGGCGTGGAAGAATTGTCATTTTAAAAACCAGGAGATATTTGATTTATACCATTTCTGGATATCCTGCCTTATCTTCTGTAATTCAGTTAGAAAGTTGTAACCTGTTTGTTACTTTGCTTCAGTTTATGAATGAACATACACGCTGTGTTTCCTATCCAACACAGCATCTTCAATGCTGAGCAAGGGACAAGGGAATCTGTGTCCTCAGCCTCTCTCTCTGTCTCAAAGAGGAGATGTCAGGGGTCTGTTTAGACCCCTGACATGTCACCAAAGCCCCCCAAACTGATATATATAAAAAAATTGTAAATATAATGATAAAAATTGGTAAAAAAATAATATAAAATAACATTATAATATATAATAACATAATAAAACTACTAACACCCCTACCCTACTGACACTCTCCTCCCCACAAAGCATTGTGAAATAAAATACATAAAAATGAAAAAACTATTGATACCATCCACTGCTCTACTGACACAGTCCACTGCCCCATAACCCCCCCCCCCCCCCCCACACACACACACACACACCTTCTCCAGAAGCACTGCGAGAAAAAGAAATAAAATAAAAAAGAAGAACAATTTTAATAAATAATAAAATTATAAAAACAAAAAACTGCCAACACCATCCACTGCCCTACTGTCACTGTCCTAGTGTTGGATAGATTGGAGAAGATTTATAATCTGTTTAGTTTCTACTGCTATAACGGGCTCTGTTAAAGAAACACCCCATTTCTTATCATAGTGACAACTGTATCACCAAACAGGAAGTGTTGAAATACCTTCAAAAGAGACAGAGACATTCTTAGCCTTGATATTCACAAGGCTTTTGATAGTGTCAGCTGGTCATACCTGGAAATTTTACTCCCCAAATACGGTCTTTGCAATGAATTCATGCATGAGAATTAGACTCCCTGGGGAAAACTCAGAGTTCTTTACTTTGGGTAGAGGAACTAGACAAGGGTGCCCCCTTTCCCCTCTTCTTTTTGGCCTAGCCATAGAACCCCTTGCATGTGCCATATGAAATAATGTCAATTTCAAAGGTTATTCCAAAGGCTTAATGGACCTCAAATTGAGCCTCTACGCCGATGACATGTTGCTATTCCTTTCAGACCCCTTAATTTCCCTTCTTAACCTTATCAAAGTACTAGAAACATTTTGGGATCTCGCTGGCCTAGGGGTTAATTTATCCAAATGCAATGCATATAAATATTCCACCACTGTTGACGATATCTTTACAGGAAAGATTCCCCTATACCTGGACATCACATTCGTTTAAGTATTTGGGCATCCACCTTACCTCATCTTATAATACTTTTTATCAAACCAATTACACACCACTATTCACAAACATTAAAGCACTACTAAAATTATGGTCAACATATCATATCTCCTTTTTGGGGAGAATAACTGCAATCAAAATGGCGATTTTACCTAAATTACTATTTTATTTTAGAGCTTTTCCCATACAGATCCCTAAAAATACGCTAGACTCCCTACACAGAGAAATTAACAAATGTATATGGCTCAGCAAAAAACCGAGGTTTGGTTACTCTCTTATGCGCAGATCTCAATCCAATGGTGGCTTGAGCCTTCCCAACTTATGGTGTTATCACCTAGCAGCAAGATTTACATAGTTGGCTCCATCTTCAAGGACTATTACGGTCCAAGACGATTCAACTCAGAGAGATCTTTCCCTTAAATAAGGTGGTGGCCTACTCATATCAGTTATGGCAAAGATAAATTTGACTTGATTTCTTCCACCCCCCCCCCCCACTAGCATCCTTTATAAGAGATCCCCGGTTCCCTCCGGCCTTTAGAAATAGTAGTACTTTCGGTATATGGAAACTATGTAACCTCACTACTTTGAAATTCCTATCCAGAAATAACGAATTTCGCCCTTTTTCAGAACTATTTGAACACTATAATCTCCCAAGTTCAGAATTATCCGATTATACTCAAATTGAAAAATTCTACCAAAAATGAATCTCTCTAACATTACATACCCCTTATTCTCAATTTGAACAAATCTGCATTTCCTCACCAAGAGATAAGGGCTCGATCTCTCGTATTTATCGCTGTTTTGAATGAATCTTCTTCTCTCAGAAAAATCAAAACCAATGCTACAGTGGGAAATTGACTTGGACCAATCATTTACACTACCAGAATGGACTACTATGATACAAAACCTACTAATATGTATTTACTCAATCTCGGCGTGAGAATCGGCCATAAAAATCCACACCAGATGGTACCTAACTACCTTCAAAATAATCCCCCACTTGTTTTAGGGGATGCCCAGATCAAGGCACCATCTTACATACCTCCTGGAACTGCAAAATGTTGAACCCCATATGGTCACAAGCAGAAGCTAAAATTGAACATATTATAGTCAAAAAATTCCCCTCACTCCTAAGATGTGTTTATTGTTTGCATCTATACCAAATATACCCACACAGCTTATAAGATTAATTCACACACTCTTCAATTCAATCCACTGGATGATAGCGCTTAACTGGCACTCTTCAACAGTCCCTTGGCCCCAAGTTTTGAGTAGACTGAAACAAATAAAACTCTCAGAGCGGATCCATCATACTCTCTTTGACACAATGCACATTTTCAAAAAAAAAAAATGGTCCCCTTGGGATATACCACAACCTTAAATAAATCTCCTAACATAGACCAATAATAAATATCAGCATAAAATAAAATTATAATGTAACTGATGTAACCTTGTTTGAATAACAAATACTTTGATATCAACACTATTGTTGTTGCGTTGTATTGCTTTGTTCTTCTTTATATATAACATTTATCTTGTGTTAAGTACATACTTGATATGTTTTGGATGTACCTATGTTTCTGTTATAAATTTGTTATAAATATAATATCAAACTATGACCTTTTGCAATAATAAAAATCGTTTGTAAATAAAAAAAAAAGAGACAGAGACAACAAAATATTTTTTATCTGTATGTGTTGCTGTTGGTGAGAAAAGCACAGGCATGCAGACAGGAGGGTGTGCTTAGCTGAGAAAAACCCTCCTCTCCTCCTGAAGACTCCTGGGATATAGGACATCATTTGCCTAGGCATGAAAACTAGGAAGTAACTAAAGAAATGTAAAAAATTGTTCAAAACAAGTAAATATAATAAACTTTTCTATATTTTCTAATGCTAGCAACATAACAAATAGTCAATGTTGATTGAGAGAGTGAAGTTACACTTTAATTTGGTCCTGTTGGCTTACAGAAACCTCCCTTTGAGTCTATTTAAAACATTCCTTAGGCCAACCTCACTCGTAAGGTAGTTTTTGTTTTGGCTAGCACATCAGCAAGACATATCTCAGAACAAGTAGCCTTAACCTGTAAAAAGCCCTTTCCTGCTCTTAATAAAGACAAGGTAGTTTTGAGTTTCTGAGCCTCATTTCTCCACACCGTCCAGAGTATTGTAAGTGAATAATAGAAAATGTACATTTAGTAGAATCCGTGCTGGGACAAGGTCATCTAGAGCCCAAGCGAACATGCCAAACTGCACCCCCCCCCCCCAAGTTGTGTGAGCATTATGTGTCTGCAAAAATCCCCCCCAAAAAACTCTCAGTAGTAATCTGCATGCTCACCCCCTAAGTCCCTCCTCCCCCCAGTACAAATCCTTCCTCCCTGCTGAAATCTCCCTTCTCAGTACAAATATTTGACCCCCCCCCCCAAGAAAAAATAACAGCACAAATCCTCTACCCCTAAAATGTCACCTCCTATTACACATCCCCCTCCTAACAAATTCCCATCTCCCCTCCCAACACAAATTACCCTAAATCACGATTCTTTGCACCCCCCAAAATTTTCCTCATAGAAGAATCCTTACCCCCCTGCCATCCCCCAAATTCCCTCTTTCAACACAAATTTCCTCCCCCCAATCTCTTTGTGGCACCCCCATCTCACATGATACCACAGTGCCCAGGGCAGCCACCCCTTGTCCCGGCCCTGAGTAGAATGTACTGTTATAATTTAAGCGTGAATGAATATTCAATCATAAATGATAAACAGACCTTACAATCTTTGTAACCTGGCTTGTTCACCTTTGTACAACAATCGCAATTATTAAGAATGTTTACTTTTTCTGATTGCTTTTGTGTTCACTCTTTTCAATAAAAAAACCTGACACAAATAAGTGGAAACAAAAATGTAAAAATCACACGCTGCATTTTCAACAATACAGGAACATTGTCATTGATAGCAAAACCTGTGTTACACTTTTATCTGTATGAAACCGCAAAGACAATGCATAAGTATTGAAAATATACAGTAAATAAATGGTATGTTTAATTTACCTATAGCCTACTATCTTCCACACCCCGGTGAACAGCAGTACCAGTTTCGCTATGTGGATCAGCAGGGAACTGTGAAAGGGATTAGTGAACCTTTTGTGATCTGTGAGCCACGACAAATGGAAGACCTGGTCACCTTGGAGGATGAAGAGGCTTCTCTGGACATGATTTTGGTTGTATCGAAATCTGCTTTCTTGCAGGTAACGTGTAAAGTTTTAGGGTTGCCAGACACAGCAATATGATGTAGAAATGTCTGTCCCTGAACAGTGGGCTGAGACATCTGCTTGTCCTTAAACCTGCTGGGACTGTTATATTTTTTCTTGATGGATGGATGAATTATTTACGATGGTATTTTATTTGTAACTAATATTACCACTTTTCTGCAAAGGTTTTATTACTTGCAGGGTTACAAGCCAAGGAAGTTTAGAACACTTTAATACATTTTGAGTGTTTGATTCTTTATCAAAAAATAGATTATACCAATTCTTGAAACAGATTCATAGCCGCATCGCAAAAATAGTAAAAAAGAAGAAATTACAGGAGGAAAATACCCCTTAATGGCAGAATAGGACTTAACACAATTAAATTAAATATATTACATACATTACATATACATGATAAAAAGAGCTCAGGTCACAGGAAACAGGTTATTTGGTTATACAGTGTTTGATTCTTCTCATTCAGGCTTCCCTCTGCTGCTCCATTCTCCGAGCCCCTACATTACATCCAGTTGACAGTGCTGAGGCTGTGTGCAGGAGAACTGCTCCTGATCACAGCCTCGGCAAATGTAAACAAACCTTTTTCAGGCTGTGATCGGAAGCCACTTCCCTTAATACAGCATCAGCATTGTGTGCATGCCCTGAGGCTGCGTCCAGAAGCATTAATTGAACAGACAAGGGGATCTTAGAGGTCTCTTACCAACCAATAAGTAAAAATCCTGCTGTTTAACCACTTCCATACCAGGTACTTACGCAGCTTCCCGCCCAAGCCAATTTTCAGCTTTCAGCACTGTCGCACTTTGAATGGCAATTGCGCGGTCATGCTACACTGTACCCAAACAAAATTGGCGTCCTTTTTTCCCCACAAATAGAGCTTTCTTTTGGTGGTATTTGATCACCTCTGCGATTTTTTTTTTTTTGCGCAACAACTAAAAAAAGGCTGAAAATTTGGAAAAAAAATTACGTTTTTATTTTTTTCTGTTAATTTTTTTGTAAATAAGTTTTCTCTTTCAATTACGGGCACTGATATGGCGGCACTAATGGGCACCGATGAGATGGCACTGATGGACATCGATGAGGTAGTACTGACGGGCACAGATGAGGTGGCACTGATTGGCGGCGCTGGTATGCGACACTGATGGGCACACATAGGCGGCACTGATGGGCACACATAGGCGGCACTGATGGGCACCCATAGGCGGCACTGATGGGCACACATAGGCGGCACTGATGGGCACACATAGGCGGCACTAATGGGCACTCATGGGCGGCACTGGGCACTCATAGGCGGCACAGATGGGCACTCATGGGCGGCACTGATGGATACTTATGGGTGGCACAGATGGGCACTGCTAGGTGGGCACTGGGCATGGATGGGCACTGTGGGGTGGCACTGATGGACACTGGGGTGGCGCTGATGGACACTGGGGTGGCGCTGATGGACACTGGGGTGGCAGCACTGATTGTTGCCAGTCAGTGCCCATTTGTGGGCACTGACTGGCATCTTTTTTCTTTATGGTGGTCCAGTGTGGCGATCCGAGGGGGGGCTGCGCTGATAAACAATCAGCGCGAACCCCCCCTGTCAGGAGAGCCGCCGATCGGCTATCCTCTACTCGCGTCTTTCAGACGCGAGTGAGGAAGAGCCATCAACGGCTCTTCCTGTTTACATCGTGATCAGCCGTGGTTGGACACGGCTGATCACGTGGTAAAGAGTCTCCGCCGGAGGCTCTTTACCGAGATCGGAGATGCAGGGTGTCAGACTGACACCCCGCATCACCGATCGCCGCGATGCGCGCCATGAAATCCTGCAGGACGTTCTAGAACGTCCTGTCAGGATTTCATAACCACTTCCCGGACGTAAATCGGCCATAGGCCGGGCGGGAAGTGGTTAAAGCATTTCTGCCACTATTTTTTAAGTTTAATAGCGCCATTCCCTGCAAAGTACTTATGCCTACTTACTGTATCTCACTGCCCGTGCATGCTGAACTGTGTGCTGGCGTGTCAGATGACTGGGCCCTCTGCTGCACTCTGGGGTTTCCTTCTTCTTGGCCTTGTGTCCTGCAGTGACATGGGGACAGTGGATGAAGCCACTAAGCGCTGCTGAGGTACTTATGGCACTCCCAATTATGCCAAATGTAAAAAGTCTTACATCAACATTATCTTTGTATCACAGAGGAGTGTGAGGTCAGCTAGAAAGGTAAGTGTAAAGTGCTGCCTTTGCAGGCAAGGGTATTGTTCATCTTTTTTAAGTTACTATAATTGGACTGTACCTTCCCTTTATCTTTGGTATGATATACACCTTATTGTCAAAAGTATTGGGACCCCTGCCTTAACGCACATGAACTTTCCAGTCTTAATCCGTAGGGTTCAATATTGAGTTGGCCCACCCTTTGTAGCAATAACAGCTTGAACTCTTCTGGAAAGGCTGTCCACAAGGTTTAAGAGTGTGTCTATGGGAATAACCTCAACCCTATGGAATACCTTTGGGATGAATTTAAGCAGCAATTGCGATTGCGATCCCAATACTTTTGACAATATAGGGTATATAGTGATTGATCCGTTCAAAATATGTTTTCTTTCTACAAATTGTATGCTATTTATATGTATATTCATACTATTGACTATAACCTTCTGATTGAAATGTTTGCTCCTATAGCAACAGCTGGAGTTCTCCCAGCAGGAGAGGAATGACCTTATGAGGGTTAGACTCACACTGGAAGAGGTGGTGAGCACTCTGAAGAAGAAAGTCCAGCACCTGGAGGCTGCACTGGAGTCTTCAGACAATAAACATTTAAAGCTAAACCAGCAATACAAGGTACATATATCTTCATCTTTCTGGGTACTTTGTTTACTGCCTGTTGAGGATCTACATGGCCTAGAATACACACACACACACACTTCACTCTTTTGGATAACCTAATTGTTTTGCATTGCATCATGTTCACTTTTCACTCTACTTTTTATAAATATTTTTTTTCTAACTCAAATGTGTGTATATAAATATAGTAAATATATATAATCTGGTTGCTATTTACACCATATTTAAAAGCATAATTATTTCAAGCACTAGCATTGCATCCACAGACAGGACTTTTGTCCCTTATATTTTGTTATGATTACTTTATTGCTATCCATGGCATGATGTGGTTATGATAACCTTTTCTCGAGAAATGACAGCTGGTTGTTATGGAAAAAACATCCACTATCTATCTTTTTTCTTCTATCTGCTCCATTGTGGCAGGTTTAACAATTTTATGGATAATTTACTGCGTGGATAATTTTTTCATTATGTGTATGTTTTAGCATGGATATTCAGATGTGAACGTTCTAAAATTCCTCTTGGACTGTTTTATAGGAACTTTTTGAAAAGGAGCAGACAACAAGGAAAGAATTTAATGCCCTGAGCAAAATTGAGGCTGAGCACCGAGAACGGATTCTGCAACTTGAGAGTGAAATCCAGATCATGAATCGGAACCTGCTTGAAAAAGTGAAAGAGACAGACATGTATATATCACTATTTTCTTAAAATGCTGTATAGTCTTAGACTGGTTATAGGCAGGCAGATACATCAAATGAGAATGATTCCAAAAAGCAAAAAAACCCATCAAAATATTTTCCAGATCTTCAAGGGACCCTGTCATCAACTTAAAAAAAATTGCATGTAAAAGCATAAAAAATCAACTAAAAATGCTTAATTGCTGAGTTTTCTATTTCCAAAAATAATTTCTTATTCACTTGCAGTGTGGCTTTAAAAAGAAAATCTGATTAGTCAATTTCCTATCTCACACCCTTCCACCTTGCATATATATGCCCTCTCCTCATTTGGGGATGTCTAATTACTCTGTGCTGGTGTGCTGGCCAAAATCAGCTGTCAGTAGCTGCCGGGTGAGTAGTGTAGGGGAACACTATACAGTGTCACTAGAGTCTGCAGGGGCTGCTGACATCACATCCAAGAGGACTCCATCCAGCAGGGCTTCTGGATGTCGGCACCAAGAAGGCTTTTTCAGGAAAATGTATTAAAAGAGAAGCTTTCCTAGGGCTCACAGGAGTGCAGTTTGTGACCCATGTTCAGCCATCGGTGGGCTAAAGTCCACTGTCGACTGATATCACAGAGCCGGTCCAGGCTCTGGATCGATGCCAAGTCAGTATCCACCCAGACGCTCCTGCCCCCTCCTCATTACGGTGATCCAGTGAGCGCTGTAAGGGCAGAGGAGAGAGATGACTAACGGTTCCCTGTAGACTGAGAACCAATCAAACAGAGGCCTTTGATCGCTCTTAAAAGTGGCAGGGGACAGCTGCAGCATCAGAGCGATGCTGCATCCACCTAGGTGAGCATAATTTTATTTTTTTCCCACAGCCCCATACGTCCCTTTAAAATAAGGTAAATTGACATATAACCTTTTGGGAATATTTTTGTTGATATAAATGGTCTGGCGACAGGGTTGCTTTAAGGAGCCACACCCCATGGTACTTTGGACCCTTTTACATATATAGTTGGAAGATGGGGACCTGATTACAGGTTTGTTTCCCTAAAAAGTTCAGCAAATCCCTCTTTGAGATAAACCTCTAACTGCCTGAGTAGCTTGTTATTATGTACTATAATGATGGGAACTGCCTGATAGTTTCAAACAAAGCTTTAAAAAGACCACCAAAAGCTTAACCTCTTGACCACCGAGGACGTCCTCGGCTTTGTGCGGTGATATCTGAATGATGCCTGCAGCTACAGTCATCATTCAGATATCGCCGTCTTCAGCCGCCGATTCTCTGCACCATAAGAACGATTAAAGCGGCGGTTCCGCCGCTTGATCATTCTTATAGGCAGCGGGAGGGGACGTCCCCCCCCCCTCCCGCCGCCATCCGGTGCTTCTCCGGGCTCTCCCGTGCCATCGGGGGCCCGGAGAGCGAATCGACCGGCGCTCGCTGCAGAACCATAGAGATAACTGGCGACCAGACGGTCACACGTTACGCCCGGTACCCGGAAGTAAACAAAGCCGCAATTGCGGCTGTCGACATGTGATCGGTGATTTTTTTTTTTTTTCACCGATTTCATGCTTGTAAGCCTGGAGGAGAGATGTGGGGTCTTATTGACCCCACATCTCTCCATAAAGAGGACCTGTCACACTGATTCCTATTACAAGGGATGTTTACATTCCTTGTAATAGGAATAAAGGTGATCAAAAAAAAAATGTAAAAAAATTAAGTAAAATAAAATTAAAAAATATTTTTTTTCAAAACGCCCCTGTCCCCGTTATCTCGCCCGCAGAAGCGAACATGCATGCAGGTCCCACCCACATATGTAAACGCCGTTCAAACCCCACATGTGAGGTATCGTTGAGTGCGTTAGAGCGTGTGCAACAATTCTAGCACTAGCCCTCCTCTGAAACTCGAAAATAGTAACCTGTAAAAAAATTTAAAACGTCACCTATGGAGGTTTTTAAGTACCGAAGTTTGGCGCCATTCCATGAATGTGCGCAATTTTAAAGCGTGACATGTTAGGTATCTATTTACTCGGCGTAACATCATCTTTCACATTATACAAAAAAATTGGGCGAACTTTACTGTTTTGTTGTTTTTTAATTCATGAAACTGTTTATTTTCCCCAAAAAAAGGCGTTTGAAAAATGATTGCGCAAATACCGTGCGAGAAAAAAAAGTTGCAATGACCGCCATTTTATTCCCTAGGATGTCTGCTAAAAAAAATATATAATGTTTGGGGGTTCTGATTAATTTTCTGGCAAAAAAAATGTAATTTTTACATGAAGGAGAGAAGTGCCAAAATTAACCCTGGTGGTAAAGTGGTTAAAGACATGAAAATGTTTGTTTAAAATATAACTAAAGCAATAACTTTAGTTTTGGTTAGAGTTGAGAGGGGTTAGAACAGCTAGTAGGTTTTTTCACCCTCTCTATTTGTCCTGTTTACCATTATCATTAAAAGTGAAAGTAAAAGAAAATTTTAAATTTGGGTTGTTCCACGAAAAATAATAGAGGGGAAATCTTCCAGTGGGCACACTAGTTCTGGTGACCTGGGGGGCCCCAAGGGATTCCCTTAATTTGCAGGGATTTCCTTGCTGTTCCTGTTTGGCTGTGAGATGTGAAGGTAAGGTATGGTAAAGGAAAAAAGTGAAGGCAAATCTCCCCAGATGGCAAAAAAAGGATTATAACACTTTCTTACTCTATCCAAAATGAAAAAAAAAGTTTTGCCTATAGTTATACTTTGATTTATTTCTGGTAGGATTCCTTATCAGATAAAAATCTGGTTGGAAGTCTCATGTTTGTACATAATAGATGCATGTATGTTCGTATAATAACTGCAAGTTAATTGGTGCCCAGACACGTAGGATGTTGTCTCAGACGTGTTTAATATCCTGCTACACATTAAGCACCGTATAGAATTTTGTTTCTCTTCTAAAGAGTGTGTTGAACAAACAAGACACTGCTTTTTTACATAAACCTGGTTTCTCTGGCAGGTCTAATTTGTTGCCTCAGAAAAAAATGAAACTGCTTATGACCTCAGTTGCTTTAGATACACTGCACTGATAGTGTGCAATGTATTTTTTATTGTTTAACAGTCTAAAGACAAGAAAAGAATCACTAGAGGCAGAAAAGGAGCAGCTGAAAGAGCGACTTGCAGAGGCCTCTTCAGAAAAGGAGCGTTCCAAGGTCTGTGGAATTTTTTAATCACCCGACATTACAACTGCAATGTTTTAATGCCCAGTTTAAAGTATTGCACCTTTACTTGTTATGCAGTCAAGCTGTATAACAAGTAAATATTGTAACATTATTTTTTAATATAATTTGTTTGTGCCTATCACAATGGGAAGCTGCCCTATCCTGGCAGCACACTGAGGAGCTGGACACCTACTCTTACACAGAGCACAGTAGTCCAGGTCTCCAATGCTCAGACATACCCCCTGCACAGTACTCTATTCAACAGCGCTACTCAGGGACCAAGAGCACCCTTGAATGGTGTACTGTGCAGGGGGCATGTGGAACCGCTATGGACTCAGACCGCCAGGCTTTAAAAGTGTATATCTTAATCATACTGTACAGGGCACAAGCAGGATATTCATACACCATGGGTTATAGGCATTTACCTTCAAGTGACTAGACACTGACAAAGTTTTAGAGGACATGCCCAATGGGTGCCTCCCCTATAACGCTACCCCACTCTGAGTCCTCACTTTTATGTTAGTGTCTGAAGGCGATGGACCTTTCCCCCTTCACTGAGAAAATCACCCTTAGCTTAACTAGTATATTATTTTTCTTCATTATTTTATCTTCAGATTTTCCAGTCAAGCCCTCGCTGTCTTCTAATGCCAGCATAGAAGCTGTGTACAACCTCAGTAAACCCTTGAGATCCATATCTGGACCCTATGCTGTGAAGACAGCCTGTAAAGAGCTGCGGTGGCTCAACGCGATTGGCACTGCGCTGACAAGCCATTCACCTCTGCAGCTAGGGGTTCGGATCCCGGTCTCGGCTACATGTGAATTGAGTTTGGTGGTCTCAGCCCGGCTCCCGGTGGGTGTGCTATGCGAGGTAAGCCTGCGCTTAGTACGCCCACCCCCCTCCCACAAAAACCACCACACTTACACGCACTCGAAATTGGGTTAACATGCACGCACTTTGACCACGCGGTCTCTAAAAAGAGAGGCGAAGGACTAACGGGGCTGGTTGAGCGGGCTAGATCCTCTCACTCCCTTATAGGGAGTCCCTCTGCCCCGTTGGGCTTCAAAGCGGAGCAGGTAGGGCGGGCTGTGTGGGAGGACCCCCTCACACACCCGCCATTGCCACCCGGGGCATGGAGAAAGGTGGCAGATTGCCTCTGGGGGAGGCCTGCCTACTCCCAACTCCTGCAGTCCGGCTCCTCTCTCGAGTACACGCACAAAATACACACACAAAAAAAAAAAAAATTGAACAAAAAAAAAAGACGGCCTGTAAAGTTGCTGCTTTGGGCACTGGATCCTGCACTGGATCCTGTGCATACTTTGGTATTTGGTGCTATACAGGTCCAGGGCTTTATGGCTTTGGTCTATCACTATGGAACTGTAAAAACAGGTCTATGTTTGGATTGTATTCATATTGCAGTGTAAACTTTTCAAACTTGGTGCTAACATTCAACAAATCAGAGCGCAGTCTCAGGTAGATGACGAGGTGTTATTTCACACCACTGGTCCTACAATTTACCGCCACTTCTGCCTAGATCTGATATAAGGTACTCAGGTGATTTCTCTAGCACTTTCAGGAGGAACCACCTGAGTTACAGGACAGGCTACACCTGGGTTACCAAACACTCCTTATGGACATGCTTACCCTATGTTCTGCATCCTATTCCGTGAGTACCCCACAGGGGAATACCTTCACTTTTAGCTATAGAGGGGAACAGGCAAGGGGAATCAATGCAAAATTGCACACACTGGTCTCAGGACTGAATTCTAGCCACATTTCAGGCATGCATCAAGCAGCCTATTTGACTAAAGCAAAATTTTTTCATCTCCTGTAAGTCAAATTTCCTCCGACTTGTGGCCTTAATACAGCCATTATAGTCAAAGACCCCAACACAGAATTTTCACTTCCCCCCAAATCTTTACTGAATTTTATCAAGTGGAAAAAAGAGTTCACAATGAAGTGATCCATTCCTGTAGTTAAGACTCTGTCATAAACAAATATCTCACTGTTCCTATTGAAGATGTTCCTTTTTTCACAAATTATGCAGATAGAAGGCTTGAGATGCTCTCTCTTTAATCTGGAAGCCCAGCCCTGCAACCAGCTCTTGCTGCAATTCCAGTATGTTAAACTGTAGATAACTTGAGTAAGACAATGAACAACCAACATGATACTGTATTTTAGTATTGTGTTGTTACACAGCAATTAAAACAATTGCTTTTCTGTGTAGATGCCCTAGAAACTTCCAAAATGACTCCAATTTGCATGCACATGCACAGAATCCTATAGCTAGGAGCTTGGACAGCTGAAGCTGCCTGCAAAAGGCACCTCACATATATGACTTTTCAAAAATTATGTCTTTTTGGTGAGGCACTTGACTAATTCATCAAAGTCAGTGGTGTAAAGGTTTTACTTCCACAGCAGAGGTTCCCTAAACCACCCTCCCAGGAGACCCTAGTTCCTCTAAATGCAGAGAACCTGTCTGCTTTAATCAGGCTTCAACTTCAAAACCTAATTAACTTATGGCTGAATGTCTTTCCTTTCGGCACAAGGCTTGGCACACAAAGGTCGCAAAGGGGATTATTTACTAAAGCTGGAGAGTGCAAAATCAGGCACACTTCTGCATAGAAACCAATCAGCTTCCAGATTTTATTGCCGAAGCTTAATTGAACAAGCTGAGGTTAGAAGCTGATTGGTTTCTATGCAGAAGTGAGCCTGATTTTGCACTCTCCAGCTTTAGTACATAAACCACAAAGCCTTCCCCAAAATCCTCTTTACAATGAAGAGGCATACTTCCACCTAAGAGTGAGGAGACGTCTGTTACAGTTTTCTTCTCTGGGTCACAGACCTCCCAGACCTGTGGGTTTAAACGTTTCAAAGTGGTACAAAATAGAGTTCAGAGCTCTACCACTTCACCACTCTCTTCTTTCAAATCAACCAAAAACTGCCCATGGAAATTTTGATTTGCAGAATGCTCTGAACCACCTGTTGTCTCAGAGAGTCGTTGTACTACCACAAGACAGGTGCAAAGGATTCTATTCAAACCTGGTTAGGGCACCAAAACCCTATAAGAGTATTTGTACTTTAAAATTTAAAATTCCTCTCAAATTCCTTCAAATTGCAAAATTTCACATGGACACTGCAAGGTCAGTATTTGTCTCTCTGATACAAGGGGACATGACATCTATGGACATCCAAGATGTTTATCTTTATGTTCCCATTTACCCACTTCATCAGTGCCTTCTGTGCTTCACATCAGCAGACAACCATTTCCAGTTTGTCGCACTGCCAGTTTAGAGAGATGCGAGACTTTGCACACCACTAGCCCAACAGAAGGAGAGAAATGTGAACGGCCTAAGCCTTGAACTCTTCCTAAGCCATGCCCCTCTGATGCATTTTGCCCCGCCCACAGGGTCTTCGTCATAGAGGCTAGGATTATTCACCTTCCTCTCCACCTGCTGAGCTAGTGGTGTGTAGTTGAAAATGGGGAGGGTAGTGCTGCGCTAATCAGTGGTGAATGGATAAGTGAATAAACAGGTGGGGGAGGGGAATGAAAGTAGGTGTAATTGAAATGAGGAGCAATATAGCCCAAATGGCATCAGCATAAAAATAAATATAAATGATCAGTGAACAATAACAGTAATGGTGCAAATCATATAACTACACAGGTTCCTCTTAATGTGATGAAATACACTATAAGTAATGGTGCAAAAAAAAAATTTCAGGTAACTGTGCTAAGTGACACTCCTATATTGGTGATAAACAGTCCATCAACAGAGTTTGAAAAATATTAGCAAAAAATATAAGTAAAATTTCAAAAGTCCAAGAAAGCAAAAGTGCAAGTGTAGGTCCGCAATATGGAGTGAGAGGAAAATGGGTATCCAGTGATCCTTTTAGGGTAAGTAAGGATGTCCCCTTACCTTACTGCTGTAAGGTAACAGCATATAGATCCAACCACATTAGATGGTTCACTCGATGGGCTCTGATCCAACAACGGCAGGTCCTCCTTGGGGTTCTCGTCCCAGATTGGTCAGTTTCTCGCCCCAAAGAAATAAAGCATCGATGGTGTGATACCGTTTTAAAAATTTTAATTCTCAAAGAAAATAGACAGGGGTACTCACATAATCCAAAATACAATTGAGCATGTAAAAAAGAGGGGCAATCTGTCGCCAACGTCACCTCCGATACCTCTCAGTGGACTCATGCGCATTCGTCACTATCATGTGACTTCCTCAGGAGTAGTGAGAGGCATAAATGGGATCCTTTTTATAAGGTGACTTGTTTAGTAGGCTGTAAGTAAACTCAGCTGTTTGCCATGTAAATAATGCAGCTGCAGCCATTTTCCCGTAGTCTGCTAGGCATTTAATAGTAAAATCAAAAAATCAAAAAATTTCGCCCAGCATATAAAATATTTAAATTAGTAGCATTCAGATGGTGGGTGACAGATATGACATCTCATTTATATGGTTAACAATGAAAAAAATTGAAAAAACTTAAAAGCTTCAGCCAGGGGACGGAGACCATGGGGGGGGGCAAACACAGAAGTCCCATTGTACCATCATAACATTCTGTGTTGACAGTACACAGCATTCTACAGGAAGTCTGGCAGCCGCCATTTTGTTGTAGCTCAAAAGTACCATCATAACATTCTGTGCTGACAGTACACAGCGTTCTACAGGAAGTCTGGCAGCCGCCATTTTGTTGTAGCTCAAAAGACGTCCCCAGCATCTCACAGAGCGCTGGGGATACGTCTTACAAAAGTGAGCCATTCTGTCTGATGTCTGGTCGGGGGCCTGCATGGGGCCCCCCGACCTCGGCCAGCATCACAAATAGGCTTCCATCACGTATCGGCGGCGTCTATCAAAACGAGCGCCGCCGGAAGTGGAGCTGCAGCCACCTTGCAGCCACCGGAAGTGGAGCCGCAGCCATTTTTTTGAAGCCAATGCTTGTTAAATGGTGACACACGGCATCCTCACAAGGGAGCACTCGAGGGAAACAATTAAAAACACAGGGGAGCAGGAATTTATGTGTATATACACACTCATAATGCACCGAGAAGATTGAGGCTCAATTGGTATATTAAAAAATATTGAGAGCCAGAATAATTTGTTAAAAAAAATATATATATGTTAAAAAGTATAAAAAATTTAAATGAATGTATGTCGACATATTTAATTTCATTGAATGGATATGCCACATAAGGTTAAAAGACGTAGATGACGTGTGCGAACAGATCCACATATACAGATTAAAAACAATCTACGTCATCAATATTAGATAGCGAAAAGGAGAGAACAGAGAGGGTAAGTGAAGCAAGAAATAAATCAAAAAATAAAGTCTTATCGGTCACTTAAAAAACAATTAAGATCAAAATCTATGTTAAGACCTCGGGGAGCAAAAGTATCCAGAGTAAATATCCAGCGAGATTCTAACTGGCTCAATGTTCTAACTTTATGCCCGCCTCGCCAGTGTCTCACATAGGGCTCTATGCCCCAAAATTTAAGATGTGTCGGATCTTTATTGTGGTGGGTAAGGAAGTGTCTTGATACACTATGTTTATCGAAACCTTTAAGGATGTTTTGGACATGTTCTTTTATACGCACTCGTAATGCTCTTTTTGTCCGGCCTATGTATTGTAGACCGCAACTGCATTCGAGTGCGTATACAACTCCCTCTGTGTTACAGCAGATAAATTCTTTTATTTCGTATACATCTCCTGTACTAGTTGCAGTAAAATCTTTCCTCTTCTGGTTTGGTTTGTGAGTTCTCAAACATGCGTAGCATCTTTTGCATGGAAAAAAACCTTTACCAGTGAAAAAAGAGAGGAAGTTGTTTTTATTTTTAGGCGGATCAGGCACATTTTTAACAATTTTGTCCCTAATAGTAGGTGCCCTTTTATATACGAACTTTGGAATCGGTGGAAGGACACCCCCCAGTTCTTTGTCAGCCAGTAGTATATTCCAATGGCGTCTAATGACTTTTTCAATGCATTTATGTTGTATACTGTAATCGAAGATGATAGGCATCAAGTCTTTATGCATTTTTTGTTTAGGCTTATCACTCATAAGAGTCTGTCTATCCATTGTTGCCACTTCTGCAATCTTCTGGTTAATAAAGGAATTGTCGTATCCTTTTTGTTTAAACCTTTCTCCCATGTCTTTTGCTTGGGTGAGAAAAGTATCTTTGTCTGTACAATTTCGTCTTAGGCGCATTAATTGCCCTTTTGGAATGTTAAAAAGCCAGTTTCTGTGATGACAACTTTCAAGCGGCAAGTAGCTATTACGATCCACATTTTTAAAATGAGTTTTAGACCGGAGTTCATTATTTTCTTGTTCCACCTCTAGGTCTAGGAATGTGATCTTTTTGTTGCTGATTTCCCAAGAAAGTTCAATGTTTCTGTCATTGGTATTTAAATCTTGTAGAAAATCTGCTAGCGTTTCTTTCTCGCCCCTCCACAGTATGAAGATATCATCAATATATCTTTTATATATGTACAGATCATCAGGAGGTTCAGAGAAGATTTTCCCTTCTTCCCATTGGGCCATAAAAAGCCCAGCTACACTAGGGGCAAATTTTGCCCCCATGGCTACGCCGGTTTTCTGGAAAAAGTAATTGCCGCCATACCAGAAGTAGCTATTTTTAAGACAAAAGTCCAAACTTTTTACCAGATATTTTCGTTGGATGCAGGGCAACTGGGAATATTTCCTGAGGCCCCATTTGACTGCTTCGCATGCTTGATGATGTAGTATGATCGTGTATAACGACGATACGTCTGCTGTTGCTAGCCAAAAGGGTCCATCATCTCTTGGTATATCATCCAGGCATTGTAACATCTGTTTTGTGTCTCTAAGATACGCTCTTGTACTCTGAACTACTGGCTGTAAATAGAAGTCAATGTATTGCCCCATTCTTGCAGTTAAGGAATCAATTCCATTTACTATAGGTCTGGGCGGTGGATTCGTGCTGTTCTTATGTATTTTGGGGAGTGAGTATACAATAGGTGTGCGACATGATGTAGGGATCAGATATTGTGCTTCTTTCTTATCCAGGATTCCTCTTTTTAGTCCTAAATGTACAATCTGTTCCAAGGCTTTTCTGCATTTAAACATGGGATTACTCAGAAGGCGGTTGTAGGTGTTGGTATCTCCTAGCATTTGTTCCATGCTCATTTTATACTGTTCCTTGGAAAGTACCACAATGCCACCACCTTTATCGGCTGGTCGAACTACTAGATCCTTTCTTTTCATCAATTTGCGTATTCCACTCCTAATATGTTTCGGTTCTTCTTGTTTTTTCACTTTCAGGTCCATTAGTTCTCCTGTGACCAATCTTTTAAAGACTTCCACACATTTATTATCTTTCACAGGCGGATTAAAAATAGATTTATTCTTCAGATTACTATGTCTAATTTCTTCATCTGGATTGGCAGTCTTAGTTTTGTAAGGGTTACTGATCATATACTTTTGAATATTTAATTTCCTTACATACTTTTGAATTCCTATATATGTCTGGAATTTATCCAGATTTTTCGCTGGTGCGTATTTGAGGCCTTTATCTAGGACGCCAATCTCTTCATGTGTAAGTGGGAGTCCACTTAAGTTGAAGATTCCCTCTCCCTTTCTGTTCTTTTTCTTTTGTGTTCTCTTTCCTCCTCGCTTTCCCCGTTTCTTTCTGGGGTTCTTCTGTAGGTTCTTATTTCCTCTGTATGTCGAGGCGGATGGTATTCTTGACCTCTCTCTAAAAAAGAAGAGGTATTGGGATTTTGATGTCTTTCCACTCTATCATCCACTGTTCGCTGTTCTAGGGGTGCATAATAATTCCGTGTAGGGATTGGACTCCTATCCTGTGGGTGATGAGTGTAATAACCTCGATCTCCCTCTCTTCGATCATTTGAACGAACAGGGCTTCTTCTTCTCTGTTCATGTGTATATCCTCTGTTCTCATGGTATTCATTTGGACGTCCCTGATAATAGTTGGTTTCCTGTGGCCGACCTCTATTCTCATAGCCTCCACCTCTATTATCTCGTTGGTTTTGGGGCTGGGGTCTATTATCCCTCTGGTCTTGTTGTGGTCTTTGTCCATAGTTATGGCCATTGTTATTATTTCTGCGTTTTTTCCAGAAGGGTTTCTTCCAACCATTCTGTGGTGTCCGCTCATTTTGGGGTGGTCTTCTCTCATTTTGGTAGGGAGTGTGTTGATTATAGTTGCCCTGTCTCTCTTCATTTCTGTACTGCCGGGGCGATTCGTGCCTATTCCTATCATGCGTTTCTTGGGTGGGCCCTATATAGTTGATCACTCTTGGGGGTGAATAGACCCTCACATTTCTCTCTGGTGTGGAATAGGTTGAGATGGGATCTGGTCGGCCCGATTGGCTCTGCCATTTAAACGTATGATCCGTTTTAAAATCATTCATATCGCGACTGTATTTTTTACTTTTCCTGTGTTGTACTTCCTTGTCTTTCTTTGTTAAATCATTATTCAGTTGTGTTGTGTATCTTACGAGATCTCCTGAATCTTTATATGCTTCTAGTTCTTCCTTGACCTCTAGGATGATCTGTTCGATCAGTTTCAGCTTTCTCTTTTTCCTGTCTAGTAGGAACATCAAAAGTTCTGACCCCTTGATGTTAAAAAATTTAAACCATTCGTCTATTGAGGCCTGATCTAATAGGCCATCATTAGGGGTTATATCCCATCGTAGACGCCGTGGGACAATGTTATCCTTAATATAGCGTTCAAAGGTGACTATGTCCCACCATAGGCTGATCTTTTTTTCCATATTATGCCCTAGCTTCCTCATGAGGCTCTCTAGGTCACTGTTTTTCTTAACAGGTGCAGAAGCATTAAAAACATCTTCAAGATTAACCTGCCTCTTATCAAGAAATGAGAAGACATCCATGATAGCTGCGGTAATGAGTGCGAGACAGTGATAAATAGTGGAAAAATGGATATTACCGCGCTTATCAAAGGAGGGGAAACAGAGAGGGGAAGAAAGGGGGAGGGGAAATGAAAGTGATGAGAAGTGGAGGTACAGCTGCGGCACTGGAAGGTGTATCAAACCATAAGCAATTGAAAATGGGGAGGGTAGTGCTGCGCTAATCAGTGGTGAATGGATAAGTGAATAAACAGGTGGGGGAGGGGAATGAAAGTAGGTGTAATTGAAATGAGGAGCAATATAGCCCAAATGGCATCAGCATAAAAATAAATATAAATGATCAGTGAACAATAACAGTAATGGTGCAAATCATATAACTACACAGGTTCCTCTTAATGTGATGAAATACACTATAAGTAATGGTGCAAAAAAAAATTTCAGGTAACTGTGCTAAGTGACACTCCTATATTGGTGATAAACAGTCCATCAACAGAGTTTGAAAAATATTAGCAAAAAATATAAGTAAAATTTCAAAAGTCCAAGAAAGCAAAAGTGCAAGTGTAGGTCCGCAATATGGAGTGAGAGGAAAATGGGTATCCAGTGATCCTTTTAGGGTAAGTAAGGATGTCCCCTTACCTTACTGCTGTAAGGTAACAGCATATAGATCCAACCACATTAGATGGTTCACTCGATGGGCTCTGATCCAACAACGGCAGGTCCTCCTTGGGGTTCTCGTCCCAGATTGGTCAGTTTCTCGCCCCAAAGAAATAAAGCATCGATGGTGTGATACCGTTTTAAAAATTTTAATTCTCAAAGAAAATAGACAGGGGTACTCACATAATCCAAAATACAATTGAGCATGTAAAAAAGAGGGGCAATCTGTCGCCAACGTCACCTCCGATACCTCTCAGTGGACTCATGCGCATTCGTCACTATCATGTGACTTCCTCAGGAGTAGTGAGAGGCATAAATGGGATCCTTTTTATAAGGTGACTTGTTTAGTAGGCTGTAAGTAAACTCAGCTGTTTGCCATGTAAATAATGCAGCTGCAGCCATTTTCCCGTAGTCTGCTAGGCATTTAATAGTAAAATCAAAAAATCAAAAAATTTCGCCCAGCATATAAAATATTTAAATTAGTAGCATTCAGATGGTGGGTGACAGATATGACATCTCATTTATATGGTTAACAATGAAAAAAATTGAAAAAACTTAAAAGCTTCAGCCAGGGGACGGAGACCATGGGGGGGGGCAAACACAGAACTTACAGCCTACTAAACAAGTCACCTTATAAAAAGGATCCCATTTATGCCTCTCACTACTCCTGAGGAAGTCACATGATAGTGACGAATGCGCATGAGTCCACTGAGAGGTATCGGAGGTGACGTTGGCGACAGATTGCCCCTCTTTTTTACATGCTCAATTGTATTTTGGATTATGTGAGTACCCCTGTCTATTTTCTTTGAGAATTAAAATTTTTAAAACGGTATCACACCATCGATGCTTTATTTCTTTGGGGCGAGAAACTGACCAATCTGGGACGAGAACCCCAAGGAGGACCTGCCGTTGTTGGATCAGAGCCCATCGAGTGAACCATCTAATGTGGTTGGATCTATATGCTGTTACCTTACAGCAGTAAGGTAAGGGGACATCCTTACTTACCCTAAAAGGATCACTGGATACCCATTTTCCTCTCACTCCATATTGCGGACCTACACTTGCACTTTTGCTTTCTTGGACTTTTGAAATTTTACTTATATTTTTTGCTAATATTTTTCAAACTCTGTTGATGGACTGTTTATCACCAATATAGGAGTGTCACTTAGCACAGTTACCTGAAATTTTTTTTTGCACCATTACTTATAGTGTATTTCATCACATTAAGAGGAACCTGTGTAGTTATATGATTTGCACCATTACTGTTATTGTTCACTGATCATTTATATTTATTTTTATGCTGATGCCATTTGGGCTATATTGCTCCTCATTTCAATTACACCTACTTTCATTCCCCTCCCCCACCTGTTTATTCACTTATCCATTCACCACTGATTAGCGCAGCACTACCCTCCCCATTTTCAATTGCTTATGGTTTGATACACCTTCCAGTGCCGCAGCTGTACCTCCACTTCTCATCACTTTCATTTCCCCTCCCCCTTTCTTCCCCTCTCTGTTTCCCCTCCTTTGATAAGCGCGGTAATATCCATTTTTCCACTAGTGGTGTGTAGTGTCTTTTATCCCCTCATGCTTCACTGCTTTCTCGATTAAACACAAGATAGCCTGCACTCTTACATTGAAGTAAAAGCACAATATCCCCCCCCCCCCCCATACATGTACAAGAAGTTGTTCAGTGCTGGGTGCTATAATGACCATAGACTTGAAACCGTGGATGATCAAAGTGAAGAAATGTCATCAGCACACCAAGGATTCCTCAAAGGGGTCCAAAGCTTTATAATCGTGGTTACATGATAAATATACAGCAATGTTTCAGAGCCACGCAGGGCACCTTCATCAGGCAGGTGAGGTCAATTGACAGATGAAGGGGCCCTGCGTGGCTCCGAAACGTTGCAGTATATTTATTATGTGTCCACGATAATAAAACTTTTGATCCTTTCGAGGAATCCTTGATGTGCTGATGACATTTCTTCACTTGCATGAGGTGAGACACCAGATTTTTTTACCAGCAGAGCACCAGGGATTCTTTAGCTCTAGCCTCAAATATTTTAAAAATCCCCTGGTCTCAAATCAGGCTAATTTACTTACACCTTCCCTTCTGTGCAAATCCTACCTCATTTCCTCGAAAACAGTGATTTTAGTTGTGCCATGCTGGCACAAAAAACCTGGTACAGAGATACACTCAGACTTCTAGAAGATGACACCTGGACACTTTCTCAATAGACAAGAGTTTCTATCTCAATGCCTTCTATTCCATCTTCATTTTCAGTCTCTGGCTTTAACAACATTGCTATTAAAACACATGTATAAAAAGGATAGAGGGATTTATCAGCCCGTGATTCCTACCTTGCTAAAAGCAGGAAAAAACATATTTAAGAAGATGTATTATCACACCTGCAAAAAGTGGAAATCTTTTTTTGCTTGGTGTGAAAAAAGCCACTTCACTGCTAGAGATTACCTCACAATCTTGCCTTTCTACAATCAGGCCTTTTCCATAGATTTGTCTTAATAACTCTTAAAAGTCAGGCCTCTTGCTTCACTCTCCCTTGTAAAAAACTTTTTTTAAGGTGTATCTCACATTAAAGGGTCACTAAAGGAATTTTTTTTTTTAGCTAAATAGCTTCCTTTACCTTACTGCAGTACTGGTTTCATGTCCTCATTGTTAGTTTTTGCTTTGAAGTAGCTGTAATTCTGCTCTGATCTCCACACTTCCTGGTTGCCTGTTTCCTTATAACCATCGTACTGGGAGCTTTCTCACGGTGGTCTAAGCTGTCATTACTGTGTGTCTAAAACTCCTCAGAACCAATCAGATTCATTTTAAAAACAAAACACTGCCCTGGATTTGTTTGTTTTTGTTCTGTGAGTCTTCCCGACTCACCTCTCACCCGGAACTTCATGTATGTACCTTTAAAACCGAAAGTGAAACTAGAGGCACATTATATGATAGTAAAAAGTGAAAAAATGCGCATACCAAAAAGAAACTTAAAAAAGCAGCAGGCTCAAAATGTTATACAGCATATAAATCAGTAGTTAAAAAGTGGGAGTTGCGCTAAAAATAATAATAAATGAGTGACCATATATAAATAAAAATAAAAAATCGCTGAGCCAGAGTCAGCTCAATCAAAAAACAAAATATAGAGTATAAAAACTCAATATGTGTTCATAAACAAATCAATAAAAAATATATATTATAAAATTGAAAAAAGTCCCCAAAAGAAAGTCCAAAAACACTAGGAAGTGAATCCAAATCTGTGGTTTAAAGTTGGGACAATATCCAAGTGAAAGAATTCAGGCTTGACCCTTACCAGAAGTATAGATCCCAGGGGATCAAGAAGAGCCTTCCATACTGTAGCCACAAATATGTGGAGCGGTCCTATGTGGAGCGATACAGGGGTTCCTACTTCCGTAGACTCAGCCCAGTGAGAAGCAAAAAGAAAAACAAAAATAGTGCAAAAACGGATGATAAGTAGACACAGACTAACTCCCAGTGGCTAAAGTTGACAGACACTGTGCAGTAAAGCTGGGGTCCCACCACCAAACGAACACACTGACCCTTACCAAAGATAAGCGACCCTCAAAGGATCAGTTTTGCATGCCAGTGTGTAACGATCTACAGCAGGAAGGCGCTTGTCAAGCAGGTCATTTTGATCCAAAGGTCAGGTAACCAGGAAACATGAAAGATATGCAAGCTCTCATAGTGAAATACCATCAAAGTTTAATTAAAAAAGAAAGTAGAGCACTTACAATTAAAAAGGTTCAATGCAGCAGAGATAAAAAGTAGCCGGCCGGCAAACAAACAAACGAGGCACGTCCTCTGTACGCGATGACGTCAGCACGCCAACCTCCCAACGTTTCGTCTTCGTATAGACGTGGTCACGGGAATGAGGATGCGTGCCGCGTCACCGCGTTAAATACGTGCATTTCATGGGGCGTGTCAGATACTTGATCTTTAACGAGTGCAAGCCCGCCATCTTAAGTGAGGGAACCCAACCTAGCAGAGCCAGAACTCTAGTAGTAAGGCGGATATTGCCCCGGGACACAAACAAATATTGAACGCGCTAAACGCGCGGACATTAAGGAGAAAATTGGGAATTTATTAAATTAAGGAAGAGGTGTTACAAGACCTAGTCCACAATGATTGGACAAACGGTACAGGTATAAGCTAATACAAAAACGTCATCCGTGCTTCCTTACAGCTAGTTTATCAATCCCAATAGAGAGGACAGGAATCTACAGCAGCAGGCTTGCAGACATCAAGTCACAGCATCATCACTAGGCCGAATTATGATGAATAACCAGGCAGTGTAGATAATGTATTACACATACTAAAACAAACATAATATACAGATGAGCGGTCGTATTAAAAATCAACCTAGCAGTGATTAGAACTCATTACAAAATATATGTGATCAGGCTGTCATAAATCAATCTGACAGCAAAAAAACAAAATAACCCTACATATGTGCAAAATTAACATATACCAAACTGGGACATAAAACATATTCTAAAGAATAGCCCATTATGCAGATGTGAAAAAAATTATATAAAAAATGGATATATAGTAAAAAATGAAAAAAAATAAGGTGAATAAAAAATCATGCTATATAAATATAGTATGATATAAAAAGTGCAATGAATTAATTTTAAATAAGGTAACACTGTTCTCAATGGAGGTTCATAGTGTAGTCTAATAATTACAACAACCTCAGTGCCCTCAAAACAATTCATTATATACACGAACTCAGTGCCAAGTTATTGACATAAAAAACATTGAGTGTCCACTGTCAAAGTGCAACCGTAATAGTAATAACAATATTGAGCAAGTGTAAATTATAAACAAAGGGTATGGAGAAAAAGGCTGGTTTCAAGAATTTTCTATGAAACAGTTGACATCAACTTCAATGTTGAGTCCATGGGGTTCAAAGCTTCTCAGCGTATGAATCCACATCATTTCAGATTTTGAAATGCTCCTGACTAAGTCATTTCCTCTCCAATGAGCCCGGAACTTATCAATCCCTATAAAAGTTGTACCTGCAGGGTTTTTATTGTGTGTCACCAGGTAATGTTTCGAAACCGAGTGATTTGGAAAACCGTTCAAAATGTTTGTCACATGCTCATTAAGACGTATGTGTAGGGCCCGCTTAGTCCTCCCCACATACTGAAGCCCACAAGGGCATTGTAGAAGGTATATAACCCCCATCGTCGAGCATGTGATGAACGTATCAATGGGGTAACTGATGGACGTACGACTGGAGCAGAAGTTTGTGGTCCTCTTAGGAATAACTGTATTTACTGCACAAGTATTACAGCGGCCACATTTGAAGAAGCCCACAAGCCCAGATAAAAACATAGATTGAATTTCTGGTGGGTCGAGGACATTAGGTGCCAATTTGTTTCTAAGGGGTTGTATCCCCCGAAAGACCACCTGTGGTTTAATTGGTAGAATTTTACTCAAAGTTTTATCGCTTTTCAAGATATGCCAGTGTTTAGCCACTATCTTTTTCACGCTAGCATGCTGACAGGAGTAGTCAGTCACAAAGGGGGTCTTAAAATCTGCCGATGTGTCCTTTTTGGGTTTTACCCTAAGTAATTCCTCTCGGTCAGTGTTGATGACCGTTTCCAGGGTTTCATGAAGAAATTCTGCGGAATAGCCCTTTTCTATAAAGCGTTGAGTTAGAACTTCAGCTTGTTCTCGAAAGGTGTCATGATTGGTGCAGTTACGCTTCAGCCTAAGGAACTGCCCCTTAGGTACTGCACCTAACCAAGTTTTATGGTGACAGCTGTCATTCGGAATGAATGAATTTCGATCTGAGCTCTTGAAGTAGGTCGAGGTAACAAATTGGTCATTATCCACTGAGATAGTCAGATCTAAAAAATTAATAGTTAACTGACTAGCTTCATGTTTGAGCACTATACCTCTGTTGTTCCTATTCAAAAAGGACATGAAGCAAGACAGCTCAGCCTCAGACCCTTTCCATAGGAGGAGGACGTCATCAATATATCTGGCCCACAGCATTATCTGGGGCCTAGAAGATACATCGACGACGTCCTCCTCCCATTTGGCCATAAATAGATTGGCCAGACTGGGGGCATATTTGGCCCCCATCGCAACTCCGCGGTCCTGTCTATAAAATTGGCCATTATGCCAGAAAAAGTTGTGTGTAGCTGCGTATTGCAGCAACTCCATAATGAAAGAGATCTGGGCCAACGGTAGGCCCGAATCTCTTTCAAGAAAAAACGATACCGCCTCCAATCCCAGATTGTGTGGGATCACCGTGTAGAGTGACACAACATCGGCGGTGACCAACCACATATCGGGAGATGGTTTGAGGCTAGATAAGGTATTGATAACTTGCCTCGTATCCTTTAAAAAGGAAGGCATTTTAGCCATCAAGGGTTGGAGAAAAAAATCGACATATTTGCCCACCCGGGACGTAACAGAGTCGATCCCACTGATGATCGGACGGCCCGGGGGGCAAATGGGATCCTTGTGCACCTTAGGGAGATAATAGATTACCGGTACCCTAGGAGCTTTAGGAACCAGGAACTCTTTCTCTTTGGCATTAAGAATGCCAAGACGGGAGCCCTTATTAACTATTTTGACCAATGACTTTTTGTACTTATCACCGGGGTTAAGGGGGAGGCGGACATAGGTGTCACTGTCGTTCAAGATGCGTTGCATCTCGGCCAGGTAGTCAACTTTATTTAGGACCACTATCCCTCCCCCCTTGTCAGCGGGGCGGATGACCAAATCTTTATTATCACAAAGTGACTTGATGCCTTTCTCAATGTCTAACTTAGATCTGACTTTTTTGACATTCAGCTCATCTAGGTCCCTAAGTGTCAGATCCCTGAACACCCTAAGGGCTGCCGGTAGATGTCCTGGTGGATTAAAAGTGGAGGCATTAGCCAACCCTGAATGTGTGTAATTCAGAGCTGAAGTCTTAGAGGGATTATAGGGGTTGGAGGAAAAATATCGCTGTATATTTATCTTACGTACGAATTTATGGATGTCCATGTATGTTCTGAATTTGTTAATATTTCTTGGGGGGGCATATTTCAGCCCCTTATCAAGAACATCTAACTCCGGACCGGAAAGAGTATGTGAACTTAAGTTGAAAATCCCAGCTCCAACTAAGTCTTTGGTCTTTTTGGGCTTTCTGAATTTGGGCTTCCCCCCAAGAAATATTAACAAATTCAGAACATACATGGACATCCATAAATTCGTACGTAAGATAAATATACAGCGATATTTTTCCTCCAACCCCTATAATCCCTCTAAGACTTCAGCTCTGAATTACACACATTCAGGGTTGGCTAATGCCTCCACTTTTAATCCACCAGGACATCTACCGGCAGCCCTTAGGGTGTTCAGGGATCTGACACTTAGGGACCTAGATGAGCTGAATGTCAAAAAAGTCAGATCTAAGTTAGACATTGAGAAAGGCATCAAGTCACTTTGTGATAATAAAGATTTGGTCATCCGCCCCGCTGACAAGGGGGGAGGGATAGTGGTCCTAAATAAAGTTGACTACCTGGCCGAGATGCAACGCATCTTGAACGACAGTGACACCTATGTCCGCCTCCCCCTTAACCCCGGTGATAAGTACAAAAAGTCATTGGTCAAAATAGTTAATAAGGGCTCCCGTCTTGGCATTCTTAATGCCAAAGAGAAAGAGTTCCTGGTTCCTAAAGCTCCTAGGGTACCGGTAATCTATTATCTCCCTAAGGTGCACAAGGATCCCATTTGCCCCCCGGGCCGTCCGATCATCAGTGGGATCGACTCTGTTACGTCCCGGGTGGGCAAATATGTCGATTTTTTTCTCCAACCCTTGATGGCTAAAATGCCTTCCTTTTTAAAGGATACGAGGCAAGTTATCAATACCTTATCTAGCCTCAAACCATCTCCCGATATGTGGTTGGTCACCGCCGATGTTGTGTCACTCTACACGGTGATCCCACACAATCTGGGATTGGAGGCGGTATCGTTTTTTCTTGAAAGAGATTCGGGCCTACCGTTGGCCCAGATCTCTTTCATTATGGAGTTGCTGCAATACGCAGCTACACACAACTTTTTCTGGCATAATGGCCAATTTTATAGACAGGACCGCGGAGTTGCGATGGGGGCCAAATATGCCCCCAGTCTGGCCAATCTATTTATGGCCAAATGGGAGGAGGACGTCGTCGATGTATCTTCTAGGCCCCAGATAATGCTGTGGGCCAGATATATTGATGACGTCCTCCTCCTATGGAAAGGGTCTGAGGCTGAGCTGTCTTGCTTCATGTCCTTTTTGAATAGGAACAACAGAGGTATAGTGCTCAAACATGAAGCTAGTCAGTTAACTATTAATTTTTTAGATCTGACTATCTCAGTGGATAATGACCAATTTGTTACCTCGACCTACTTCAAGAGCTCAGATCGAAATTCATTCATTCCGAATGACAGCTGTCACCATAAAACTTGGTTAGGTGCAGTACCTAAGGGGCAGTTCCTTAGGCTGAAGCGTAACTGCACCAATCATGACACCTTTCGAGAACAAGCTGAAGTTCTAACTCAACGCTTTATAGAAAAGGGCTATTCCGCAGAATTTCTTCATGAAACCCTGGAAACGGTCATCAACACTGACCGAGAGGAATTACTTAGGGTAAAACCCAAAAAGGACACATCGGCAGATTTTAAGACCCCCTTTGTGACTGACTACTCCTGTCAGCATGCTAGCGTGAAAAAGATAGTGGCTAAACACTGGCATATCTTGAAAAGCGATAAAACTTTGAGTAAAATTCTACCAATTAAACCACAGGTGGTCTTTCGGGGGATACAACCCCTTAGAAACAAATTGGCACCTAATGTCCTCGACCCACCAGAAATTCAATCTATGTTTTTATCTGGGCTTGTGGGCTTCTTCAAATGTGGCCGCTGTAATACTTGTGCAGTAAATACAGTTATTCCTAAGAGGACCACAAACTTCTGCTCCAGTCGTACGTCCATCAGTTACCCCATTGATACGTTCATCACATGCTCGACGATGGGGGTTATATACCTTCTACAATGCCCTTGTGGGCTTCAGTATGTGGGGAGGACTAAGCGGGCCCTACACATACGTCTTAATGAGCATGTGACAAACATTTTGAACGGTTTTCCAAATCACTCGGTTTCGAAACATTACCTGGTGACACACAATAAAAACCCTGCAGGTACAACTTTTATAGGGATTGATAAGTTCCGGGCTCATTGGAGAGGAAATGACTTAGTCAGGAGCATTTCAAAATCTGAAATGATGTGGATTCATACGCTGAGAAGCTTTGAACCCCATGGACTCAACATTGAAGTTGATGTCAACTGTTTCATAGAAAATTCTTGAAACCAGCCTTTTTCTCCATACCCTTTGTTTATAATTTACACTTGCTCAATATTGTTATTACTATTACGGTTGCACTTTGACAGTGGACACTCAATGTTTTTTATGTCAATAACTTGGCACTGAGTTCGTGTATATAATGAATTGTTTTGAGGGCACTGAGGTTGTTGTAATTATTAGACTACACTATGAACCTCCATTGAGAACAGTGTTACCTTATTTAAAATTAATTCATTGCACTTTTTATATCATACTATATTTATATAGCATGATTTTTTATTCACCTTATTTTTTTTCATTTTTTACTATATATCCATTTTTTATATAATTTTTTTCACATCTGCATAATGGGCTATTCTTTAGAATATGTTTTATGTCCCAGTTTGGTATATGTTAATTTTGCACATATGTAGGGTTATTTTGTTTTTTTGCTGTCAGATTGATTTATGACAGCCTGATCACATATATTTTGTAATGAGTTCTAATCACTGCTAGGTTGATTTTTAATACGACCGCTCATCTGTATATTATGTTTGTTTTAGTATGTGTAATACATTATCTACACTGCCTGGTTATTCATCATAATTCGGCCTAGTGATGATGCTGTGACTTGATGTCTGCAAGCCTGCTGCTGTAGATTCCTGTCCTCTCTATTGGGATTGATAAACTAGCTGTAAGGAAGCACGGATGACGTTTTTGTATTAGCTTATACCTGTACCGTTTGTCCAATCATTGTGGACTAGGTCTTGTAACACCTCTTCCTTAATTTAATAAATTCCCAATTTTCTCCTTAATGTCCGCGCGTTTAGCGCGTTCAATATTTGTTTGTGTCCCGGGGCAATATCCGCCTTACTACTAGAGTTCTGGCTCTGCTAGGTTGGGTTCCCTCACTTAAGATGGCGGGCTTGCACTCGTTAAAGATCAAGTATCTGACACGCCCCATGAAATGCACGTATTTAACGCGGTGACGCGGCACGCATCCTCATTCCCGTGACCACGTCTATACGAAGACGAAACGTTGGGAGGTTGGCGTGCTGACGTCATCGCGTACAGAGGACGTGCCTCGTTTGTTTGTTTGCCGGCCGGCTACTTTTTATCTCTGCTGCATTGAACCTTTTTAATTGTAAGTGCTCTACTTTCTTTTTTAATTAAACTTTGATGGTATTTCACTATGAGAGCTTGCATATCTTTCATGTTTCCTGGTTACCTGACCTTTGGATCAAAATGACCTGCTTGACAAGCGCCTTCCTGCTGTAGATCGTTACACACTGGCATGCAAAACTGATCCTTTGAGGGTCGCTTATCTTTGGTAAGGGTCAGTGTGTTCGTTTGGTGGTGGGACCCCAGCTTTACTGCACAGTGTCTGTCAACTTTAGCCACTGGGAGTTAGTCTGTGTCTACTTATCATCCGTTTTTGCACTATTTTTGTTTTTCTTTTTTTCTTTTTGCTTCTCACTGGGCTGAGTCTACGGAAGTAGGAACCCCTGTATCGCTCCACATAGGACCGCTCCACATATTTGTGGCTACAGTATGGAAGGCTCTTCTTGATCCCCTGGGATCTATACTTCTGGTAAGGGTCAAGCCTGAATTCTTTCACTTGGATATTGTCCCAACTTTAAACCACAGATTTGGATTCACTTCCTAGTGTTTTTGGACTTTCTTTTGGGGACTTTTTTCAATTTTATAATATATATTTTTTATTGATTTGTTTATGAACACATATTGAGTTTTTATACTCTATATTTTGTTTTTTGATTGAGCTGACTCTGGCTCAGCGATTTTTTATTTTTATTTATATATGGTCACTCATTTATTATTATTTTTAGCGCAACTCCCACTTTTTAACCACACATTATATGATAGATTAAATTCAATTTTTAATCATTTTTAAAAGGAATCAGTTAACTTTTATGTCTCTATACCCTGTAAACAGTCATTTCAGCAAAAAAATTGTTTTCCTTTAGTGACCCTTTAAGCCCACCTTTCAGCACTGTGCTTCCTTGCAATCTTTATCCCTACAGAAACCACCCTTTGAACCTACCGGGATAATCCCCTAGAGGATCTTTCAAGCAAAGTAGCCTTTTTGGTCGCTGTCATATCTGCCAGGCATGTTTCTGTAAAGAGCCTTTCCTCATAATTCACAATGACAAGGTTGTCTTGCGCCCACGCTTTCTCCTGAAGGTGGTCTCAGCATTCTACTTCAATGCAGAAATTGCACTCCCAACCTAATGCCCCGTTCCTAAGCATCCAAGGGAAATCTGTGTACAGAGCCTGTTCTCTGGTCCTTGCAAGGGATACCCTGCATCAAAGTCCACCATTGCATGATGGATACAAAATCTGATTGCGAGAGCTTACATTCTCAGTGAAATCTCCTCCTGTACTTTTACATGTCCATTCCACCAGAGTGATGTGAGTTTCCTGGACATTGTGGCGCCAATCGTCTGTAGCCCAGTTGTGTAAGGCCACCACCTGGTCTTCTGCTTATACTTTTTCAAAGTTTTACCAGGTGGACATCTAGTCTTCTGCTAATGCAGCTTTTGTCTATAAGGTTCTTGCAGCAGCTCTCTGAGGTTGGCTCTTCTGGCCCTTGTTATTGGGCATGATGCCACAATTCTATTTGCCTCATTGTTGCCCACCCCTCCTATTCATTGCTTGGGGATGTCCCATGTGGTATAAATACTATTCTTGTGTCCTATTCTGTATGATCAAGATAAGAGTAATTTTGACTTACCTGGAAATCCCTTATCTTGGAATATAGTACAGGACACAGGCTACCCTCCCTTCCATTATTTGGTTTACTCTGCATTGCTTGCTACAAAATGGAGAACTCACAGCATGGGGTAGGGCTAAAGGGGAGGCACCCAGGGGGCATGTCCTCTAAAGCTTTGTCAGTGTTCAGTCACCTGAAGGTAAATGATTTATGAATACTCTGCCTGTGTCCTGTACTGTACTCCAAGATATGGAATTTACAGTCAAAGTTCTTTTTTATCTCAACCCTCTTACAATAGATGTATTGCACTGTTCGTGTCAAAATATTTTCTTTGTAATACAACAGATAATTTCAGTGGACAGGTACCTTCAACTTATTTTACATTTGTAATTCTAATTGAAGAATCAGAGAATAAAAATTGACAAGAGTTCCAATGCTGTCGGGGTAACTGGCTCGCCTGTATTTGTTTAGTTGCAGATCGATGCTCTGCGTGAGAAGCTGCGGTGCACCCAAGATATTCTCTCAGCCAGTCAGCAGAAAGTGATGCTGTTAGGGGAGGAGTTGGCAACAGTCTCTTCTGTTCGAGATCGCACAATATCTGACCTGCACAAAAGCCGCCTTGAGACAGCTGACCTTGCCCTTAAAGTGTCCGACATAAGTCTCAGATATAAAGAAGGCATGGGGCAGTGGTGGCAAGAAAAGACAGCACTGAACCACAGCATGGAGGTAAGTATGGTACATTTCAAGATGTTGGATGAAATATTCATAATAATTTAGCTGTATAGCATTTTTAACTCTTAGGGACTCACATATTGTTGTGTATGTTCCTTAGCCACTTTAGCCCCAGTGTTTTAAAACCGTGCTCGGATCAGGTGCTTTTTAAACAGTCCTGACTGCTATAGTAGCTGGAAGTTTATATACATGTTTAAAGCCGTCTATTGGCTTTCAGGTGAAAAGTTGTGTGCTGCCCGATCACTTCTACAACAGCTGCAACATGCAGTGGAGTACTGTGGAGTCATTAGGGATGGATGTCTCAATAAAGAGAAGCTCTCACCTATATGCTGTCATATAGGGGGCTATGTAATAGCGATAAAGTTGTGTAAAAAAAAAAGAGGGGGGAGGGGCTTATGTAAAATACAGGGTACCGATATTTGTTTCCATTTCAAGGGCACATGCAAGGCTTCACATGCTCGGTCTCTATTCACTTGGTACATCCTCATCTTTTATTTTTTACCAAAAGGTGGGTAATTTTCACATATTTTTTACTAAAAGTATGTGTTTTATAAATGGTTGTGCTAAAATTGTGTGGCAGAAAAAAATGAAACTACCATTTTTTATTCTCTAGGGTGTCTGCATTCAGAAAATATATGATGTTTGGGGGTTCTAAGAAATCTTCAGGCCTAAAACAATTTTTTAAATATGTGTATAACAAGAAAAAAAAAATGGCTCTGGGACTCAAGTGTTAACAATAACTCTGAGCAAATACCTTAATACACAGATAAAATACATACAGTGCATATTCACAGTGCTTTACTTTTTTCCACATTTTGTTATGTTACAGCCTTATTCCAAAATGGATTACATTTTTATTTATTTTTTTAAATACTTTCATGTGTACAATATAAAGCCTCTGGGCATACCCCGGCTTAGACAAACACAGTCCAGAACAACCCGACAAGGTCATATATACCATAATACAAAAACAACACTTAGGCCCCTTTCACACTTGTGCAACCCCAAACCCACGCGATTTTGCCACGATTTTAACAGAACAATATACAATTGTGGATCCGACTTTGCCCTACGACTTGAAGTCCGACTTCAATGAGCACTGTCTGTCTAAAATGAATCTTTAGGGGGAACTCCACGCCAATTTTTTTAAAAAGGAAACAGCATGAGTTCCCCCTCCAAGAGCATAGCAGGCCCTTTGGTCTGGTATGAATTTTAGGGGAACCTCAAAATCCATACCAGACCCTTATCCGAGCACGCAGCCCGACTGGAGGTAATGGAGGGATGGAGGTAAGTTAAGGGACAATATAACATAGATGAACTACTTCCAGGAGTACTACTGAGTGAGAAGATGTGTTTTTTAGGATCAGCTCAGTAAAGCAATAGTGACAACTCTTCACTAGCTAGAATACAAGCTATCAAGAAAGACTAACATGAGACTCTGTATCCTCTTGTGAGGCATTGGTTATGTCCGATTCTAGCCAAATGTGACACATTTTGTCAAACTTAGCTGGACAGCACCTGGCTAGGTAGGCAGCTTTGTAAAGCGGTACTGATGAATTAATCAGCGACCTCCAGGTGTTCAGAGTGGGCACCTTCGGTTTTCTTCTATTTCAGGAGCAGAGTCCTCCTAGCGTAGAATAATAGGAGTCCAATAAGATCCCTAGTTGCTTGGCAATAGGCTAGGTAGCCAGGCCTAGCAAAGAGACCAAATTCATTATTTTCTTTAAAATGCTACAAACAATACCCCATAAAGACAATGTGAAAGAAGTTTGTTTGAAATCTTTGCAAATTTATAAATAAAAAAAAAATCACATGTACATAAGTATTCACAGCCTTTGCCATGACACTCAAAATTTAGCTTGGGTGCATCCTGTTTCCACGGATCATCCTTGAGATGTTACTACAACTTGACCTGTGGTAAATTCAGTTGATTGGACATGATTTGGAAAGGCATACACCGGTCTATATAAGGTCCCACAGTTAACAGTGCATGTCAGAGCACAAACCATGCCATTAAGTCCAAGGAATTGTATGAAGACCACCAAGACAGGATTGTATCGAGATACAGATCTAGGGAAGGGTAAATGTTCTGCAGCATTGAAGGTCCCAATGAGCACTCCTCCCCTTCTGCTAGCAATTTTTTTTACAGTTTTCCTTTAAGGTTTTACATTTTATTTTAGGCCAAGAGAGACCAGATTGTGAATCTGAAAGCAGAAAAGCTGACTTTGGAAAGCAACCTGCAAGAAGAGAGGAGCCAGCGACAGAAACTTCAATGTAAACTAAACCAGGAGAAAGATGCATGTCAGGTAAAAGACATCTGTCCTATCAGGGAATGGTGGCCAATACTGAGGGCAGGTATGGGATACATTTGGAGTGCAATTGCTAACCTCCTTTAACCCCTTGTCTACCAAGGTGTGTTTATAAATGTCCTGGTGTTCAAGGGGTTTAAACAAGCTCACAACTGCTGCTGTGGCCATGAGTTTGGTATTGATTTTTTCAGCCAGTGATCTGCTTTTAAGTAAAAGTGAGCCAGGCAGTTTTACACTGCCAGGAGCTTCTCCCCTGGTGCCCACGGTGGTTGCCAAGCTCTTCCATTTGGTAAAATGACCCAACATTGAGAGTTAGGCCCTTATACACACGGTATGAAAATCGGAAGGAAAAAGTCTGAAGACAAGCTGTCTGTGGATTTTTGGATCGTTGGTACGGTGCATTCGACAGACGATTTGACTTTTTTATCATACAAAAGCTGGATGTGCAGGCTATAAAAAAAAATTCTGATGTGAACTCGACGTTTAATTTTTAGGTGGTCAGTAGGGATGAGCTTTGAGTTCATGTTCGACTCGAACATTGCCTGTTCGGCGAACAACGAACAATTTGGGGTGTTCGCGGCAAATTCAAAAAGCCGCGGAACACCATGTTAAAGTCTATGGGAGAGATCTAAAGTGCTCATTTTAAAGGCTAATATGCAAGTTATTGTCCTAAAAAGTGTTTGGGGACCAGTGTCCTGCCCCAGGGGACATGTATCAATGCAAAAAAAAGTTTTTAAAACTGCAGTTTTTTCGGGGGCAGTGAATTTAATAATGCTTAAAGTGAAACGATAAAAGTGAAATATTCCTTTAAATTTCGTACCTAGGGGGGGTGTAAAGTAAGCATGTGAAATGGCGCATGTTTCCCGTACTTAGAACTGTCTCTGCACAAAGTGTAATTTCTGAAGGAAAAAAGGCATTTAAAACCGACTCGCGGCTATAATGAATTGTCCGCTCCCGGCAATTCAGAGAGAATTCATTTATAAAAAAAAGCGTGGTGGTCCCCCCAAATTCAATTACCAGGCCCTTCAGGTCTGGTATGGATATTAAGGGGAACCCCGCCTTCAGTTTAAAAAAAATTACGTGGGGTTCCCCCCCAAATATCCATTCCAGACCCTTCAGGTCTGGTGTGGATTTTAAGGGGTACTCCACCCCAAGTTTAAAAAAAAAATGGCAAAAATCCACACCAGACCCCTTATCCGAGCACGTAACCTTGCCGGCCGCAGAAAAGAGGGGGAGACGAGAGAGCGCCCCCCTCCTGAACTTGAAATTTGGGGTGGAGTTTCCCTTCAAATCCACACCAGACCTGAAGGGTCTGGAATGCATATTTGGGGGGAACCCCACGTCATTTTTTTTAAATTGACGGCGGGGTTCCCCTTTATATCCATACCAGACCTGAAGGGCCTGGTAATTGAATTTGGGGGGACCCCAAGCTTTTTTTTTTTTTTATGAATGAATTCTCTCTGAATTGCCGGGAGCCGACAATTCATTATAGCCGCTAGTCCGGTTTAAATTACTTTTTTTCTTTCAGAAAGACAGTTCTAAGTACGGAAAACATGGGCTATTTCACATGCTTACTTTACACCCCCCCTAGGTACAAAATTTAAAGGAATATTTCACTTTTATTGTTTTTCTTTAAAGTGGTTGTAAACCCACTTTTTGTACTTTTACCTACAGGTAAGCCTATAACAAGTTTAGGTAGATATTCCCCTCGCAATGCGCCGCCGCGCATGCGCAGGGGGGATTTACGGCGAAAGGACCGGCAGCCGCCGGACCTTGCCGAGTTTTAAATCTCCCGCGCGCACGAGCGGGAGTGACGTCATCGCCGCTCCAGCCAATCACAGCGCTGGAGCGGCGATACCCGGAAGACACGCCGAGGCAAGATGAAATCTCGCTCGGCGTGAACCAGGTAAGTGCTACGCACCTCGTTCCGAGGTAAGTATTTCATAATGAGCTAATATGCGGTGTATATTAGCTCATTGTGACTTTTCCCTTACAGGAGGAAAAAAAAAAATGTTTTTCATGCGGGTTTACAACCGCTTTAAGCATTATTAAATTCACTGCTCCCGAAAAAACAACAGTTTTTAAAACTTTTTTTTGCATTGATACATGTCCCCTGGGGCAGGACCCAGGTCCCCAAACACTTTTTAGGACAATAACTTGCATATTAGCCTTCAAAATTAGCACTTTAGATTTCAAACGTTCGAGTCCCATAGACTTTAACAGGGTTCTAAAGTTCGCACGAACGTTTGGTGTGTTCGCAGGTTCTGATGCAAACCGAACAGGGGGATGTTCGGCTCATCCCTACTCTTTATACTCTAATATGTTCGTGTTTTTCAAACAACAACCCCCCCTCCCGCCGCCATCCGGTGCTTCTCCGGGCTCTCCTGTGCCATCGGGGGGCCCAGAGAAAGAATCGTCCAGCACCGGATAGGAAGCATAGAGATCACTGGTGACCACATGGTCACCAGTCGTCTCTATGACCGTCGGAGGCCAGGCGCGATGTGATGACGTCACACCCTGGTACCCGGAAGTAAACAAAGCTGCAATTAAGGCTAGTAAGCATGAGATCGGTGAATTTTTTTTCACGATCTCATGCTTTCCAGCCTGGAGGAGAGATGTGGGGTCTTATTGACCCTGCATCTCTCCATAAAGAGGACCTGTCACACACTATTCCTATTACAAGGGATGTTTACATTCCTTGTAATAGGAATAAAGGTGATAAAAAAATAAAATTGTAATAAATAAATAAGTAAAAAAAAAAAAAGAATATATATTTTTTGAAACGCCCTTGTCCCCGGTAGCTTGCGCTTCAGAAGCGAACGCACACATAAGTCCCGCCTAAGTATGTAAACGCCGTTCAAACCCCATATGTGAGGTATCGCCGTGTGCGTTAAAGGGTGTGCAACAATTCGTTGCCTTTGGACATTTTTAAGTAACGAAGTTTGGCGCCATTCCATGAGTGTGCGCAATTTTAAAGCGTGACATGTTAGATATCTATTTACTCAGCGTAACATCATCTTTCATATTTTACAAAAAAATTGGGCTAACTTTACTGTTTTTGTTATTTTTTTAATTCATGAAACTCATTTTTTTCCCAAAAAAAAGGTATTTGAAAAATGATTGCGCAAATACCGTGCAAGATAAAAAGTTGCAATGGCCGCCATTTTATTCCCTAGGGTGTCTGCTAAAAAAACATATATAATGTTTGGGGGTTCTGAGTAAATTTCTAGCAAAAGAATGATGATTTGTACATGTAGGAGAGAAGTGCCAGAATAGGCCCGGTATGGAGGTGGGTATAAAAGCCCTGTATTAAAGGGGTTAATGTAATTTTCAGCAAATGTGTTACTATGTGTGTGAAAAATTTAAAAACTGCCCTGGTAGAAAAATGGTTAAAAATTCTAACTTCCCTGCTGTTTCTGGGAAGGAACAATAATTATGTGTTTTGCAGACCAAATAATGAAATACATCACAAAATCACAGACTCCCAAATGACCAGGACCAGAAACAGGAAAACGTGCTTACCTGTAATTACCAAAAATATTTTGAACAAAATATAAGCATAACAACAAAATGTTTCTTTGTGAACATTTTTTTAACTGTACATTGACACATCAGCTCCTTTTATGTTTCCTTGGTATTATTTTTAAAATTCTATATTTTCCTTGTGTTTGAATCTGTAAAGGTTCAGTTATCCGAAAGCAGACGAGAGTTAAGTGAGTTAAAATCAGCTCTGAAAGTTGCACAGATGGAAAAGGAACAGCTAAGAGAAGAAAAACAGGTAAGAAATAAGTCAGTCCATAGAGTGCAGTGTAAGAATATCTTGTTGTTTTTCTACAAGTGGCTAAGGTTGATTCTTAAAATAAAAGCGGTTTCCTCAGTACAGGACACAGGCATTGTCTTGGATGACTAGGTTATATGTTGCTTCCTTTTAGGTGAATGGGGAACTGGCAAACAGAACTGTTAAAACCCTCATAACTCTTCCCACTCACAGTTATCCATCATCGCAGGACAGTAGCAAAAAACGGAGGATATATTTTTTTCTCCTAAATTTGTTTTATTTGTTACTTTTTTTATTTTATTTTTTGTCTCTGACTGTGCACCTGCTACCTTAGCTAAATGTCCAGATCAGTAGTCACGCTTGGACTCCTTTTTGGATAAGAAGACACATAATCAGAATGAGTTATTTTGAGGGGACAGCAATTTTACACTGTTATACAAGCTGTACACTCACTACTTTACATTGTAGCAACGTGTCATTTCTTCAGTGTTATCATATGAAAAGATATAATAAAATATTTACAAAAATGTGAGTTTATTGTCAGCTTTAAATTTAAGGGAGTGAATGAGAATATGAAATAGGACTCAATCTGGAGGGGCAAGACTCCAGTTCGGGACCCGGTGTGCGTGCCCGGTGGCCACGATGTCCGCCGGGCACCCGTGATTGCCCGTGAACGCAGCAGGACCATGGATCTGTGTGTGTAAACACACAGATCCACGTCCTGTCAGAGGAGAGGAGACAATTTGTGTTCCCAGTACAGAGGAACACCGATCGGTCTCCTCCCCTTGTGAGTCCCCGCCCCCAACAGTTAGAATCACTCCCTAGGGCACACAATTAACCTCTTGATCGCCCCTGGTGTTAACCCCTTACCTGCCAGTCACATTTACACAGTAATCAGTGCATTTTTATAGCACTGATCGCTGTATAAGTGTGAATAGTCCCAAAAATGTGTCAAAAGTGTCCGATATGTCAGTCATAATGTCACAGTCACAAAAAAAATCACAGATTGCCACCATTACTAGTAAAAAAAAAAAAAATGCCACAAATTTCTCCCCTATTTTGTAGACGCTATAACTTTTGCGCAAACCAGCGCTTATTGTGATTTTTTTACCAAAAATATGTAGAAGAATACATATCGGCCTAAACTGAGGACAACATTTTTTTTAAAAAAAATTGATATTTATTATAGCAAAGTAAAACATATTGGGGTTGATTTACCAAAGGCAAATCCACTTTGCACTACAAGTGCACTTGAAAGTGTAGTCTTTGTAGATCTGAGGGGTAGATCTGAAATGAGGAGAAGCTCTGCTGATTTTATCATCCAATCATGTGCAAGTGGATTTGCCTTTCGCAAATTACCCCCATTGTGGGTTTCTTTTTCAAAATTGTTGCTCTTTTTTTGTTTTTTAGTGCAAAAAATTTAAATCGCAGATGTGATCAAAAACCACCAAAAGAAATCTCTATTTGTGGGGGAAAATAAATAAAAAAATAATTTGGGTACAGTGTTGCATGACTGCGCAATTGTCATTCAAAGTGCGACATTCAAAGTGCGACATAACTAAAAATTGGTCTGGGCAGGAAGGGGGTGAAAATGCCCGGTATTGAAGTGTTTAAACTTCTCCACGACTTTATCTCTGACCTGTCTGGTGTGTTCCTTGGCCTTCATGATGCTGTTTGTTCACTAAGGTTCTCTAACAAACCTCTGAGTGCTTCACAGAACAGCTGTATTTATACTAAGATTACATTACACACAAGTGGACTCTATTTACTAATTAGGTGACATATGAAGGCAATTGGTTCCATTAGATTTTAGTTAGGTGTATCAGGGTAAAGGGGGCTAAATACAAATGCACGTCACAGTTTTCAGATATTTATTTGTAAAAAAAATTGAAAACCATTTATCATTTTCCTTCCACTTCACAATTATGTGCCACTTTGTGTTGGTCTATCACATAAAATCCCAATAAAATACATTTACGTTTTTGGTTGTAACATGACAAAATGTCAAGGGGTATGAATACTTTTTCAAGGCACTGTAATGATGTTCATTCAGCGGTTTGCCCGGAGTTTATTGTCCGCTTTAAATTTAAGGGAGCAAATGAGAATATGAAATAGGACTCAATCTGGAGGGGCAAGACTCCAAGGTAGAGGAAGCCCTGTTAGGAATAATACAATCTTATCCGTGCACTGTGAAATAAATAAGCTATTTGGTGATTCACTATTGTTCAGAAAAAAATAAGATATCAGTATTGGGTGAAATGACCCTGTAAAGCTTACTTCTGTTTATTCCACAGGAGATGATGCAGTATATGAGGAGACTGGAGGAAAGGCTGGACAAGCTTGCTGATGAAAGATGGAGAGAAGACAAAGTGGATACAGAGGAAAACAGCCCTGGATTAAGTATGTCTTGTCTTACCAAATTGAAAAGCTTGGTTATGGCATTCTATAATGTCACTGTTGATGGATTGGTAGCAATAGCTATTTCTATTTCCGGGCTGTAGAATAAATAAAGACTAAGGGGGTTATTTACTAAAACTGGAGAGTGCAAAATCTGGTGCAACTCTTCATAGAAACCAATCGGTTTCCATGTTTTATTGCCAAAGCTTTATTGAACAAGTTAGAAGCTGATTTTCTAGCCGCATTAGATTCTGAGTGCTCCAGAGTTAGTAAATCTACTTCAAACTCATTACTGGGCCAGATTCAGAAAGCTTTTACGCCGGCGTATCTATTGATAGCCGCGTATGTCAAAAGATGCGCCGTCGTATCTATGTGCGGTATTCTGGAACCTAGATACGCCTGAAATCTGGCTTCAGCCGACCGACGTAAGTTGCCGTACGCCGTCGTATCTTGGGTGCATATTTACGCTGGCCGCAAGGGCGTGTCGAATATGTAAATGAGCTAGATACGCCGATTCACAAACGTACTTGCGCCCGCTACGCCGTTTACGTAAGGCTTACGTCCGGCGTAACGTTACCCCTGCTATATGAGGTGCAGGTAATGCAAAGTATGGACGTCGGCACAAGCGTATCTTTTTACGTTGTTTACGTAAGTCGTACGTGAATGGGGCTGTGCGTAGGTTACGTTCACGTCACAGGCATTGAGCCGGCGTAACTTAGGGAGAAAATTTTACGTGATACTTTGCATGCTCGCGCATGCGCCGTTCGTTAGGCGCTTTATTTACATGGGGTCACAATTCATTTCCATACAACACGCCCCCTACCAGCCTACTTTGAATTAGGCGGGCTTACGCCAGCCCATATACACTACGCCGCTGTAACTTAGGGAGCAAGTGCTTTGTGAATACAGTACTTGCCTCACTAAGTTATGTCGGCGTAGCGCATATGAGATGCGCTACGCCCGACTATAGATACGCCGCGGTACGTGAATCTGGCCCACTGTTTCTAAAGAGTTTTATCTAGAAAGAAGTTTATTGGGTTCTTGCTCAGTATGTTATAGAAATACTGCCGCCTTCAGGAGGTTGGGGCACTGGCAAACAGAAAAAGTTGTAAGCTCCCGTACAACTCTTCTACCCAGCATGCCCCAGTTTTAATACGGTACAGGAGATTTATATTCAGAGATGACCTGGGTTATAGGCAGGTACCTCCAGATTTTGGCAAAAAGATAACTGTTCAGACCCTCATAAATCCTATCCCACTCCCAGCAAGCCTCAGGTCTTTGCTTATGTCTTTAGGTGCTAAATGTCTCCTTTCTGCTAAGTGGGTATTTTGTTAGATATAATTACTGAATTTTATGATCAATTTTCCCTCGGTGCATGTTGGAATTCTACATAGCTTCCAGATTGGTGCCCCACTGTGAACACTACCTGGATTCTGCCAAAGAATATGCAGGGTCAGCCTGTAAAGTCACTTTGGTTACCGGACCACTTCCTTGTCTTCTAAGGTCACTGTGAGCAACATCTACAGGAGCCCCCTCTCAACAAATGACAGAGCACAGGAGGAAAAATTGTGGGATGGGAAAAATGTTCCCTGATAACTTTTTCTGCTGGGGATTCTGCTACTAATAACTTGCTCAGTTGTCCCCCTCTTACTCTTTTCCCTTTCCATTGCCCTGTCTGGTGTTCTACACTTCTCGTGCTTAAAGTGATACTAAAGTCTCAGTTTTTTTTCTTCTTCAAAAATAACAAACATGTTATACTTTCCTGCTCTGTGCAGTGGTTTTGCACAGAGCAGCACAGATCCTCATCTTCTCAGGTCCCCTGTCAGGGCTTCTGCCCCCTCCACCCTGTCGAGTGCCCCCACAGCAAGCCATTTGCTATAGGGGCAGCCAAGCATTGTGTGTTCATTCAGACAGCCGCAGTTTGGCCCCACCCCCTATCTCTCTTCGTTTGCTAGCTGACTTTGATTGACAGCAACAGGAGCCAATGGCACCACGCTGCCATCTCAGCCAATGTGGAGGGAGAGTCCCAGGCACTCTTGCAACATCGCTGGAACGAGATAAGGACATAAGGAGATAAGGTCCTGAAAGGACAGGTTAAGTATTAGGGGGCTGCTGCACACAGAAGGTTTTTTATCCTATGCATAGAATGTATTAAGATAAAAAACATTGAGACTTTACAACCACTTTATATAAGAAGGATTTTGCAGCCTCCATGTCTGCTTTTTTGGAGTGGATTTTTAATATGATTCAAACAGAAGGTCACAAACAACTTTTGCCTCCCTCCCTGCCAGAGTCTGTTTCTGATACCTCTCTAACGGAGTCTCTTACCTGGAAGAGGAGGGGGGAGGTTGGAGGCTTCTGCCTTCTCTCAGAAGGAGCGTCCATCTGCTGTTTTTTTGCCAAAGCACTGTGACACTATTTTGGTGCTGAATGTTAAAGTGCAGACCTGTTTGGCATTGGCCCACCAGAGGCCTCCTGATCCAGGTTCACCAGTATGAGTTATCTTAAAAATCGCAAACTGACAAAGAATTTGATATGCCACTGGGACTCCCACTTTACCCCGTAGGGGGAGTTCTTTACACTAGGAAATGGTTGTACCTTTTGTGGTAATTGATACTACTCATCCTTATGCCCCTTCTAAAGGGACCTCTTAACCTATAAAGTCGACAGGGACCAATTCCTACTCTTGCAGTCCAATCCCTTCTGAGGGATGGCACGACAATTGTGTACCGTCAGTATGCAAGACAAGATCCTGACAAACGCCCTTTTGACAAAAATCAGATGCTCAGTTGGCCAACAATCATACTGTGTGTACAAGGCTTTAGTCTTCTACACCACAGTAACTCAAGAGGATGGCAATGTTTTTTCAGACTTCTAGTGTCATCTGTTTGCCAAGGTTGAAGGGGTCGGGGCCTGATTCTGTGTGTAGTGAGAGGGGCCAGTGTGTCCACTGAGGACAAAAGTGAAGCATTGTAGACAGAAGTGGCTAGATCGGTGCAGGACAGGGGTGCAGTTTTATCATAGAGGTGGTTGGGTAACAGAGTAGAGAAGAGTTAAGAGCAGCACAGTGGTGCAGTGAGTAGCACTTTCGCCTAGCAGCAAAAGGGTCGCTGGTTCGAATCCCGACCACGGCACCATCTGCCTGGAGTTTGCATGTTCTCCCTGTGCATGCGTGGGTTTCCTCCGGGTACTCCGGTTTCCTCCCACACTCCAAAGACATGCTGGTAGGTAAATTGGATCTTGTCCAAATTGGCCCAGTATATATATATATATATATATATATATATGTATGTATATCTGTGTGTATGACTGTGTGTCCCAAGCGTGTCATGATCCTATGACCGCACCAGCCAAGCAGACTCTGGCTGGAAAAAGCGCCCAGAGGCGATTCAGTTCGCATGAGTTGCGCTATACAAGTCATTCATTCATTCATTAACCTCTTGACCACTGGGCACTTAAACCCCCTTCCTGACCAGACCAATTTTCAGCTTTCGGTGCTCTCACAATTTGAATGACAATTACTCCGGCATACAACATTGTACCCATTTGAAATTTTTGTCCTTTTTTTCACACAAATAGAGCTTTCTTTTGGTGGTATTTGATCACCTCTGGGTTTTTTATTTTTTGCGCTATAAAAGAAAAACGACCGAAAATTCTGTAAAAAAACAAAAAACAAACTTGTTTCTGTCATATTCGCAGGTTATTTCTCACACACAGCATATGCATACCACAAATGACACCCCAAAACACATTCTGCTATTCCTCCCGAGTATGGCGATACCCCATGTGTGCAACTTTTATACGGCGTGGCCACATACAGAGGCCCAACATGCAGGGAGCGCCATCAGGCGTTCTGGAACACCCAGGCCAATTCTGACATTTCTCTCCTACATGGAAAAATCACAATTTATTTGCTAGAAAACTACATAGAACCCCAAAACATTATATATGCGGAGTATTGGGGTATTGCGGAGTATTTGGGTATTGCAGAGTATTGGGGTATTGGGGGTATTGCAGAGTATTGGGGTATTGCGGAGTATTGGGGGTATTGCAGAGTATTTGGGTATTGCAGAGTATCGCGCAGGGTATTGGGGTATTGCAGAGTATTGCGCAGGGTATTGCAGATTATTGCGCAGGGTATTGCAGAGTATTGCGCAGGGTATTGCAGAGTATCGGGGTATTGCAGAGTATGGGGTATTGCAGAGTATCGGGGTATTGCAGAGTATCGGGGTATTGCAGAGTATCGGGGTATGGCAGAGTATCGGGGTATGGCAGAGTATCGGGGTATGGCAGAGTATCGGGGTATGGCAGAGTATCGGGGTATGGCAGAGTATCGGGGTATGGTAGAGTATCGGGGTATGGCAGAGTATCGGGGTATGGCAGAGTAATGGGGTATGGCAGAGTAATGGGGTATGGCAGAGTAATGGGGTATGGCAGAGTATGGGGTATGGCAGAGTATGGGGTATGGCAGAGTATGGGGTATGGCAGAGTATGCAGAGTATGGCAGAGTATGCAGAGTATGGCAGGGTATGGGGTATGGCAGAGTATGGGGTATGGCAGAGTATGGGGTATGGCAGAGTATGGGGTATGGCAGAGTATGGGGTATGGCAGAGTATGCAGAGTATGGGGTATGGCAGAGTATGGGGTATGGCAGAGTATGGGGTATGGCAGAGTATGCAGAGTATGGCAGAGTATCGGGGTATGGCAGAGTATCGGGGTATGGCAGAGTATCGGGGTATGGCAGAGTATCGGGGTATTGCAGAGTATGCAGAGTATGGCAGAGTATGGGGTATGGCAGAGTATGCAGAGTATGGCAGAGTATGCAGAGTATGGGGTATGGCAGAGTATGCAGAGTATGGGGTATGGCAGAGTATGGGGTATGGCAGAGTATGCAGAGTATGGCAGAATATGGGGTATGGCAGAGTATGCAGAGTATGGCAGAGTATGGCAGAGTATGGCAGAGTATGGGGTATGGCAGAGTATGGGGTATGGCAGAGTATGGGGTATGGCAGAGTATGGGGTATTGCAGAGTATGGGGTATTGCAGAGTATGGGGTATGGCAGAGTATTGCTGAGCTGGGAGGGATGGCTGGATCTGTGACTGCAGTTGTCACAGATCCAGCCACAGCACTGCTGACACCCCGCGCTCCCCCCCTCCTCTCCTCTCCTCTCGCACTGTACCGAACGGTACAGAGAGGAGAGGGAGGAACCGGCGTCATCAAATGACGCCGGTTTGTTTACAAGTGATCGCTCCGTCATTTGACGGAGCGATCACGTGGTAAACAGCCGCGATTCGCGGCAATTTACCGTGATCCGCCGTGTCTTCTAGACCCGGCGAGCACGGACACTTCCGCGAGCGCGCCCCAGGGGACGCGCAAACGCGGAAGTGCACGAGGACGTCCCAGGGACGTCCTGTCACAGTAGCTCGACCGCGCTGTAGCAGTATTTTTGCTATAGCGCGGTCGGCAAGAGGTTAAGATGACATAGGTTTCTACAGGTAGCTGTTAGGCAGTTGGATAGAGAGGAGGTGCTTTAGAACTTGACAGTACTGTTCTGGATTCCTGTGCCACCTTCAGTTCCTTTGCCACAGATACAAGCAAGATAATTTATTTGCTAGAAAACTACATAGAACCCCAAAACATTATATATGCGGAGTATTGGGGTATTGCGGAGTATTTGGGTATTGCAGAGTATTGGGGTATTGGGGGTATTGCAGAGTATTGGGGTATTGCGGAGTATTGGGGGTATTGCAGAGTATTTGGGTATTGCAGAGTATCGCGCAGGGTATTGGGGTATTGCAGAGTATTGCGCAGGGTATTGCAGAGTATTGCGCAGGGTATTGCAGAGTATTGCGCAGGGTATTGCAGAGTATCGGGGTATTGCAGAGTATGGGGTATTGCAGAGTATCGGGGTATGGCAGAGTATCGGGGTATGGCAGAGTATCGGGGTATGGCAGAGTATCGGGGTATGGCAGAGTATCGGGGTATGGCAGAGTATCGGGGTATGGCAGAGTAATGGGGTATGGCAGAGTAATGGGGTATGGCAGAGTAATGGGGTATGGCAGGGTATGGGGTATGGCAGAGTATGGGGTATGGCAGAGTATGGGGTATGGCAGAGTATGGGGTATGGCAGAGTATGGGGTATGGCAGAGTATGCAGAGTATGGCAGAGTATGGGGTATGGCAGGGTATGGGGTATGGCAGAGTATGGGGTATGGCAGAGTATGGGGTATGGCAGAGTATGGGGTATGGCAGAGTATGGGGTATGGCAGAGTATGCAGAGTATGGGGTATGGCAGAGTATGGGGTATGGCAGAGTATGCAGAGTATGGCAGAGTATCGGGGTATGGCAGAGTATCGGGGTATGGCAGAGTATCGGGGTATGGCAGAGTATCGGGGTATGGCAGAGTATCGGGGTATTGCAGAGTATGCAGAGTATGGCAGAGTATGGGGTATGGCAGAGTATGCAGAGTATGGCAGAGTATGCAGAGTATGGGGTATGGCAGAGTATGCAGAGTATGGGGTATGGCAGAGTATGGGGTATGGCAGAGTATGCAGAGTATGGCAGAATATGGGGTATGGCAGAGTATGCAGAGTATGGCAGAGTATGGCAGAGTATGGGGTATGGCAGAGTATGGGGTATGGCAGAGTATGGGGTATTGCAGAGTATGGGGTATTGCAGAGTATGGGGTATTGCAGAGTATGGGGTATGGCAGAGTATTGCTGAGCTGGGAGGGATGGCTGGATCTGTGACTGCAGTTGTCACAGATCCAGCCACAGCACTGCTGACACCCCGCGCTCCCCCCCTCCTCTCCTCTCCTCTCGCACTGTACCGAACGGTACAGAGAGGAGAGGGAGGAACCGGCGTCATCAAATGACGCCGGTTTGTTTACAAGTGATCGCTCCGTCATTTGACGGAGCGATCACGTGGTAAACAGCCGCGATTCGCGGCAATTTACCGTGATCCGCCGTGTCTTCTAGACCCGGCGAGCACGGACACTTCCGCGAGCGCGCCCCAGGGGACGCGCAAACGCGGAAGTGCACGAGGACGTCCCAGGGACGTCCTGTCACAGTAACTCGACCGCGCTGTAGCAGTATTTTTGCTATAGCGCGGTCGGCAAGAGGTTAAGATGACATAGGTTTCTACAGGTAGCTGTTAGGCAGTTGGATAGAGAGGAGGTGCTTTAGAACTTGACAGTACTGTTCTGGATTCCTGTGCCACCTTCAGTTCCTTTGCCACAGATACAAGCAAGATAAAACACACCTAAACAAAGACATCCCCTACCTCCAAACTTCACCCCCCCCAATAAAATATCTTATTATAGCAGCCTTTCTTGATGAAGGCAGTAGAGAAATTGGATGGTCAGCTCTGCACATAGCACCCCCTACTATCTCTGAAATATGAGCTGTTTAAATACATGGCAGGAGGAAGTAAGTATAGACGCAATCATTTATTGCCTGTCTCCACTTCTTATACCCCTGGCTGCACTTCATAACATGCTGTCACCAGCAGATACATGCCACTACTTCACTTACTTCCCATCTCAATTGTATACATCCAATCTCTCTTATGCCATGTATGAATCTCCTCCCTGTTGTTATGATAGCAAGACTCTCATTTCTCAATATTTCTCAGTTTTCTGTTGTGACAACGCAAGGCACCTGTGAGTCCTCTAGTACTAGTTTGGTGTGACAGCAGTAGCTGTCAAATCAAACAGAAAGCTGCAGCCCAGCAAGAGGGAGTAAAGCCTCATACACTCGATCGGATTTCCATCGGACAAATCCGTGGATTTTTGTTCCGATGGGTGTTGGCCGTGAACTTGTTCTGCATACAGACGGCAGAATGTTTTCAGCCAACATTCACAAAACTACGTGTTTTTTCTGCTCTTTAGTGCCATTCTTAGGGAAACTTCTGCTAATGTTGTCTTGGTTGGTTCGGAGCATGCGTGTTTGTACTTTGGATTTTAGTCTGACAGATTTGTGTACACACGATCGGATGATCCGACGGAACACATTTGTTGTTTGACAATTTGAGAGCATGACCATCCAACATTTGTTGTCATAAATTCCAACAACAATTGTCTGATTGAGCATACAGACGGTCAGATTATCCGACAAAACACAGCCATCGGACAATTGTTGTCGGAAGATCCGATCGTGTGTACAGGCCTTTAGTGGCCCTCCAGCAGGCTGGTGGTTCAGAACCACTATTTTAGGAAGTTTTGACTATCCTATTTGCCTTCAGCTAAAATGATCTGTGTTGCTGTGAACAGGACAGGACAGTGATGTGTCAGATGGAGTCAGTTTTAAATCTATATTAAGGTCAGCCATAGGTATGAAAAGGTAGTTGTATGTGCAGGCCATATTTGACCACCTTTCATGTTGTCTCTTGGCTTGCAGGTTGATAAATATATGGTCTGTTGCTTGACTATTTATGCTATTATGATTGCTCTGAGGAAATTTTGGCTTCTGCCAGGCATCCCCAATGAAGACTTAAAATGGTTTCCGCAAAAAACATGCTTTTTTATCTTTGTTGACCAAACATGACTGTTTATTTTTTATATAAGCACTGACCACCAACAAAAGGGGGACATTGACCAATGAGAACAAATGTAAGGGGGTCACACTAATATAAGGTACACCAAGCACACTGACTGCCAATCTAAGTGAGCAACTGACCACCAATTAAAGGGCACTTTGGCCACCAACATAAGGGAATGCTTATTCCTGACCATTATTTTTTTGTAAACCTATAGGAACTCTCTTTGTTGCCCATGGTGTTCATAAGTGGAAAACTACCCTTCAAGCCACTTCTTTTATTACACATGAGTCCTGGCAAATTCAAGTGAATGATGGTTCCTTGCAGGGGCGGACTGACAACTCATGGGGCCCCCGGACAATAGAAGATTATGGGGCCCCTGGGCTTACAGAGGGCCCCCAGTGCAGAGGCGGGGCAGCTAAAATCTCGGGATTTTCACATCAAAAGCATGTCGGTTTCGGACATATCAGGGACAGATCTAAAAAAAACATAGATTTTTACATACTATCCCTGGTTTTACTGAGCCTGGCAACCCTAATGGGGCCCCCTAGTGGCATGGGGCCCTCGGGCAGTGCCCTAGTGACTCAATGGTCAGTCCGCCCCTGGTTCCTTGTTTAGTGGAGCAAATCAATAAATTGTTACGTAACAAGTATAGTATATCCAGTAACTTGATGTTCCATATCAACAGTTATTCCAGTTATATTTTGTGGGATATGAAACATCCACACCCCACTACTATGCTTTTAGGGAGAAAAGCAGCTAAAGCGTTCTATCTGCTACATCTCTGAGCGTTGCTATTATTGTTATTGCAAACATTGCACTGCTGCTGCTACATTGACTATAACAGTAAACTGGTGATGTTGCCCACAGCTACTGGTCAAAAGCTTTCAGGTAAAAACTAATATATGGCAGCTGAATGTGTGAATATGTTTTGCTTGGTTGTGTTTTTTTTGCATTTTTGGGTCAAATATTCTTTATCTTACACCTCTTTTGCCAGTAAGTCTGCCAGAGTCCGACGATGAGTCCTCTGAAATCAGGAGATTTCCTGTGAATGAAGACCCTTTTACAGTGAGTGAGCAGATCTCTTCCATCTTACCAGCATTCCCTCGAGAGTCTCTGAAGGTGGTGATCAATCAGCCAGCACCCATTGCATGTCAGCTACAGCCATTGCCTGAGGACAATCCTGACTCAGTAAGTTGTATATTTAGTACAGCATATACAGAAGGGCTTATTCAATAAATCAACACAAAGAGTGCAATTTACTGAAGTGTGCTTGTGGTAAAATTCTCAGTGCCTATATTTAAAGGATTTCATTGTATTGCCAGTGCAAAAGAGTAGGATAGTTTTTTTTGTTTTGTTAATATAACAAGTTAATCATATTTCCTAAAGCTGAACTTTGTCCCTATTTCAGGGTTCAGAAACATGAATTATCATAAATTGATGTTCGAGTTCATCTAGTCATAACACACTGAAGCCACTACGTTCAAATATTGGTGCTGTAAGACTCGGTTCACACTACTGTGACCTAAAAATGTCTGTCAGGCGATTTGCTGGCTACTTGAGTACTACTTTGATGTGACTTGATGAGACTTTAGAAGCGACTTTTGCAAATATCTGGGTAATCTTCCAGTAACGTCAGATCCAAATCGCATCAATATAGATGAGGATTCCATTAAAGGGGTTGTAAAGCTTCGTGTTGTTTCACCTTAATGCATCATATGCATTAAGGTGAAAAAACACCTTGCAGTCACCGCCCCCCGAGCCCCCGTTTTACTTACCTGAGCCCCAAATCTCCGTGGGCGCGATCCCGCATTACTTTCCCCAGCTCTTGTTGGGTCTTCATTGGATGATTGATAGCAGTGCAGCCATTGGCTCGTGCTGCTGTCAATCAAATCAATGACGCGTCGGGGGCCGAGTGATACACTCTGCGACTATGGTCGCCTACTGTATTACACGGGAGCGCGCCCGAAAGTATCCCATTTAAAGTCTGTAGGCACAAGTCGGATAAAAGTTGCCTTGAAGTAGACAGAAACCTTTTCTAAAAGTCGGAGCGGCTTCAGATGGTACCTTTGCCTCAATATGGACAGGGACAGCAGAGGACATAACAGGTCACTATCCCAGTAGCCTTCTCATCTTAGCATTACGTGAGTGTCCCTGAGACTGCTGTGGTAGCAGCCGAAAGGCTGAGAGGAAAGACTTTTCTCCAAGACAAAAGAACTTCACGAGGGGATCATGAGCAAGTGCCTTTGTTTCTATTAAAATAATTGTTTTCACCTTTTCTGATCCTTTTTTTTAATCGTAGTGATTTCCTAAAGCCTCTTTTCAGCTACTTTCTGTCCCACATGCCTGTGTTTCAAATATAAGGACAGGACTGTCATGTATAACTGTCAGGAATATTTAACATCATAGCATATGGAGTGCAATAATCAGGTCTATGTGATGTACAACACAGAGTATAGAATGCAGGGGTCGAGACTATGTAGCATATCAAGTGTAACAGTCAGGGCTATGCAATAATTAACATAGCGTATGGACATAGTGTAGGACTATGAAGCATTCAGTGTGCAGAATTCAGAACTATGTGACATACGATGTAGTGTAGAGTGCAATGTTTAGGCAGTCCATACATGGATCGAATTTCGAAAGAATTTTCTTTTGAAAATCTTATTTAAGAATTTTCATTTGTATTTCGCACCATTAGTGGGCTACAGCAACAGCCGCTTTTCGTGCATCAATCGAATTTGAGTAATCGGACATGTTGGAAATTTTTTGAAAAACAAACTTTTTCTAATCAATGATGGGAGAATTGTGCGAGAAATGTAATAGAAAAAGAAATGCGCATGTGCAAGAAAAGAAAATTCCCGGAAAGAAAAGAAGATTCCCAGCTATGAAAATTATTTTCTGTAGCATCATGAGGTGATTGGTCGAATTTTGAAATCAATGGTGGCACCATCGGATCACAAATCGCACAAATTGTATGATTTTCAAAAGAAAATTCTTTCGAAAATTCGACCATGTATGGCCAGCCTTAGACTGATGTATCGTATACAGTTCAGCAGTCAGGACTGTAAATGTAAAACAACTTCTGTGTAGCGGTCAGAGTGTAGACATCAGGGCTATATAATCACACATTAAAGTGATTATAAACCCTCACATATACCCAGCTAAGTAACTGGCCTCAGGTGGCACACAGGGACAAAACAAATCCTCCTACATAAGTTGAACCTGTTTATCTGGGGCCCTCTGTCCTCTACGGCCATTCAGAATGTATACAGTTTGTCTGAGATTATAGCATATTTTTAAATATAGTCAGTAACAGTCTTTAAAGACTCGGACTGAAAGCCGAAGGGCCAACACTATGAACCAAGCGGATTGTACTGCATTTCAGTTTAAAACTTAAGCTTTAAGGAGCATGCAGAATGAGCAAAATGAAAATGTTCTTTTTATTGTTCAATCAGCAGATTCAAGTTGGATTTGTGACTAAGCTTTATAACTTAACTGTAGGCGGGAAAAGTCAGAGACCTGGCTATACTGTCTAGTAGAGATGTGTTAATCAGAAGAAAGAATTATAAATTCTTTGTTGGCAGGTTACATTTTGCAAATATTTGCCTGGAGTTTAGATTTTCAAGCCTCATGACCAAATTTAGCATTGCTTTTGACAAATGGGGATATGGTTAAATCCTGAGAGATAATATCTATGCCAGAATATTTGAAGTGCTCATTAGGAGGCACAGAGATCTTCCCACATTCCGTTATTGCAGAGGTTTGCAAACATAACTGTCATCAGGGTACATGATGGACAATGTTTTGTTTTCAAGGAGAGATCGGCTCATACTTCACCAGTCTTTAATTGTACAGCTCCATGGAAGGCAGCCACAGCCATCCAGTTATTGCATCTCACCCTTTGTTTCATATGTGGATTCTCCAAGGAAGCATTTTCCCTGTTAACTTTGACAGCTTAGCGATGCACTTTGTCAGTTTTACCATCACAAACATGATTGTGTCTAAATTCCCTTCCATCACCCACCTACAATTATCACAAAGATAGTATACCCATGTAGCCTCAGATACATTAAAACTAACAAAGACCAAGACTGTGCAGAGGACGGGACACAACCTGCGGTCAGCTAGTCCCTGTGCGTCAAATTAAGCTTTTCGGCTGTTAATGACAGCTCAAAGTTCAGAACGTTGTGTGTGAAATGGTGGACTAAGCTCTGTGGACATCTAACATATTAGTCTTTAATGGTCTGCAGGCTTTCTAATAGGCTATATTGAAAGTGTACAAGAGCAACTTGAATGTTACCTTAGCCCCTTTGCTGACAGCAATATAATTCTCTAATTATCTTCTAGGAGAGCAAACATAAAAGGATCAATAAAAACAAAATACAAGACACTTTAAAACAATTCACACACACACAAGCTGAATATTTAGTATTGTATTTATGTTTTTCTTTAAAGCTAAAGCTAGGCATACACTTTTACATTTCTCTTATTCAGGACTGCAAACTGAGTGGAATAAATCAGTCAATTCCCCCTTCCACGTTAAACAACATGGATGAAGGAATCTCCCTTGCTGGCCTAATGTATTCAGCAGGAGGCAGGACCTTCGGCTGCTGAATACACAAACCGTGACTGCATCTGATGGAATGCACTCACTGTTCAGCCAACAATTCTCAGTGCCGACATGGCCAGCTTGATCCAGCTGAAATTAAAGCAAGGTATGACCAGCTTAAAGTGGAACTAAATTAATTGATTTTAACAGTTTCCCAAAACAGTTAGATTTAAGGCATGTCGTGAATGATAACTGTCATATTTGCTTGTGCTCTCAACAGAACTGGTAAGCCATTAAATGGCTGGTGTCATAACTGATCACATGGGCATCACCATGGTAACTGCAGATGAAACGGAAGCTAAGATGGCAGCTGCCTTAGCTGTGAAGGTTAGGAGGGTTTGGTTCTGCTTTAACCCCTTAACGCCCGCCGCACGAATATTTACGTCCGCAAAATGGCGCGGACAGGCAGATGGGCGAATATATACGTCCTTGCCTTCTAGCGGGTGGGGGGTCCGATCGGGACCCCCTCCGCTGCGTGCGGCGGGCGGATTCCCTCGGGGAGCGATCCGGGACGACGGAGCGGCTATTCGTTTATAGCCGCTCCGTCGCGATCGCTCCCCGGAGCTGAAGAACGGGGAGAGCCGTATGTAAACACGGCTTCTCCGTGCTCCACTGTGGCGGCGTATCGATCGAGTGATCCTTTTTATAAGGGATACTCGATCGATGACGTCAGTCCTACAGCCACACCCCCCTACAGTTGTAAACACACACTAGGTGAACCCTAACTCCTACAGCGCCCCCTATGGTTAACTCCCAAACTGCAACTGTCATTTTCACAATAAACAATGCAATTTAAATGCATTTTTTGCTGTGAAAATTACAATGGTCCCAAAAATGTGTCAAAATTGTCCTAAGTGTCCGCCATAATGTCGCAGTCACGAAAAAAATCGCTGATCGCCGCCAATAGTAGAAAAAAAAAAAATTCATAAAAATGCAATAAAACTATCCCCTATTTTGTAAACGCTATAAATTTTGCGCAAACCAATCGATAAACGCTTATTGCGATTTTTTTTTTTTTTACCAAAAATAGGTAGAAGAATACGTATCGGCCTAAACTGAGGATTTTTTTTTTTTTATATATATGTTTTTGGGGGATATTTATTATAGCAAAAAGTAAAAAATATTGCATTTTTTTCAAAATTGTCGCTCTATTTTTGTTTATAGCGCAAAAAATAAAAACCGCAGAGGTGATCAAATACCACCAAAAGAAAGCTCTATTTGTGGGGAAAAAAGGACGCCAAATTTGTTTGGGAGCCACGTCGCACGACCGCGCAATTGTCTGTTAAAGCGACGCAGTGCCGAATCGCAAAACCTGGCCTGGGCATTTAGCTGCAAAATGGTCCGGGGCTTAAGTGGTTAAGAACTGTTTCAGGCAGGCTAGGTTCATAGGCTGACAGAGTCATTATGTTCAACCTCTTGGCTTTTATGCTGCAGTATATCAGAAATGGGGCATAGAAGGGGGAGTTAGTGATCAGAGAATGTTTTAAAACTGGTGCAATAGCTTGTGCCTTCAACAAGCCTTAGCTGCTGGTGTCCATAGACATTTTATGGCCCAGTCAAAAAATGTAGACTCCTGGAGTGTGCCGCCTGCAGAGCTTTCCATGTATCCCACTGAGTTTTCTCTTTAAATGCTCATTTCGGGTGCGGTGCACAGACTCCTGCAAACTACAAGTCCAGACTGAAGTACAGATCTACAGTTACAGGAAATTAAGAAAGTATCAATGAACTGCACTACCTTAGTGGCAGATGGGACTTCAGTGTCTCCGTTCACATTTTTTCTGAATAAAAAAAAAATACAGGGGCCAGCAGAGAGAACCTTCCTGGATTCCCTGCATGCCTTGCAGGTTCTCTTCTACTGATTACTTTCAATTTTACAGACTAAATATCCCATGGTATCTTGCTTTCTGCAAGTAGTGAATCTTGTACTCCTTCTGAAACTCCTCTTCTCAGTACCTCTGCAGTTTAGAAGGTGGGCTTTGTGAAATGTGTGACACAGCAGTGCCTACTCACAGGGCATAGTGATTATACTGTATGTCACAGACTTAAAGCGGAGTTCCGCCGATTTTTTAAAGTCAGCAGCTACAAATACTGCAGCTGCTGAGTTTTAAAATAAGGACACTTACTTGTCCAGGGCACCCTGTGTCGGGTATCGCTCGGCTCTTGGGTGCTGCTGCCGCCATCTTTGGTGAGGAAAGCCTTGCGGCTTCACTTCCAGGTTCCCTACTGCGCATGCGTGACTCACGCTGCACAATTTCACTGGTTCCTGCTGTCTTCTGTGTGTCTCCCAGAAGACAGCGGGGGGGACGGAGAAAGCGCCGGAAGTGGCGTAGATACCGGCAGGTGGCTTGGGTATCTGTGCCCGGAAGTGGAAGCAAAATACCTGTATTACTCGGGTATCTGCTCCCCCCTGAAAGGTGCCAAATGTGACACTGGAGGGGGGGAGGGTTTCCGAAAAGCGGAAGTTACATTTTTGGTTGGAACTCTGGTAATAATCCTATTTTACAGGGGTACTCAGGGTACTTTAAAGCGGAACTTTACTCATACCAAACTTCAAATAAATAATGTTCTTTATCTAGGAACATACATTCCACATTAATAAGTATGCTACTGAAATTGGTGTGTGCTGTAAATTACCTTCAGCATTGCTCTTGTTTCTTCTTGCTGGAGGCTGCCATTTTGCTGAAGCCCAGAGCCCCTAAACAGCAGTAAATCATAAACCAATGGTTTCAAAAAACAGTTACATTCCTAGAATGTCAGGATTGCTAACTGTCACATTTGAATTTGTCCTCAACCAAACTGTCAAACCATCAAATGGCTGGTGTCCTAACTGATCACATGTGCAGTGTCGTGACAGTTGCAGATCAAACAGAAGCAGCTTCTGTGGCAAGATTGGCTTTTACAAACTCAACAGTGCTTAGAAATGCCTAGAATGTAGAGCAATTGAGCATGTGCAGAGCAGGTTGAAACAGTGTATTACTGGATTTAAACTGCATAGACACTTATATTTAACCACTTACAGACCAGAAGATTTCCACCCTTAATGACCAGGCCGTTTTGTGCGATAAGGCACTGCATCGCTTTAACTGAAAATTGCATAGTCGTGCGACGCTGTACCTAAACAAAATTAATGTCCTTTTTTCCCACAAATAGAGCTTTCTTTTGGTTGTAATTGATCACCTCTGCAGTTTTTATTTTTTTGCGCTATAAACAAAAAGTGTGAGGATTTTGAAAACAAAACAATATTTTTTACTTTTTGCTATAATAAATATCCCAAAAAATGTTTTTAAAAAACAAATTTCTTCATCAGTTTAGGCCAATATGTATTCTTCTACATGTTTTTGGTAAAGAAATTTGAAATAAGTGTATGTTGATTGGTTTGCGCAAAAGTTATAGCGTCTTCAAACTATGGGAAAGATATATGACTTTTCTTTATGCTAGTAAAGGCGGTGATCTGTGATTTTTAGCGGTACTATGACATTGCGGCGGACTGATCAGACATCTTTGACACCATAGGGACCATTGACATTTATACAGCGATCAGTGCTATAAAAATGCACTGATTACTGTGTAAATGTCACTGGCAAGGAAGGGGTTAACACTAGGGGTTAAATGTGTTCCCTCGAGTGTTTCTTACTGTGGGGGGATGGGACTGACTGGGGGAAGAGACATGTCGCTGTTCCTACCTAATAGGAACAAACAATCTGTTTTCTCTCCTCTGTCAGAACTGACAAATCCCTGTTCTGGCTCTCATGCCCATGTGGGTGGCGGGCGTGATCGGCAACGCGTATTAGGTCACTCGCCGTTCAGTGGGCGCGTACCTGCTATGGTTTCTAAAGGGGAAGATGTACCCATACGTCGTTTTGCGGGAACGTGCCACTTTGCCGACGTATATCGGCGTAAGCCGGTTGGCAAGTGGTTAATTTTTTACATAGCTATACCCTCAAAAGGAGCCAGCCTAAAGTTATCTAGCAGATCTAAAGTTTAAGCAGTTACAGCAACTTTTTTTGGTCCCAACAACTATGTTAGTGAATAGGAAAAGTATTTATTCATTAGGATATATCTTTCTTAAATATGCATTCATATTAAGTATGTTTTTTTAGAATATGCTATCTTTGAGAGAATGGTCCTTTAACTATTGTGGAGTATTTAGCACAAGCATGCTATTGGCAGCCTCCAGCTGGAAGCTGATTCACTGATCTGTTCATACTGGCTTTGTTCATGTTTTCTATCAACCATCTGCTCTGTAGTTTGTGCACATCATTTTTACAGCACATCATACTATCCTTTCTTTGTTGTTTATATGTCTCCAGTGCTGGGCTTTACAACTGAAAATACCTGTCTAGCATTGTCACAAAATGAATCCTTCCCGAACTGCAGGTGCTCAGCCTCTTCCAATCGCTGTCTGCTCAGCCTGCTTCTATACACACCCAATATGCATGAACAAAGACACTATAAATCTGCAGAGTGGGGTTCGTGCTGGAAGTACCAGTCGTCAAGGGTCAAATGAAATGTACCTCCATGCCTTGTTAGTTTGCAGCTCCATTAAGCAGGTTATAGCAATTTATGATCACATACAGCACAGTAGCTGCAGCACATTTCTTAATATATGTCTTTGTAACACTCGCTTGTCTGTCTAAGTGGCAGATGTGGAGAAATGGACTTACTGAGCCCCTACTGGGCCTTATTAATCAGAATGCCTGAGGGATAAACTGTCTCACAGCCATAGAAACCATTCGGATTCATTTGTTAAATCTGTAAGCACCATTTGTTTGTACAAGTTAGAATCTGATCTGTGTCTGTGTGGGCAGAGGGTGGCATAGATGGTCAGATCTATCTAATGACAGATCGATCTTGCAATTGCAGCTCAGAGAGCATGCCACTGGAACTTGGTGCCATTTCATTTGTGACTTACCTGGTAGCTCCTAGTTGTGCATGCACTGGTAATGGGTCAATAGAAAAAGAAGTAACCCGCTGATCAGTCATATAGCTATGACTAAGCATCTATCCATGATGTGAAACATGTTAGCTTTTTTGTCCCCTATGTCCACTTTTTACCATTGATTGCAGTGTTGCATGATTTTTTGGATGTTATACAGCTTTGGATTTTATCCATTGTTTATTTTGTTTCAATAAATCGCCTATCAGAGTGCGGCAGTCCAGGAACATTTCTTTTTTCCGCTGATCAGTCATGTAGAGCTTTTTGAACATGTCAGAAAATCTCTATATACTGAAATGAGTGCTCCAGACACATGGACATTTTTTATTATTGCTTCAATGCTAACCCTGTAGGGCCCAGTTCATGTAAATGGTGCTCAATACTTTATGATTTTGTGCTTTTATCAGACATTGTATTGGCACTCTGAGACTTTTTCTTCCCTTTGACACTTGCTTGATGCGTTGTCTTTGGCTGCCAGTGTGGCTCATGCACATGTATTATCTGTTTAAATTGCTTACTTGTTTGATTACTTTTATTGATTATAGGATTACATTCAGTGCTATGGGAACAAACGTCTGTCTGGCTCACTACTTGTGGATTGTGGAAGTCATAGATTGATCACTTGTCTGCTTTAGTAATGCCTTGTTCTGATATGGAATTCCTAAAGTACTTCATAATTTTTATGACAACCTCTTTACAGCCCACACCAGAGGGTCTTGCTGCATAATAAGGAATCAGTCATGTCTTTAGAGGCAAAGTGCAGCACCTGTGGAGTGCCATATAAGTTTTCATAATGGATCTCTCAGACAACACAATAGTGATTGTCCAAATTTATCAACTGCTATAAAATTTACAATGAAATGCAAATGGCTCAAAGTCATCTACATCCTCTCTGATGGCCATATGTATTAAAGATCAGTCTTCATCTTCAAAGATCTTAGCATTTCACGTTTCTAAGCTTTGTTACTCCCCACCCAAGCGTAGCAACTTGGGGCTGTGGCCCATCAGGGTTTCCTTATGCTTGCTGTGAGATTGCCATGTGACATTGGGGCTGATTTACTAAACGCAAATAGACCATCTGCAAGTGCTGTTGCTCAAGAGATTAGTAAATGAGGCAAAGCTTTACTTTGCAAAGAGTACCCAATCACATTCAAGGAAAATGAAAAAAATGCATTTTTGCTTGCACATGATTGGATAATGGAAGTAAGCAGAGTTTCTGTTCATTTACTAAGCTCTGGAGCAACTGCAAACTGTACAGTCTTTTTACTTTTAGTAAAATCGACCCCAATGTTACCTTTGCCTTATGTAGCCCTAGTGGGAGCATATGCTAACTTCAGTCTTAGCTCCTTTACTAACATTTTTTTAGAATGGGATTTTTTTATTGAAAGGGACTTAAAATTATAAAAATAATAGATGCTGTGATAGCTGAACTGAACAGGCAGTTATTGAAAATTCAGGTAAATGCAGCTTTGTCTTCTGTATACATCATGAAGGCCTCATGCACACAGAGCTTAAAAGCCCTTTTACACTAGGGCGCTGTGAGCGTCGGTGATAAAGCACCGCTATATTTAGCAGCGCTTTTCGGCCACTAGCGGGACACTTTTAACCCCTGCTAGCGGCCAAAAAAGGGGTTAAATGCGCAGCTTCGGCCGCGCTGCTCATTGATTTTAATGGGCAGGGGCGCTTTAACAGCAATGTATACACCGCTGCTGCAGCGCCTCCAAGATGCTGCTTGCAGGACGAGCGGATTTTCCGATAGGAACCTGCTCTCAATCTTTTGTTGGCGGAAATTCCAAAACTCCAATGGAGCATACACACGGTCGGATTTTCGGACCAAAAGCTCACATCTGACTTTTTTTGTCGGAATTTCCGATTGTGTGTAGGCGGCACTCTGAGAGAAGCTTTTGAGCACAAAAAAAAACCCTAAGCCCTCGTTCACATTGACAGGTCAAATCACATGACAAGTCCCACCCTATCGTTGGCAATGGTCATGTTCAAATCGATGCAACGCCGAGTTTGCAGTGCCCCATCCATTTGAAAAAGTAGTCCCTACTTTTGGTAATTTCAGGTGCGAATTGCATAGACATCTGTGCATGAAGCTGCATTTCTGTCCTGAAATCCAGCAGTGTCTTCACAACAGCCGATTTTTTTTTTTTTTAATCAGCTCTTGGGTAGAGCTGCACGAATAATTGGTAAGAATCGAAATCATGATATTTTTCCCTTTCCGATCTTCAAAACAGCATGTCATGATTTTTTCTAACAAGTGCAGAGGGTTCTCACAGCTGAAAATTAAATAAATAAATACAGACAGCCTGCCAAGTTTTATCACAACCACAAATAAGTAGAAACAAAGTATCTTTTCATTTTTCATCAAAGGAAAAGAACTGCAGCGTGTAAATGAGGAAGGTTTAACCATTTAAAGACCAAGCCTTTTCTGACATTTATCATTTATTTTCTGCTAAAAAATTACTTGGAACACCCATACATGATATATTTTTTTTTAGCAGAGACCCTAGAAAATAAAATGATGGTTGTTACAATATTTTATGTCACACTGTATTTGCGCAGCGGTTTTTCAAACACATTTTTTTTTTAAATAAAACACACTTCAATGAATTAAAAAAAAAAACTGAACATTAAAGTTAACCCAATTTTTTATTTTTTTTGTATAATGTGAAAGATGATGTTACACCGCAAGAATCATGAGAGAATCGTAGCAAAAAAATAGTGATTCTCTTTTTTGCTAAGATCATGTAGCTCTACTCTTGGGTGCTGCTGTCGCCATTTCTTGTAAGGAAAACCATCAGTGAAGCCTTGCAGCTTCACAGCCAGGTCCCTACTGCGCAATACGTGAAGCGCGCTGCGCAGTGTGAATGGCCCGGTGGTAACGGAAGAAGCTTCCACTTTTGGGTGAAGCTCCGCTTTTATGCACTCCCTAAGTTTTACAGCTAACTCCTTCCCCCACCTCCCTAAATACTAACAAAGTCCTCAATTGATCCAGTGCTGTACACGGCTGGATCTCTTCTCTTTTTATTCACACAGGGACTTGGGCAGCAGCAGGAGCCATTGGCCTGGTGCACTGTCTATGGATAGAGAAAATATGTTTCCTGTGAGGGAGTGTTTCCTTAGCCATTTTCTATTTTTGTTATACTTTAAAGTATAACTAAAGGCAAAACTTTTTTTTTTTTTTTCGTTTTGGATAGAGTGGAGAAGGATTAGAACACCTGACAATTTTTTTTGCGGTCTGTTCCAATGGGGACCTGGGTGTCCCCAAGGAACTCCCTTGATCTACAGGGATTTTTTTATCACTTCCTGTTTGGCTATGGGACAGAACGTGAAGGGAAGTCTCCTCAATGGGACACATGGTGAAAAAAAAATCTGACAGGGGTTCCTTGCTCTTTCCAAAAATAAAAAAGTTTTGCTATACAGTGCCCTGAAAAAGTATTCATAGCCCTTAAAATGTTCCATTATTTTTCATGTTACAAACAAAAACATGAATTTATTTTATTGGGATTCTATGTGATAGACCAACACAAAGTGGCACATAATTGTGAAGTGGAAGGAAATTGATAAATGGTTTTCAATTTTTTTTACAAATAAATATCTGTAAAGTGTGGCATGCACTTGTATTCAGCCCCCCTGAGTCAATACTTTGTAGAACCTCCTTTCGCTGCAATCACAGCTGCAAGTCTTTTTGGGGATGACTCTACCAGCTTTTCACAACTAAGAGCAAATTGTTTGCCCGTTCTTCTTTGCAAAATAGCTCAAGCTCTGTCAGATTGGATGGAGCGCGTCGGTAAACAGCAATTTTCAAATTTTGACACAGATTCTCAATCGGATTTAGGTCTGGACTTTGATTGGGTCATTCTAACACATGAATATGCTTTGATCCAAGCCATTCCATCGTTGCTCTGGCTGTATGTTTAGGATCGTTGTCCTTACTGGACGATGAACCTTCACCCCGGTTTCAAGTCTCCTGCACACTCTCCTGCAGTTTTCTTCTAGGATTGCTCTGTATTTGACTCCATCCATCTTACCATCAACTCTGACCAGCTTCCCTGTCCCTGCTGAAGAAAAGCAAGATGGTGTTTTTAGGGCGATGTGCAGTGTTAGTTAAATTTTGGTCTCATCTCACCAGAGCACTTTCTTCCACATGTTTTCTGTGTCCCCAACATGGCTTCTCGCAAACTGCAAAGGGACTTCTTATGGCTTTCTTTGAACAATGGCTTTCTTTTTGCCACTCTTCCATAAAGGGCAGATTTGTGGAGTGCATGAATAATAGTTGTCCTGTGGACGGATTCTCCCACCTGAGCTGTGGATTTCTGCAGCTCCTCCAGAGTTACCATGGGCTCTTTTTCTGCTTCTCTGATTAATGCTCTCCTTGCCCCGGCCTGTCAGTTTAGGTGGTAGGTTTGCAGTTGTGCCATACTCTTTCCATTTTTGGATACTGGATTGAAGTGCTCCGTGAGATGTTCAAAGCTTGGGATATTTTTTTATAACCTAACCCTGCTTTAAACTTCTCCACAACTTTATCCCTGGCCTGTCTGATGTGTTTCTTGGCCTTCATGATGCGGTTTGTTCACTAAGGTTTTCTAGCAAACCTTTGAGGGCTTCACAGAACAGCTGTATTTATACTGAGATTAAATTTCACACAGGTACATTCTATTTACTAATTGGGTGACTTCTGAAAGCAATTGGTTCCACTAGATTTGAGTAAGGGTATCAGAGTAAAGGGGGCTGAATACAAATGCACGCCACAGTTTTCAGATATTTATTTGTAAAAAAAAATGGAAAACAATTATCATTTTCCTTCCACTTCAGAATGTCACTTTGTGTTGGTCTATCACATAAAATACAAATAAAATACATTTACATTTTTGGTTGTAACATGACAAAATGTGGAAAATTTCAAGGGGTATGAATACTTTTTCAAGGCACTGTAGTTCTACTTTAATTTCCTGTTTTTATATTTGGAAAATGATTACACATACTACAGTGTAAACATTTTTAATGAACAATGCAGCATGGAACAGATGATAGCCTTATGTGGTCTCCTTTTGTAAGGGTCCATGTTGATGAGCATCCTAGCCAAATGCTGCCTTTTCCATTTTAAGCCATGCTGCTGAGGAATGAGAAATGCAGAGTTTGACCAAAATAAGCTGCTTTTCACATGCTTTACATGGAGTTCAAATGCACTTTAAAAGAACATGTGACATCCAAAGAAATGTAGAATGAAGCATGTCAAACATAATCTCTGCCATGTGTACTGATCTATTAAAGTCAGTGGTGTTTTTCTGACCTGCTTTGATGTGCATTTCAAACATACGTAAAACATAGGAAGGCAATGCTCATCGACATGACCCATAAAACCTGGCCAAGCATGTAACAATCTGATTGTACAATTTATATACGGTCTTCTTTAGATTTTCCAACAACTATGTAGTGTGAAGGTCTACATGTACAATATATTCAATTAATCTTCACAGGGACACATAGACCATACCTCTGTGCCAGGGTTTGTGTGTATGTATAAACATATGTTTATCTCACACATATTAGCACAACATTTATGAAACACAAAATTTCTAAATATACTAGCCAGTGTTTGGTAAAATATAAAAGATGAGGTTGTGCCGCGTAGATGCCAAGCATGTGAATTCTTAAAATAGCCTGTGCAACGGTGTCAAAATGTAAAAGTCCCTACAGCTCATCAGTTTAGATCTAACCATGTATAATTGTCCCAGAGTTATTGCTCTCAATCCAGCCTGCACAGCAATACATTACATGTGTACCGCAACTAACCTTTTTTTGCATTTACATTTGTACATGTGATTATGTGGGGTGGGGGCTCAAAAAGTCCACTATGTGATGCATTTTTTTTGGTGACAGGTTTTCTTTAATAAGACATCAGGGGTCTTTTAGACCCCTGATGTCTCACCTGTCCTCCAATTAAAGTTAATATAGTGCAGATCGCGCTCCATGGTTTCTTGCCTGGCGATGCTGGCTGGGGAAAGTGACAGCAGGACCCAGAAGTGACATTTTACAAGTTGTTCCCAGGTCATTAACATGAAGGGGAGATTAGTAAACAGACATTTTCGCTGATCTCCTTCCCCCCTACCTGGCAGCACCTGACATGACAGCCCTGGGTCTACCCTTGGGTGCGCAGAGCCTGGGAAACGTGGGGGGGCAGGCGAGACTAGCAATTGTGGTGGTGTATGAAAGAAATTGGGCAGCTGCACACCCACTAGATCATTTCGGACAGCAAACAGTTCACTTGCCAGATTTACATATGCTTAGTGAGAGGTCTTAGTAGTGGTACTGGGGTTTATGCACACTCACAGTGGCTACAGCCTCACCCTCCTCCCTCCTCAGCACTTAATAAGGGAAGCCGTAAGAATCCCTCCACCAGGGAAAGGCTGCCGGCCAAGACTTTAATTACAATATCGGGCACTATGGCGCCAGCTTTATTCGCCTAAGCATTAAAAAAAAAAAACCTCTCTCTGCTTCCGCCTCCTGGGCCCCTCTGCTAGACTTGAGGGGCCCCAGGTAAATCTAATTAAAGTCCTGGCAAGCCTAAGAGCCTAGCTCAACAGTTTGTCTATTTAAAAAATATATATTTGCACAGCATAGATGAACAATAAAGCTGCCTGGGCCCCTCTGTTGAGTTGATGGGGCCTGGGCCCAGTAGGACAGCCAGTTAATACTGCCTTATCAGTGGCCCTGTTGTCCAATCAGCTTGTATGGCCATCTTCATCAAAAGTGTATATTAAGTGATCAATCCAGATTATATCCAAACCAGAAGGCTCTCACACTGCATAGTTATTGGCACATTTTGCTGATCAACTCTAAGCAAAATCTCAATTGCCAGATCTAGATTCTTCCATTAATATTAAATTAAGAATTTTATCCATTATTACCTTGCAGTGCTTCTCGTTGCATAGGCTCATTATTGTACATGTATGAGGCATTAAAAATGGATCCTATATCTTAGGTTATCCACAACACATTTAAAGTATATCTAAACACAAGAACAAAATTGTAATATATTTCATCTTACTAGTCCCAAGAAGTTGTGAAGGAGGATTGCTGCTCTAAGCCCCAATCCTCTAAAGCACACACCCTTTTAGGAACTTACAGGCAGGTGCTGGCTCTGCAATGAATTATGAAGGAAGAAAAAAGCTATGATTAAGCACCTTCATAAGGTGAAACGCGACAGCAGCTTTCCCTGTTTTCTGTAACATGAAGTAACTGTATTGGATTTCATCTGCTACTCAAGATATCAATAAAGATGTCTTTAATGATGTGTGGCCATCCAGGATTTTTTCTTCCTTCCCAAGATGTTGTGGCTGTATTAGTTTTAATTTTTCAGGCTGCAAGCACATGGACATATATCCTGGTAGAAATTCATTATCCTTGTAAATTTTCTGTGTACTGTACTGAAATCTTGGCCTTCTGAGTTATCGCTGTGAACTACACAGCCCTTCACTACCTGTATAATGTGATGGAGCTGGGAGGGTGTAGTCTAAATCAGAAAAAGTCAGCAATGATTACAATGATTACTCCTATATGGATACAGTACAGGCGGTCCCCTAGTTACAAATGACTCCTACTTACAAATGGAGGGAGACAACAGGAAGTGAGAGGAAATCTACCCCTAGGAAGGGAAATTCACTCCTGTAAGAGTTATTATGGAAAAAAGGTGTCTCCACTAATGCTTTATCACCAAGGCCTGCTTCCACAACAGCCCAAACTTTTCAAAATCCAATTGTCATTGGGACAGAAAGTGAGGTGAAATCTGAACATGGGCACAGACAGAAAAATAAACGTTACAGGGGTGATAACTCTTCCCTATGCTATCCAAAAAGCTTAAAACTTTTTTTTTTTTTATGGGCTGGAGCTACACTTAAAAAATGTACCTGTTCCGACACAAACAGATTCAACTAAAGAACAAACCTACAGACCCTGTCTTGTTTGTAACCCGGGGACCGCCTGTACAGAGTAAGTGCTGCCACCCTAGGACAGAAAGTGTTACCGGCAGAACCATCAGGTGAAAACTGAATGCAGACACCATATTGAAGGACTGGTAATCTACAATATTTGCATTATTTTTTGGCCTTAGATACAATATAAAAAGGTCAGCAGTGGTAATTGGATACTTAGTACAGATGTTATTTATGGAGATAAGACGCAGTAAATGTTTCCTGGGCTGTATACTTTCAGCCAGACCAGGTTGTGTCTAAACAGAAAAAAAAAACTATTGTTAAGTCTGTCTATAAAGTCTCTAACATTACACAAACATCCATTATGGTGATATATTGGTGATCATTTGTAATAAAGAATAATTCAATCATTGCTGTTATTCCACGTCCAACCACTATCTAATATCTATGACCAGCTTTACATTCTGTGTGATTGCATACACTCTGTGCCTGACAGAACTTGATAAAAGAAGGTACAGGTGATGTTAGAAAACCGTATGCCGTCCTCTCTTCAGAATAGGGCAGAGCAGAGCAGGGTTGCAGCCTGCACAGCAGTATAAATCCGCCTCCCTCCAGTGGGAGTAAAAGGGACTTTTACAGCCGGAGGCCATAAAGATGGCAGGCGAGGAGGGGGAAAGATGTACAGCATTGTCAGGACGCTTCAGAATCAATTTTCAGCATCATTAGATTCTTTTCTTCTGCAGTCAGACATAGGGAGAACGACTGTGAGAGAGAAGAAGAATAGGGGTCCGGGGGAAGGAAGGAGGAGGAGGCAGCAGCATAATTTGCAAGTGTAATGGATAAAATCAAAATGGAAGTCTTTTCAAGAGTGTTGCGAGGAAAGGGGGAGGAGAGGAGCAGGTGAAATAGGAGAGAGAAGGCACCTTGAAAATTGTATCCTGTACATACCAACACATATTGGAATGCTAGGTTTCCATTGTATTATTGCTCTTTGCCTTGACTTCTCAAGCAGGGCCCAATGAGTTTGATATTTTTTTTATGTGCCATAAGGAGCAACTCACAGTATATAGAACATGGACTTTAATCGTCTTTGAAGTTCAATAATTCTATGTGGAGATCACCCTATTAATAGTAAATGTATACCTTTTACAGTTGTGGACACATTTATTGGTACTCTTACAACTCTTTAAAACAATGTGTCATTCCTCCTGAAAAATTAAAAAATTAAAAGAAGTTGTCTTTTGTATACCTTTGGCATATCAAAGCGTAAAGGAAAGAAGATATGAAATGATATCAATGATTGCACATTCCACAAAGATATTCTAAAATGGTGTGGACAGATTTGTTGGTACCTCTAGAAAAAAATCATAAATCATTGTTGGATCAGAGTGATATTTCTAACTGTTTTCTGTACTTAGTATGCCACATATCTTCAGTATTGTAATCTGATTTTTTAAAATGCAGAGTAGTCACTCTCCTGTTTGTTATTGCCATGTGCACCACACTGAACACGGACCAAAGAAAGCAAAGGAGTGAGTTGTCTGAGGAGACCAGAAAGGAAGGTATTAACATTTTAAAGGTAAAGGCCATAAGACCAACTCCAAGCAGCCTAATGTGCCTGTGACTACAGTTGCAGATATTATTAAGAAGTTTATAGTGTTAGTTCACCTTTTACAGAAAAAAAATGTAAAGGTGAACTAACACAGTACACCATAGCCACTCCCTCATCCCCGATATACTTACCTCTGGGGCTGCTGAGCTGTTAGTGCCCACTCAGCCGGTCCAGAAGGTATTTAAAATCCCCCACTCTTCTCTCTCTTCTTTGTGCTGTTCTTCTGGGACAGATCAGAGCGATGTTCTGTGATGGCACTGATCAATCCTAATTGGTGTGGTCTGTCCTGAAAGCGTTACACCTAGAAGAGCGGAGATTTAAAATCTCTGGACCAGCTGAATGAGTACTGACCGCTCAGCAGCCCTGGAAGTAAGTACAGCAGGACTTGGGGGGGGTGTAAGGTATTAGTTCAGCTTTACATTTTTTGTGTAAAGGCGAACTAACAATTTAAAGTGGTTGTAAACTTGTCTCAATTAATGACACTTAGGGGGTTATTTACTAAAGGCAAATCTACTTCCCACTACAAGTGCAAACTACAAGTTCAAAGTGCACTTGGAAGTGCAGTCGCTGTAGATCCGAGGGGGACATGGAAGGAAAATAAAAAACAGCATTTGAGCTTGCACATGATTGGATAATAAAATCAGCAGAGCTTCCCCTCATTTCAGATCTAACCCTCAGATTTACAGCGACTGCACTTCCAAGTGCATTTTGCACTTGTAGTTTGCACTTGCAGTGCAAAGTGGATTTGCCTTTCGTAAATAATCCCTTAAGTGTAATTTCTTTCTGCTGCTTCGTTCCTCTGCTATCAGCATCATTTCTGAAAATTTTTCCTGACACCAAGAGAAAAATTGTGACAGGGGAGGGAACTCCAGCTGATTGACAGCTGGAGCTCTGTTCCTGTGAACTGTGTGAAGGGGGGGGGGGTGTCCCTTCCCTCCAATCAGCCCTCAGAGCTCTCCTCACTGAGCTCTGCAGAGTGTAATTTCAGCTCTCTGTCCCATTTTTTTCTGAACTCTCATACAAACTTATATATTCTGGACTTTCCCCATTGACAGCTGAATGTAAAAGAAAAAAGCTGGCAACTAGGCCCTTAAGCTCTGATATAGTTTTAAGGGGTAACCCCACAACATTTTTTTTATGGCATAGGGTCCCCCCCAAAATCCATACCAGACCCTTACCTGAGTATGCAGCCCGGCAGGCAAGCTCTGCCACCCCCCCCCCCCCCCCCCCAAAGCACCTTGTCCTATGTAGATTAATTGTCAATCACGCCGCCCTCCAGCTCCAATTAAGGCTCCCGCCCTCTGCTTGCTCCGCCATGTGGCAGCTGTTAAAAAGAGAAGGGGCTATACACTCCCTGTCTCCCCCCACCACCAGACACGAGCATGTTCTCAGTGACGTCACAAGGGGCGGTGCCACATGGTGACGTCAGCCGATAGACCCCCGCTCCTAGCTATCTAAGAGCCGTCACACCTAGAAGGAGGCAGACAGTGGGATCCTTTGTCAGTTATTTAGTACAAAAGCCTTCCTGACTAGATTTGTATTGAATGGGTTGTTTGGTTGGTAGTTCTCAATTAGATTGAGATGTATGGCCAGCTTTAGGGCCATGTCAAACAGCAGTCTTGATACTACTGCAACAACGCAACAGCAACAAGATCTAAAAGAAAACTTTCCTTTTCCGTTGGAGCTGCTCACTCACTTAATGGACTAGTAAGGTGTCACTCTCTCACTGCCAGCTATAGGAACAACTACATTTTTTGTAAATGGCTGCCTCACCTTGGTGAATCTGCAGCTGGCAAATTCCCCTTCTGAAATGGTCCTTCTTAATAAAACATCAAAATGTAAAATAGGTCTGGAGACAATGCTACCACACAGGATACTGCACAAGTGGGTTCCTTTTAAAGCGAATCTAAAGTATTGCCAAATATTATTCTGACAATAAAGTTGCCCCTGCAACAAAAGAATTTAGATACTCCCCTTCCCCGTGGCCCAGAAATTCATTGTAACACCTTATTGCAATGCATGGTAATGCACTGGAGATGTGCATTGCAGTGTTTGTAATTTAAAGTGACCCTGCCACCACCCAATACCAATAAAGATAAGCATCTCAAGGTACTCTCATGAGCATATGCTATGCTAAAAACAGACCTCTTCCTTTGTACCAGTAATGAAGTCTCCGTGCTCCAGATGCACAGAGTTGCTACCTCTCCCAACTTAGCCGTTAGCCAAGGTCCCGGCAGGGGCTGGGAAAGCATTACGAAATTAATAAACATGTTATACTTAAGTGCTCTATGTAATGATTTTGCACAGAGTAGCCCCCATCCCCCTCTTCTGGGTTCTTCTCCGAGTGCTTGAACAGCAAGTTGCTTGCTATGGGGGCACCCATGCATGCTCGCTCCAGAGCCCTGCTTTGTGTATCCACAAGACACACAAAGTGGGGCTAGGCCCTGCCCCCACTTCCTCCTCACTGGCTTTGATTGCAGCAAATGGCTCCTACAGCTGTATCGGAGCCAATGAAGAGCAAGAGAGCCTCGGCTCTTGTGCACATCGCTGGATTGAGATCAGTCTCAGGTAAGTATTTAGCGGAGCTCTGGGGAGAGCTGCATGCAGAAGGTTTTTTACCTTACTGCATAGAATAGTAGGGTATAAAACCTAATGGAAAAAGGAGCCCTGGAAGTCGTGCATCGCGGCAAAACCTCATGAGGTGGCGTATGACAGCCTCAGCCAGGGATCCCATGCGTTGCACAATAAATCACACTGTAGTCGTGGCAAACTGCATTGTGTAAAGCCTGTTGCCCAAAAAAAGATCAGGAGCTTCTTTCAGGCAACAAGCTTCACACAATGCGGTTTGCCGTGATTTATCATGGGTCAATCTCCGCAGAACCACACTGCGTTTTTAGCTGCCAATAGAAATAATGGCATCTGAAATTCAAATTGTGGGATTTGTCATTTTAGCAGAGCATTTTGAAATTGTGGGCAGAATCGTGGTGGTTCAAAATGCCCAGGTGTGAATGCAGTCTAAATCCCTAAAAGGGGTTATTTCCAATATGTTGGAAAATGACACACACACCTTCAAGAGTGCATTAGGTGAAACAGGTCAATGACATCATGGAGAAATGGGTAAATACCTGTCAGAGCAAATTTGACAACTTTTATGAACAGTGGGCTACATAGATGCCCTTGGTAAATATCTGCAGTAGAAATTGCCCTAATCGTACAGTACAGGACACAGCACTCGTATTCATAGACCTTGGGGTTTATTTACTAAAACTTGAGATTGCAAAACCTGGTGCAGCTCTGCATAGAAACCAATTGGCTTCCAGATTTTTTGTTAAAGCTTAATTGAACAAGCTGAATTTGCACCAGATTTTGCACTCTTTAGTTTTAGTAAATCAACCGCCATGGGTGGAATGCAGGCTACCTTCAGGTGAATGGACACTGGCAAGAAAAACTTGCTGGGCTGCCCCTAAAGTGTACTCGTATAACCCTGCCCACTCCATGAGACCCCAGTTTTGTTGCTAGTGTCTTAGACCTGTTATTCTCTGAAGAAGTATTTTATTTTTTTTATCACTTGGCTACTATACACTTACACCCCCTTCCTGCCCAGGCCAATTTTCAGCTTTCAGCACACGTTGAATGACAATTGGGCGGTCGCTGTACCCTTATGAATTTTATTTCACACAAATAAAAGCTTTCTTTTGGTGGTATTTAATCACTACTGGGTTTGACACTTTTTGCCAAATGAACAAAAAAGACCAAAAATTGAAAAAAGAATTTTTTTTTTTCATAGTTTGTTTTAAAATTTTGCAAACACATAGTTTTTCACTAATGCGCACTGATAGGCTGCACTGGTGGGCACAAATGAGGCAGCACTGAAGGGCTCTGATAGGCAGCACTGATGAGGAGGCACTGATTGGCAGCACTGGTGGGCACTTTTGGGACTACACTGATAATCAGTGCTCTGATCAGTGTAGATGTCCCTTTCACACAAGCCGGTTATCTCCTCTCCTCTACGGCCAGCGTGAGGAAAGGTATGCCGATAACCGCCTTGTGTTTACATCGTGATCAGCTGTTTTTGGACACAGCTGATCACATGGTAAAGATGTTTTTTTTTCCTCTGATGCTTCTACCAAGATATGACTTGGTCCATTTCTGTGGTTCCCAAACCCCGAAGAGCTCTTGGTGGTTTGCCCACCATGCTGGGTGAAGCCCTAGATAAGGTAAGACAGAGTCTCCCTGTATATTGACATCGGTTCCTGGATTTTAGTAACACAACCTGCAGCGCGTAGCACAATGTGTAGTTATGAAGGCAGAGAATTTGGGAGTTATTCACATTATTGTAGTAACCCTTCCATTTGCCTGTAACATTTCTCAGTGTGAGCAACTTGAATTTTGCCGTTTTCCTCATGCTTTTTAGACAGAGTTTCAGGAGGATGAGGTAACTGTGTTACACCTCCCAGATGAGGTATTCCTGCTTGTTTTTTCCACCAAAAATGTGCATAGCACATTGTGCCACTTATGCTGCCATCTTCTACAGAGACACAAACACAGGAACACAATCAGCGCCTGGTTTATAGCGGCTTGTGTTTCTGGACACGCAAAACCCCTTCCATTCCAACCTCCATTCTGTAAAATACCCCACTGGGGATCCTCGTACTTGGCAATGGCAGATTACAGGTGCAAGGAAGCTGAATCAAAAGGACCAAATACCAAGCTTTCAGCAGACGACTACAGGAAACCTAAAACAGGGCTTGGTGTAATAGCGGTTTCATTTTCCCAGAGCAATGTCATATTATTGCACTGCTCTCCTCTTCTGACCCTAGCTTCCTCTCAGCTATGCACCATGTGGCCTGTCTTACAAAAGCAGATTCTATTTACCACTATGTCTGAATGCTTTAAAACTCTCTGTGTAGCAGTTTGAAACAGGGAATGTCGTTCCTTCACATGCCCTGGAAGCTCTGACAATGACCACAAGCCTTACAAGGCAGTGTGTTAACTCCCCTACTGTCCAGGAGACATGGTCCTCACAGGAGTTTAAACTTTCCATCAACATTCTGAAAATTGGAGCCATCGCATTATCTCTAAAATACTGGATCTTCCTTCTGTAGGGTCACCCAGTCAGGGTGCAGTTGAACAGTGCTACAGCAGTGGCCTACAAAAACCATCCCGATTTTGTATATGGAGGTTTTCTATTTGCTTGTTTTTTTTCTGTTTGTTGAACTACTAGGTGTCTTTTTCCAAGCTGACCAACTACTGTATGTATTTGTGTAGCTTATGCCCTGAGGGACAGAATTCCTGCTTTCCCTGTTAGAGCCCGTTCCTCCGGGTCTGATGGTGTCTCTTGAGTTTTTCAGCCTATAACATCTGCTTCTCAGATTTGCATTGGCTTTACATGGTCTTCTGTTTACACATTCTACAAGTTCTGCCAAGTGGATGTTCAGGCCTTAGCTGATGCAAGCTTGGCCCACCACCCTGTGTCTTAATCACTACTACTAGTCTCACGAAATGGGCAGAGTTATATGAGCACGCTCGAGGGGCGAGTCTAGCAAGTTTTCTTGCCAGTGTCCAGTTACCTGAAGGTAGCCTGCATATAACCCATGGTCTATGAATGCAAATCTTATACTGTTCTCCAAGATATTGCATTTACATATAAATTCAAAATTTCGGTTTCTTATTCAAGAGATTATTTATAGCTTATCCAATGGCTGTTTATACAACCTCTGTCAGTTGTTTTGAACACATTGGGGCAGATCCACAAAGATCTGCCCCGGCGCATCGTATCTGAGATACGCTACGCCGCCGTACCTTACCTGGCTTTGGTTCGAATCCATAAAGATTTTGCGCCGTAAGTTACGGTGGCGTAGTGTATCTCAAGCGGCGTAACGTCGCGGAATTCAAGTTGGGCGGGTAGGGGGCGTGTTTCATTTAAATGAAGCGCGTCCCCACGCCGAATGAACTGTGCTTGCGCCGTCCCTAAATTTCCCGCCGTGCATTGCGCAAAATGACGTCACAAGGACGTCATTTTTTTGTGACGTGGACGTAAATTACGTCCAACCTGATTCACGGACGACTTACGCAAACAAAAAAAAAATATTTAAATTATACGCGGGAACGACGGCCATACTTAACATTGAATATGCCACGAAATAGCAGCTTTAACTATACACCGAAAAAAGCCGACTAGAGACGACGTAAAAAAATGCGACGGCCGCTCATACGTTCGTGGATCGTCGGAAATAGCTAATTTGCATACTCGACGCGGAAAACGACAGGAACGCCACCCAGCAGACGCCGAAGAATTGCATCTTAGATCCGAAGGCGTACGCCTGTTGGATCTAACCCAGATGCCGTCGTATCTTGTTTTGAGGATTCAAAACAACAATACGATGCGGGAAATTTGAAAGTCCGCCAGCGTATCAGTAGATACGCCGGCGTACTCTCTCTGTGGATCTGCCCCATTGAATTCAATATGAGATAATATTTTTTTATTTCTGTAGAGTTTTTTCAAAACTTAGCAGGTTGAGCAATCAAAATGGAACATTTGTGTTTAGCATGATCAATTACAGCCCAACAATCAAAAGCATAGCTTGAAATAAACCTAGATAGTCTTGGAGATATTGGGCTTGTTGTGTTTTTACTTGGCATTACTTCCCTTCAGGCATTAATTACATACAAACCTGTCCTCAAAGACTGAATCTAACTGTGGTTGTTGGGCACAGTAACTCCAATTCCAAGAAGGGCCACACTGATGCATCAAGCCATCTGCAAAGCAAACACAATCAAGGCATTTGATTGCATGAAAACCTGAATTCTGCTTAAAATAGTTATATATTTTTTTATATTCCAGTTGGCACAAGTATAAATACAAAATGCTGTATGAGGTTGTGTGCATGCTTATATCTAAGATTGATTTTAATATTTTCATTGTGTTTTTTCTCTTTCAGTGGTAACATCTTTAGCTTGGTCACAGTAAACAAGAGAATTAGACTGGCAAAGCTGTGTCTCTCCCTTGTAAAGAGGATGAGGAACCAGAATGAAGCAGAAACAACAATCCTTCTAAAGCTCTTGCAGTTTCTTCGCATATTAATGGCACTGTAATTTGTAATATGCCGAGTCTCCCTCTGATATGCAATGCGTGGACTGAGTAAGATATTAATGTCACCTTTTCTATCAACCTTTATAAGTCTCACCACATCCACCACAAAATACCTATTCTATTTTGTTGCATTGCTTACATACACAAATATTGTTCAGAAATATGAGGATGAACCCAAGAATTCAAACTTTGAGTAGATAGGAACCACCTGAACTGTAGATTTTTAGCTGTACATTGAATATCTGACAGTAGAAAATGTGCCTAAAGCTCAGCATGACAGAAGAAGGGTCAGATATAATTTGTCAGTATATGAAAATGTTCTTTTAGCAATAACATTTTTACAGAGGCAGATTATATTTCATATAACCTATAGTTAATCATTGTTTTTTGTTTAATGATATTTATGTTGGTTTCTCTATTATACATTTGTTTTGTGGAATAATCTGTTTGCACAGCACTAAGGAACATCATAATTTTGCCCACACGATCCAAGGTGTTACTGACTCCACTTGAATTAATTGTCTGCCATGATACAAAAGAAGGGATCGGTATATGGCACGCTGGAATCCCAGAAAGCATTAAAAATGTCAGTATTCTACTAAATGTATCCGATTTTGCTTTATGAAAATGTTTAAATAGTAGGGCTCAAATAGCATAATGCATGTATTAGTTTACACTTCCACGTGTGCAGTTTAATAGCTCAGTCTCAAGGAAAAGCAGCTATGTTTGGCTGTAAAAAGTCTGGGAGAACGAAAGGCTTATCACAGTACAAAAAAATTATTTAGACTTCAAATGGGTGTATATAAGAAAGCACTAAACTCAGGAAGTTGTTAGGACAGTGCACACAACAATGGGCGACCATTTTAGGCCAGCCATTTCTAGCTGCCAGCCATTCAACTTTTTACAGACACTGTTAATTGTAAGAAAATGATGGACAGTGAATGTACACAACTTCCCCAGTAGCTTCTAGTATGTTTATAGCGAAAGTATCGAAGTATGTAGCAGAAAGCAGAAGATTGCAGGGGAGGTAGATGACTCCTGGTCAAACTCCTGATCCAAACTATCAAAATATAAAGATCTGCTGCAATGAGGATAACACAAGGTGGGTATAAAAAAACACCTACCAGACATAGCAGCCCTTACCGCAGATGTTCTCCAATATCATTTAAAGTAAAATCGAGCTACTAAAACCTCAAGTGAAGGATACTTTTTGTTTGCTTTACTTTTCTAGGTTTTTGAAACTGCCAAGTAATGTTACGGTGCTGTAATAAAAAATACAAAATATGCTGGGACATGTTTAAAAGCTGTTGTTCCTACCTGTAGCATAACTGCAGATCATGGGATTTCATAGTAAAATATTGATTAAGCCCCCTGGCGACCTCCCTACTGTCAGCGATCTTAACATAAAGTTCATCTAAGTCCAGGACAAGTAGAAAGGGAGCTGTTGGTATAGTAAGTACACTATAAGGACCAGTGCTGCGGGCAGAAGTTGTTAACAAAGGGGACAGTATCATTGCAGGGATTTAAATTCTAATATACATTTTTCCAGCTGACCACTTTGTCCAAGGTAACTTGCCAATAATTTTCATCATCCTAGATTTTAGGGCCTCAGTGTAAATTCTAATCCATCTAACTCCTGCCACCACAACAGAAAAAGTCCTGAAAGTAGCCTGTAGTAGCTAGTAAAAATGAAAAAATGAGTTGTAGTAGCAAGAATATTCGCCAACAGAGTAGTTAAAATTATTACATAATTGTTACTAACTCTAATACAAACTACTTCAATCTTTGTGGTTTTTGCAAAACTGAATTTTGTTTTTAAGAAAACTGTCAGTTTTTATTAAAGGAGACACAATGGGGTTTCGACACCAATTATTTTGGCTTAGCCTGTGGCTGACACATTTCCATGTAGGATGTCAGGAAAAGGGTACCAACAGGGCCACTCATGGAGCAAATTTTGACCGGCTCATGACAACCTGGCCAAAGTTTGCTTTATATATCACCAGCTTTAGGTATATATGATAAGTTTCAGTGCTGGCCAGGATGATCAAGAGCTTCGAGGTCAATAAATTTACACTACTTAAATAAACAAATTATCTTTAATGCACAGCCTGCAAAGGGTAACTCTGGCTTAATTTAAAAAGCCCCCAACAACCTCCCTAATGGGGCACCGTTCCACTGCCAAGCCCCATAGCAGTTATGTGGGCTGCTCGGGCTATTGTTATGCGGCTGAGTCCTACCTCCTGTTGAACTCGCACAAGACAAATCTCCTGCTGCAGATATTATATTCTGACAGCTGACACCACCTGCTGTCAAAATAGCCAAACAGTGCCTACATCTGATTGGTTTGTTTTTTTCGATCAAAGGATTTCAGGTGGAATGGTGCAGACAGGCCACGCATTCAGCAAATTTTAGCTGGTTAATCAGGAAGTGGGCAAAATGTATTCCATGTATGTGCAGCTTTAGGCACATTTGTGGTATTTCAGAATGCTGAGTATAGCTTAATTGTGACAGCCCCTAGCTACTGCAGGAGAGAAACGTAGTTAGATATGGTATGGATGAACTGTTATTCACTACTTTATTAATTGTCTTTGTCTACTTAATGTATACATTAAAGACCTTTATCTCTTACATGCTGTCATATTTCAGTGATCTTAGAGGTTCATGTATGAAGGGAAGCCAGTTAGCAAGGCTCCTCCCAGGTAGACTGCCATCAATCAGCAACTAGAACCAGAAAATGGATTAAAGTGAGCATTACTTTATTATACATTTGATGTGTAAGAATTTTGTATCTATAGGTGATTTCTTATATTTGAATCCCTAATTTTTCTAGAAATACCTAGTGTTTATTATGGGGCCCTGTTAGTTTTTAACACAATCCCTTTTTGAATGGTATTGTGTGTTTCTACATCAGTACCATGGGCCATGAGTACTTTTCATGAATGCTTTCTTTTTCTCCCCACATTCGTGTTGAAATATTAACATTTATCCCTAGCCGATTTTTTTTTATTATTTTGGGAAGAGTAGGGAAATACAAAGCCCAGCGAAGCAATGGAAATTGGGAGGAAAATACTTGCAAAGTGAAAGAAATGTAGGTGCCCCCACTGGAAGATCTCGCCTGCTGTTCTGGTGACAACAGTAACATTTTGGATTTTCTTCTTTCTCTGTTGAAGACAATGTTCACCAGTACAAATACAGTGGGTATACAAAATAATCACCCTCCGCCCCCCTTTTAAATAATCAGATTTTGATGCTTTGCAGCCCAAAATGAAGACAGACACAGTTTTTGTATTATCTAGCTGTATTTACCATCCAAGTGAATGATATAACACCAACATGTCATAAAAAATAAAAAAAATCCAAAAACGGAATCACCGAGTTGGAAAAGGATCACCCCCTTGTGTTAGTATTTTGTTTAACCACATTTTTGCTTTAATTACAGCCTTTAATCTATTGGGATATGTTTCCACTAACTTTGCACATCTAGACTTTGCATTATCTGCCCATTCTTCTTTGCAGAACAGCTTAAGTTTAGTTAAATTTGGTGACTGTGAACTGCAGTTTTTAAATCATTCCACGATTTTTCTATGGAGTTTAAGTTTTATACACACTGTAGATGGGCTGTATAGAAACTTGCGGGGGGGGGGGGGGGGTTCTAACCTATCTAAAAAAAAAAGGTAACAGGGCAGGGTTCTGATGACTTCTGCCCTTAAGATTGCTAGGACACCAATTGCTGATGTCTCAGAACAATATAATTTACAAATAATTAGGTCTCCCTAATATATTTGAGTAAGTTTTGGTCTAACAATTGAAAATCTGGCACTCTAGTGATCCGACTTCTGAGGCGATTTCCATTGAATCAATGGGTACAAGTCGCCTAGAAGTCGGATTAAAGTAGTACAGGAACCTTTTCTGAAGTCGGAGCAACATTAAGACATTGATTCTCTCAACAGCGCGACTTGGGGCCCCAGTAGTCTTATTAGTCATTTAACCCTTGCAGTGTGGGGGCCCACTTCAAGTGTATTTTTGTCATTGTTATTGTACCCAGAGAACTCCATGATTGGAGGAGAGCTAGTCATATGACTTTGACAAGTTACACCTTAGCCTGTATTTTTCACAGGCCACCAACCATTAGGATTTAGTGAGTGGCATACCAGACTGCCCAGAATAGAAATGAAAGTCACTGGGGTAGATTCACGTTGGGCCGCGCAATGATACGGCGGCGCAGCGTATCGTCTTTACGCTACGTCGCCGTAACTTACAGGAGCAAGTGCTGTATTCACAAAGCACTTGCTCCGTAAATTGCGGGGGCGTAGCGTAAAAGGGGCCGGCGTAAGCGCGCGTAATTCAAATGATCCAGTGGGGGCGTGGATCATTTAAATTAGGCGCGTTCCCGCGCCGAACGTACTGCGCATGCGTCGACCCTAAAATTTCCCGACGTGCATTGCGGTAAATGACGTCGCAAGGACGTCATTGGTTTCGACGTGAACGTAAATGGCGTCCAGCGCCATTCACGGACGACTTACGCAAATGATGTCAATTTTTTTTTAAATCGCGACGCAGGAACGACGTCCATACTTAACATTGGCTGCGCCTCCTAATAGCAGGAGCAACGTTACGACGAAAACGACTTACGCAAAGGACGTCAAAAACGACTGCCGGGCGCACGTACGTTTGTGAATTGGCGTAAGTATGTCATTTGCATACTCTACGCTGAAAACTACGGGAGCGCCACCTAGCGGCCAGCGTGAGAATGCACCCTAAGATACAACGGCGTAAGAGACTTATGCCAGTCGTATCTTAGGCTAATGTCGGCGTATCTAGCTTTCTGAATACAGAAAGTAGATACGCCGGCGCAGCTTAGCAATTACGCGGCGTATCTATGGATACGCCGGTGTAATTGTTCTGTGAATCTACCCCACTGTGGGTAAATTACATCTGTGAGATTAGATTAAATGCAAAATAATCATATATGTGTTGACTGTAGATTGGATGTTATTGTTTGTGGTCCACCTTCTGCATCATCATCATCATCGCCAGTTTTCATTATTGCATCCATATTTTATGCAATTGGCTCACAATTCATTGTATGCTTCTGTCTCTAAACAAGTTTCCTTGGTGACTCCTGGAAACAAAAAGAGAACTTGCAAGATAATGTATGCAGTGCCATGATTAATCGCTTTGGTGGAAAACATTGAGCTCCTTTTTGATTTACAGATACAGTAAATATGCCATAAAAATTCATACAGATTGTAAGTATGGGTCATCAATCCCTTCAGTGCTTTAATTAGCTAAGGGTTGTGCCATTCATTCCCAGATGAGCAGAACAGTGTGTACTGATGGCCTGATGACAAAGACCACAGGAACACCATAAAAAAACAGAAGAGTCCCATTGTCAAATAGAATATACTTGTACTGCAGAAACACTTATAGATCTTTCACTGCTGATTTATTTTGTGAACTGGGGACTGGTGAAGATAAGTGATCCTAGAGATAAGCAGTCTGCATAAATCCAACATTTACATAACCTTTTACAGAAAGAATTGTCCCCTAGATCTCCAGACTGCCTGGGATGATTTGGCCAGTCTACAGATGCTGCATGCATGTGGCAAAGGGACCGTTTTTTTTTTTCTAAATAATAGAAAGCACGAACAGAGGTTATCCAGCATGCTGGAAAATATCTTCATGTGATATAAAAAAAATTTTACTAGCACCCTAAAATGTACCTATGCTATATTAAAAAAAATAATGAGTTAACTTTCTGTCTCTGTTTTTAAAGGCGTATAGACATAGGTATTTTATTAATGTATTGCAAATTTCAACTCAATTTTAATTCTTTTGTTGTAGGACACAATTTACACCCCCAGATTTAGCTTAAAGTGGAGTTCCACCCATTAATATAACATTACATCAGTAGTTTTAAAAAAATGTCATTAGTCCTTTAAGAAAATAAATACATTTTTTAGATGCCTTCAAAGTGTTGTTGCTAGGCAGAATAGTTAATCTTCCCTCTTCCTGCACCTAGGTGCTTAACCTACACCGCACAGACTCCTGGGAATGTAGTGGGTGTAACTTTCCAGGAGTCTGTGCACTCCCCAGTCTCGAAGAATCATGTGACTTGGACAGTGCAGGTGCTGAAACCTGATCTGAAACCTATTACACTGCTTGCGCAGCACTGAGCATGTGCGAGATCTGCAAGGCTGAAATCCAGGAAGTCATACAGTCTGGCTTCATGATGCCCACACTTAAGATGGCCCCAGTCAATTTCTATTTTATAAAGTGTCTAAATGCTGTAACAACCTAACAAAACGGACCTTAGTTTACAGACAAACTTTACTAGAATACATTAAGCTTGTGTATTACAGGGGTATTTATATTTAAAAAGTGAAATTGTGGCCGGAACTCCACTTTAAAAAGAACTTGTAACATTGTCTTCTAAAATAACTGTACAGATGATTAAGAGGCATATTTTGGTGCCATAACACGCTGAGCAGTCATGTGACTTCTCCGATCTGATCACTGGCTCTTCAGGTTATTTTTTTTAGGGGTTCTGGGGGTTTAGGCTCTATAAAAGGTATGGTGTGACCAGGGGCGGACTGACCATTGAGTCACTCGGGCACTGCCCGAGGGCCCCATGTCACTAGGGGGCCCCATCAGGGTTGCCAGGCTCAGTAAAACCAGGGACAGTATGTAAAAATCTATGTTTTTTTTACATTTGTCCCTGATATTGTCTGAAACCAACATGCTTCTGATGTGAAAATCCAGAGATTTTAGCTGTCCCACCTCTGCACTGCCTCCTGGCGTGGTGGCCATCTTTAAGCCCAGGGGTCCCATAGTCTTCTATTGCCCGGGGGCCCCATGAGTTGTCAGTCCACCCCTGGGTGTGACACCACAGCCTAACCATATTCGCTGATGTTTTGCTGGAGAATTGTACAGATTTACAGAAAAAACAAACATAAATTTGTACAATCATGCTGTAAATATGTGCAAATATACTATAGTAAAACATCCGTGTACTGAGGTCTGCCTAAATCCTCATGTAAATTGGCTCCCCTGGCAAACCTGACACTAGAATAATTAGTTGCCAGCATATGAGTCATAGCTTCTCCCTGAAGAGATAAAGAAAGGAAGTTATGTGATTTATAGCATCCCAGCATCTTAAAGTGGCTCTAACAGCTGGACAGTTTTTACCTTAATGCATTCCTTACATTAAGGCAAAAAAGGTCCTAGTGTTTGTATTGGCCCTCTCACCCCCCCCCCCCCCCCTTTTATATTTACCTGAGCCTAATCTCGATCCAGTGCTGTGCCCGTCTGCAGCGGTTCTCTTCTTTCTGTTTACAGAGGCAGCAGTGCTGTCAATCAAATACTGTGAGCAGAGAGAGGAGGGTAATGCTGAGCCGCACTGTGTGTGTTAATAGATGCACACAGCTTGGCTCGGGAGCGAGCCTGCAGGTGCACCCGCATAGGAAGCTGCTTTTGATGGTGCTACACTGAGAAGAGGAAGAGCCCAGAGCTCCGGGGTGTGGACCTGAGAAGAGGAGGTTCAGTGCCGCTCTGTACAATACAATTGCACATAGCAGATAAGTTTAAGAAGTTTATTATTTGTTTTTGTTTTTTAAAAAGCTTTACAATCACTTTAAGGATATGTTTTGTTCTGTTGCCACTGTAGACCTGATAAGGTTAAGGCTCTCTGCCAATCATAGTGAGACAGCAGCTGCAAAAACACCTGTGATAGACCCTTCAGGTGAGCAGACCACCAGGTAGGGACACATAGGGCCGGTTCACACTGGGAATGCCCATTTGAATAGGCTGAAATTGCACTGCACTGCACCAGAAGTAGTGCATGCACTGCACCAGAAGTAGTGCATGCACTACCTTTAATAAAATGCACTGAAACCGGATTGCATGACACCTCTGTACCAAGCAACTTGATGCAGACAAATACCCTGTGTTTGGGGTGTCATTAACATTGCACTGGCAAGCGCTGCAGATCAGTGCACTTTGAATGCAGTGCAGGAAATGCACAATAAAATGCAGGTTTCCCACACCACAGTCTGGTATGAATGGGCCAATAGATACAATTGTTATTCTCAGATCCTGCAGTCCCCTCTGCCTATTTATGTAATGTTAAAAACATAATATTTATTTCTTAATATATAGTGTTAATAAAATGCTTGTAGAAGGTGCATGCTTTCATAGGCCAAAGCCTACCCATGCTAGAGGGATTTGTATGCCTTGGGTACATTGGAGTGTAGTTATGATTATTTAGATCTGAAATTTGCCTATTTTTCAACCAAGATTTGATGGTTCCACCTTCACCTTATTTATGACAGTGATTTTCACCCATTTTTTAAGGATATTAGCTGGATGAAAACTAAAACGAGCATTCACTCAACATCTGTTCTTCAATGAGAAAAGTGTTTTACTATATTGTGTACCCTTGTTATCAGTGAACGTGGATTGCTTTTTTTATTCTAGGAAAAGTGCTGAATCTGAGTTCACAGATCACAGTCCTCTGCACCAGCACCCAGAGGTGTATCTAGGTTTTGTGCTGCTCTAGGCCTGACTAAACTCATGCACCCCCTAATTTAAATACGACCCACCCTTCCCATCCAGGACACACCCCTTCCTATTTAAGACCCGCCCTGTCATCTGTAAACCACACCCCTTCCTATTTAGGCTCAGAAGTGCTGCCCATTGATTGCAATGGGTAGGGGCGTTTTGGGAGCGCTATATACAGCCCCAAAGATGCTGCTTGCGGGACTTTTCCGAATGTCCCACAAGCGTACCGCCTGGGTGTGAAAGCACCCATTGCCACCATTGTAATGAATAAGGGGAAGTTTTCAGGCACTTCACAGGCGCTATTTCTAGCACTGAGACGCCTGAAAACTACCTTAGTGTAAAAGGGGTCTTTTTGCCACTGAGAGTAGAGTCAACCTATTAGGGCTAGACTTGTTTCATGACTGGGAACCTTTAATCCATATTAGTCTAAAAATAAAGATTTACACAGCACTTTACTGGACTAGGTCACATTTATAATCCAGAGCTAAACCTTCTGATATCTTCAGTGATGCTGCAGTATGATCAGTTTGTACCTACCTGCTAAGTGCTGCGGCTGCCTGAAGTTTGTTTCCAGTTCCACACAGTCCATCCACCATCGTTCTCTCTCTCTCGCTCCTCCTCCTCCTCTCCTGACCTCCCGTCCAGATGCTACCTACGATGCCGCGCGGAGGCTGGTAGGTGGAGCATAAGGCTCCATTAGGTTCCGCCTCCACAACGTGCATGCCGTGCACGGTCAGTCAGATGTATCATGCCCAGGGCCATTGATGGGGGCGGCACTGGCACTCGCGGCAGCCAGCCACGGGAGGCGGCAGCTCAGCGGGTGGCCTCTGAGTTGGGAAGACATTTGGGGGGGGTGTCGTGTGGGGGGGGCCGCGGCGGCCCGGCCACCCCCCCCGCAAAGTGCCGCCCTAGGCCTAGGCCTTGTCGGCCTAGGCCAAGATACATCTCTGCCAGCACCACATTCTCCTCCGTGGTACATGTTACATTTTTTTCTGTCACCGTCCCTAATAGTAGCCATCCTGTTTCTTGCCTGTGCAGCCCTGAATCCAGAAAATCTGGATCCACAGAAGACTTATCAGCAAGAGAGGTTGCAGCGCAGAAGCCCACAAATTTGCCCAATGATTACCTCAAAGAGGCAAAATAGCTGCTACTGCAGTACTCAGATGTGCCAGACATTCAACATTCCAAGACTGTATGTAATAAGATTCCTCCAGCAAATGCAGCATAATACACAGACCAAATTTAGGCCAAAAATGTTTGGATGTTGGATTGTATTTGTACGATTTTACATATTCTTTTTAATTAGTCAATTTTTACAATGAATCTTTAAAAGAGATGTAAAGTTTTATTTATTTTTTGCCCCCATCATACTTACCTAGGTGGATACAACATCGGTCCAATATTACATCTGTCCCCCACCGCCTCCAATCTGAGAACCGAGCGATCAAACATCGTCGATGGCTCGGTTCTCTTAGCTCCCCAAGCAGAGAGCTGCTGACTGTCAATCAGCAGCTATCCTGCTCTGCTCCTCCACGTTCACTGGAGCGCTGAGCTGTGGAGGGGCGGGGAGTGGCCATCACAGGCTCTCAGCAGCACACTGAGAGGCTGAGATGGACATCAGTCTAGGCACCTGGCAGATCCAGACTTTAGTGTTACGATGGACTGATTCCAGTGACGTCAGCAGACTTCAGACGGCTCTCTGCTGAAAACGGGTCACAGGAGTGCAAAAGGAATTGCACTCCTGTGACCCATAGGAGAAGCCCAGCCAAACAAGCTCAGGCTGGACTTTTCCTTTCAAAAATGTACTAAATTTAGAAAAAACTGTCATTTTAAAATAGGCCTCATGCACACTGCAGCGAAAAAAAAATGGTGTTTGGCTTTTCTTTTTTCTGACTCTAAATGCCCCTCTAGGCTTTTTGGGGCAGAAATCTGAATGCACCAAATTCGTATTCGGAAGAGAAGCATTTGGTGCAGAAAAAACACCCGATGTGTGTAAACGCACCTAATCGCCACATTTGGCACTTGAGCGATCATTTATTTCAATGGTCAAAATAAATTAATATTCTGACCAATGAAATGAATGAATGCCCAAATGCATGACGCGCTTGACCGTGTCTAAACGCATTTGAAAAACACGACTGTAGGTGTGCTTTTAATGGTGCTTGTCTCCCGCTCATTCAGAATAGCTGTGCAAACACCCAGTGGGCATGAGGCCATAATGTTTTGTATATAAATAAATTCTATTCAATGACCTAGTATCACTGATTTTCTGTGTTTAACCACTTCCCGACCTCCTCATGTACATATACGTCAGCAGAATGGCACGGACAGGCACATGTACGTACCTGTACATCCTCTGCTAGACGTGGGTGGGGGGTCCGATCGGGACCCCCCCCCCCCGGTACATGCGGAGGTCGGGTCCGCTCGGGGAGCGATCCGGGACGACGGCGCGGCTATTTGTTTTTAGCCACGCCGTCGCGATCGCTCCCCGGAGCTGAAGAACGCGTGCTTCACTGTGTCGGCGCATCGATCGCGTCATTCCTTTTATAGGGAAGACACGATCGATGACGTCATTCCTACAGCCACACCCCCTTACACTAGTAAACACACACAAAGTAAACCCTAACTCCTACAGCGCCCCCTGTGGTTAACTCCCAAACTGCAACTGTCATTTTCACAATAAAGAATGCAATTTAAATGCATTTTTTGCTGTGAAAATGACAATTGTCCCAAAAATGTGTCAAAATTGTCCGAAGTGTCCGCCATAATGTCGCAGTCACGAAAAAAATCGCTGATCGCCGCCATTAGTAGTAAAAAAAAAAAAAAAAACTATCCTCTATTTTGTAAACGCTATAAATTTTGCGCAAACCAACCGATAAACGATTATTGCGATTTTTTTTTACCAAAAATAGGTAGAAGAATACGTATCGGCCTAAACTGAGGAAAAAAAAAATTATATATGTTTTTGGGGGATATTTATTACAGCAAAAAGTAAAAAATATTGAATTTTTTTCAAAATTGTCGCTCTATTTTTGTTTATAGCGCAAAAAATAAAAACCGCAGAGGTGATCAAATACCACCAAAAGAAAGCTCTATTTGTGGGGAAATAAGGACGCCAATTTTGTTTGGGAGCCACGTCGCACGACCGCGCAATTGTCTGTTAAAGCGACGCTGTCCCGAACTGTAAAAGCCCCTTGGGTCTTTAGGCAGCAATATGGTCCGGGGCTTAAGTGGTTAAAGTGTTACTAAAGCCATGACCCTGCATTCACTATGTCTGGTCTCCCACAGTACACAGGACATGGGAAGGAAATTATTTTAGTAAATATAAACTGTTAAATACCCTTTCTCATCAGCAGTATATAGCAGACTTCTATCAGTTCCTAGTAAAGCTTGTAGGAGGAGTTTTCATCCTCCCCTGACCCTCTGAACATGTCTGGACAGTGCTAATTGGCCCTGTGCTGCTCACATGCACCTTCCCAAGAAAAAAAACCTCTCTAGCACTACACACCAAACTGAGCACGTGCAGCCTGTCCACTGGCTCTGTAAATATCAGATTATTTTTTGGAGACAGTGGATGAAGAGGAGGATCAGAGAGACAGGTTTAAACAGCCTTTATACACAGTGAATGAATGAATGAATGAATGAATGAAAAACTTATATAGCGCGGCACATGCGAACTGAATCGCCTCTGGGCGCTTGATGTTTCGTGTCTCATGACATCAAAAGAGCAGAGTTTTTATCCGTCTTCTGAAAGTCAGGTGGTTTTCCTCCAACCGAACGCTGGTTGGTAAAGCGTTCCATAGTCTCGGACCTTGAAAAGCAAACCTTTTTTCCCCTTTGGACTTGTATTTGGTTTTTGGAACCTTGACCAGATTTTGGTCAGTGGATCGCAGAACGCGATTAGAATTGTGAGGTTCTATCTTGTCGCAGAGATATTGTGGAGCCTTCCCATGGATGCACTTGTGTGTTAGGCAGAGTGCTTTAAATACAATTCTGTCTTTTACTGGCAACCAGTGAAGGGTTCTCAGCGAAGGTGAGATTGATTCCCATGTCTTTTTCCCAGTCACCAGTCTGGCGGCCGTATTCTGTACGACTTGCAGACGAGCGATTTGGTACTTTGGGAGCCCATAGTCCAGTCTGGAATTCACGATTGTTCCCAACACGACTGCTACGTCTTCTTTGGGGATAAATGGAATAATGCCCCGTACACACCATCACTTTATGTGATGAAAAAAAACGAAAGTTGCCTACACACCATCGTTTTTCTCACAATGTTCTAGCAAAGCGAGGTTACGTTCCACCACGTTTTTCCATTGAAGCTCGCTTCATAACTAGCTTCTGGGCATGCGCGGGTGTAAAAATGTCTTTTTAAACAATGTTTTTTGCTACACACGGTCAATTTCTGTGAAGTAAAAAACAACGTTTTGAAAAACGACACATAAAATTGAAGCATGCTTAAATTTTTTTTGGTCGTTTTTTAGAAGACATAAAACGACGTTTTCCCCCACACACGGTCAATTAAAGTGACGTTTTTAAAAACTTCATTTTTTTTCATCACATAAAGTGATGGTGTGTACGGGGCATAAGTCTGCGTAGTAGGCGCAACAAATGGTGCGATCCGCTGATTACTGACTGACCCTATTTGTGCGTCCATTGTCATGAAGGTGTCAAAAATGACTCCTAGACTTTTGACTTTGGAGCTAGGGGCGATGATTTGGCCCAGAATGGGCGGCGGTGTCCAGGTTGTTGCCAGTTGACTCTTTCGGCTGGCGTGAAACATAAGAAGTTCTGTTTTGGAACTATTGAGTTTAAGATAACTCTTAGTCATCCAGTTTTCTATCGAAGAGAGACATTTCTCTAAACTGAGATGATGATCCTTTTTGATGCAGATGCGAAAATACAGTTGCGTATCGTCTGCATAAGAGCGATAAAGTAGTTCTTGGCTACTGATAATATCAAAGAGAGGGCGAAGATAGATGTTGAACAGCACCGGTGACAGGGGGGATCCTTGGGGGACTCCACATGGCACCGTGCGTTTTTCCGACGTGAAAGATCCCAGTTTCACTGTTTGTGATCGGTTTTCAAGAAAGGAAGAAAACCATGGTAAATCACCTTCTGCGATTCTGGCTACCTCGGCCAGTCGCATCAGTAACATTTTGTGGTCTACTGTGTCAAAGGCTGCGCTTAGGTCCAGCAGAACCAGGAGACAGGATTCTCCCTCGTCTGCGGCCTCGAGGGCATCGTCCCATATTTTGAGTAAGGCCGTTTCTGTCCTGTGTCCAGGACGGAAACCTGATTGAAATGGATCGAGTAAATTGTGGCTATCCATATGCTGTTGCAGCTGTTGTACCACTATTTTCTCCATTATCTCGGAGAGAATATTTAGGCCTGTTATGGGGCGGCGGTGAGTTGGGTCCTTGGGATCCAGGTTAGGTTTTTTCAAGATGGGCTGGATTGTGCCCTCTTTCAGCAGGGATGGCACTATGCCTTCCTTAAATGACTGATTTATAAGCTGTGTGATGGGAGGCGCCAGAATGTCGGCACATTCCTTCAGCAGCTTGGTGGGAATGATGTCATTGGGTGCTGTGCTGTTACGCAACGCACCAATGATATTTTTGGTGGTGTCGATGGAGATGGGTTCCAGAGTGAACTTAGTTGATTGTAGAAGGTTTCTGTTGGTGTTTTGTAGTTGATTGAAGGGGGGGCTGAGGGGGGTATTATTTTGCAGAATACTTACCCGGATTCTTTCGATTTTGTCGATGAAGAAATCCGATAGTTCATTACAGAACTCTTGGGTGTCTGAATTGGGGACTTCAAGACATCCCGGATTCATGGTCTGGGTGACCATCTTAAAGAGTTCTCGGGGGCGGTTCATGGCGCTGTTAATCGTCATAGAAAAATGACTTGGCTTTGAAGATTTCTTTATGATATTGTGTTGTTATTGCCTTGTAGATGATGAGGTGATCTTCTGAAGGGCTTCTTTTCCAGGCGGCTTTCGCCCTTCTGCGCTCTTGCTTCAGTAGGGACAGCTGGTTGTTGAACCAGCCGGACTTTTTTTTCCGGATGCGGACTTTGCGTTTCGGTGCTACTAAGTCGGCTGACTGTAGCAGAGCTGCATTTATGGCATCCAGTGTATCTAAGGCTGCTAACTGAGGATGAATAGTTTCGATTCGGTTTTCCAAGGTAGATTTGAAGAGTTCCGAATGGAGCTTCTTCTGAGATCTAGCCCAGTGTATTGTCACCGGCTTGGGTGCTTTTATAACTGGTAGAATTTTGGAAACTATGAAACTAATTGCATGGTGGTCTGTCCATGGCAAAGGTTCATTTCCCAAAATCCCTTAGGTTCCACAGTGAGCATAACAAGCATGCTTTACTGCATATGCAGACTGATTTTACTGTTGTGGGTTTAGTAACACTTTAATTGTAAAACTCATACGTGGTGATAATGTTGCATATGAGGCATATCTTTAGTGTTGTACATAGAACCTGAATGATATAAACAGGTTATTTAGTATATCAAGCAATAGAAGCCTGTTTAATTTTCAGATAGTTTACTATCCTGTAAGAGATACTTAGCACGGCCATTGACCTATCAATGTAAAGTACAGTACTATTATTATGTGCTACCTCATTTTCCATCCCATGCTTTCAGGACATTTTATAAGCACATACTAACACACTCAGTGATGTCAATTTTGACACATTTTGTGAGTGTTAAAGGTACTTAGTCTCTGGCCTCTTGCCCTCTCATAGATCTAAAACATTTTTCACAGCCCTTTGCTATGCAATTTGTCAATGATAATTGAAGCCTATTATGATGTCAACAAGTCTGCAAACACCTTTATATTCACACAGTGCCCAGGAGCTTTCTCAGCAAGTGTCTATGAATACATTACAACAGATATTTTTTTTATATTCCTTTTTGTGCTTTTGAATATGACAAGAAGGTAAGCACATCCATACATAAGCACACAGTGCTTATTGTTACTTGCAGAGCAGACTAGATTTTGTGGTATTTCAGTGTATTCAGACTAGCATTTATGCAAAGCTCCCAGCTGTCCCTGATTTTGATGGACTGTCCTTGATTTGGAACTATGGGCCAGATTCACATAGAACTGCGGCGGCGTAACGTATCGTAGATACGTTACACCGCCGCAAGTTTTCATCGCAAGTGCCTGATTCACCAAGCACTTTCAATGAAAACCTACACCGGCGGCCTCCGGCGTAAGCCCGCGTAATTCAAAGGGGCGTGTGCCATTTAAATTAGGCGCGCTCCCGCGCCGGACCTACTGCGCATGCTCCGTTTTGAAATTCCCGCCGTGCTTTGCGCGAAGTGACGTCATTTTTTCGAACGGCGACGTGCGTAGCGTACTTTCGTATCCCCGGACGTCTTACGCAAGACAAATTTTTTTTTACATTTCGACACGGGAACGACTGCCATACTTTAAACAGCACATACGTGGGCTGCGTAAAGTTAGGGCAGGTAAAACAACGACTAAAATTGCGACGGGAAACTAGACTAGCGACTACGTAATGAACGGAAAAAAACGTCGTGGATCGCCGTAAGTATTAATTTGCATACCCGACGCTGGTTTCCGACGCAAACTCCCCCCAGCGGCGGCCGAGGTATTGCATCCTAGGATCCGACGGTGTAATTCAATTACACCTGTCGGATCTTAGGGCAAACTATGCGTAACTGATTCTATGAATCAGTCGCATAGTTAGGAAGACCCTAAAACAGAGATACGACGGCGTATCAGGAGATACGCTGTCGTATCTCTTTTGTGAATCTGGCCCAAAGTCCCTCTTTCCTTCTCATTTGTCCCTCATTTTGGTCTGATCTATATGGCTGTATATAAAATGCAATATTTATCTTTCAAAACATGTTTCCCAGTGCTAAACCTTTCACAGGCTAGTATAAAGGAATAGTAGTTGTAAAAAAAATCACCTGTGGGTTAAACAATTTTATTTTGATATAATTCTCCTAAGGGGCGTGACAGGGGATGTGTCCTATGCTTACATACTTTTGCTTACAGGTGTCCCTTGTTCCCATCTCAAAAAGTTGGGAGGTATGATCCACCTCTTATCCACCTACAGAGGGCTGAATTTAAAGACACCCCGAAAATCAAAGTGAAAAAATTATGCAGCAAGCCAGTCCATTTTGCTGAAATTTCATTGCAACAGCTCAAAATGGTCCTCAGTAGTTTGTATGGCCCCCAAGTGCTTGTATGCATGCCTGACAATACCAGGGCATGCTCCTATCGAGACAATGGATGGTGTCCTGGGGTACCTCCTTCCAGATCTGGACCAGAGCATCACTGAGCTCCTGAACAGACTGAGGTGCAACCTGGCAGCACCGGATAGACCGAAACATAATGCCCCAGAGTTGTTCGTTTGAATTTAGGTCAGGTGAGGATGGGGGTCATTCAATGGTATCACTTTCTTCATCCTCCAGGAACTGGCTGCATGCTCTCGCCACATGAGGCCGGGCATTGTCGTGCACCAGGAGGGACCCACTGCACCAGCCCAGGGTCTGACAATGGGTCCAAGGATTTCATCCCGATACCTAATGGCAGTCAGGGTGCCATTGTGTAGCCTGTAGAGGTCTGTGCGTCCCTCCATGGATATGCCTCCCTAGACCATTACTGACCCACCACCAAACCAATCATGCTGAACGATGTTACAGGTAGCATAAAGTTCTCCACGCCTTCTCCAGACCCTTTCACGTCTGTCACATATGCTCAGGGTGAACCTGCTCTCATCTGTGAAAAGCATGGGGCACCAGTGGCAAACCTGCCAATTCTGGTGTTCAATGGGAAATGCCAATCAAGCTCCACAGTGTCCGGCAGTAAGCACAGAGCACACTAGAGGACGTCGGGCCCTCAGGCCACGACCATGAATTCTGTTTCTGATTGTTTGGTCAGAGACATTCACACCAGTGGCCTGCTGGAGGTCATTTTGTAGGGCTCTGGCAGTGCTCATCCTGTTCCTCCTTGCACAAAGGAGCAGATACCGGTCCTGCTGATGGGTTAAGGACCTTCTACGGCTCTGTCCAGCTCTCCTAGAGTAACTGCCTGTCTCCTGGAATCTCCTCCATGCTCTTGTGCTGGGAGACACGGCAAACCTTCTGGCAATGACACGTATTGATGTGCCATCCTGGAGGAGTTGGACTGCCTGTGCAACCTTTATAGGGTCCAAGTATGGCCTTGTGCTACCAGTAGTGACACTGACCCTAGCCAAATGCAAAACTAGTGAAAAACAGTCAGAAAAGATGAGTATGGAAAACAAATGTCAGACACCGCCACCTGAAAAACTATTCCTGTTTTGGAAGTCGTCTCATTGTTGCCCATTCAGTGCACCTGTTGTTAATTTCAATTAACAGCAAAGCAGCTGAAACTGATTAACAACCCCCTCTGTATACACCCTTTCCCCGCTGCTACTTAACTGAATTTTTTTGAGCAGTCTCTGTGTGTGTGTGTGTATATGTATATATATATATATATATATATATATATATATATATATATATATATATATATATACACATACATACACACGAATTAAATCAGGGCTTTGACTAGGCCAGTTCATAAACCTCAATTTCTTATTTCCTAATAATTTATTGGTGGATTGTGGAATGTCTCTGCTGTTGATCATTATTGTGCTAAAAAAAACAATCCTTATGTGTTTTTCAGTATATTGCATGACAATTCTTTTAAAAATAAGTGTCTAACTTATTAAATTCTGACCTACTTTAAGACATATTTGGTAAGATCTCAAGCATATAATATATCATCTGAGATTTAATGAACTAGAAGTGTCATAGAACATTTGAAAAGCATAAATAGCCTGCCATTTTGGGAAGACCACTCCTCTGTCCTCATGGTCCACACATCACATGACCAACAGTGCAGATCAAAATATTAAGGCCCTTTTCACACTATGCAATTCCTTTGCAGTGTGCTACTGCATACAAATTAACATGTGTTGCATTAAGACAGCCATTAAATCAAGAATGGGCAGCCAATGCATCCCAACAGAAAACAAATGCATGGCAACCACAATGCATGCCACTGAACTAGGGTTGCCACCTGTCTGGGATTCCCCCGGACAGTTCGGGTTTTGAATCATGTGTCCGGGTTTCAGTCCACCTGAAACCCGGACACATAATTCAGACAGGTATGTGGCTTGGAACAGGGCCTGAGAGGAATCTAAAATGGGGCACTATGTGTGCAGCATAACTGTTTTCTTTGGAGTGCCCAAAGGTGTCCCAGGTCTGTTACAATCCTATAGTGTATGCTAAAAATAAAATAAAATTTGCTGTGCATCGCTAAAGTTTGGTTTGGCTTGAAGAAAAAGTGGCAACCCTACACTGAACCCCTCCTGCACCCTCACTCTGAACCATCCAGCCTCTCAGAACCACAGCCTCTGTACCCACCACACCAGGTACTGCACCTTTGTACCAACTAGCAACTCTGCCACTGTATAATCCACCATTGCTCCCTTGTCCCTGCTCCCCATCTCACCTTTTGCAGACACATGCAGAGAAAAGGATAAACAGTCTCAGGTTTCTGTGCTTTGTCCACTTCTACTCCCTCTCTGGTGATATCACTTACTGCCCAATGCATCCTGTAAGGCCAGTCAGTCCTCCAGCCCCTTGGGGGCTCTGTTCACATTGTATGTGTTCCTGGGGGAAGGTAAGGAAGGGGAAGAAAAAGGTGCACATTTCTGGGCTGAGAGGAAACCAAACATTGGGACTCCCACCACCTCCTTTACTACTGAACCCTACTGATGCAGCAGCTGACCTCTCTGTTTCCCTGCAGTGTTCTGCCTGGGTAACAATGGATCCTTCACTGCCTAATGGTGGCAAGCCCTCTTGCAGCAGGTATGCATTGGGAATTCCATGTGTCTTGCCTACTGGGGGGGGGGGGGAGTGTGGTACAAGGGCGCCAGAGGTAATGTATTTCTTTTCCTCTTCATTCCTCTTTTTCCCTACAGCCCTTCCATTTCTGATCCACAGCATAGTTCCCGCAGATGAAGCAAGTCTTCAAAATCACACCGCCAGGACTCTTACTCAAAATCCACGCACCACGGATCTCCCTCTAGGTCCAGACACCACAGTAAAGACCCTTCCCATCTCAACCCAACAGAGGGACGGAGAGATCATATTGGGGGTGTAGGGCTCCAGTTCCTGACGGCAAGTCCCTCTGCGACCACTGTTTCTCCAAAGCAGCAAACGAGAGGGAGGGTGCAGACCAACACCTTGAATCTTTAGTCTAATGAGTGGTCAGAGAATTCTTACAGAAGAGGTGCACTCAACCCAGAGTATCTCAACTTCTTGGGCAGCTTCACGCTATGTCACTCCTGAAATTATATGTAGGGTGGCTTCCTGGTCTTCCATCAATACATTTGTGTCTCACTACTGTGTTGAACCAGCCACCTTACCATTTGTTCATTTTGGTTTGCAAGTACTGTAAGTTGACGGTGTTAAATACATTTATTTTTCTTTGCTCAGCATTTCCCCACCCGCATGTGTACGGCAAGTTATTACCCACACGTATGCTGCCATGGAATCTGTCAGGAAAACTGAGAATTTCCTATCAAATACTTAACATAATTTTCCTTTCCTGATAGAATCAATGGCAGCAGGAGTTCCCTCCCAAATGCCTGGAGTAGGCTGGTAGCCCAGAGCAAAGATTTATGGGAAAGGTGTCCTATAGGGTCATTTATGGAGGCGGGGATACACAAGTATGCTGCCATGGAGTCTATTAGGAAAGGAAAATTATGGTATTTGATAGGAAATTATCTGTTTTTTCTTGTGCTTTTCAGGCGTTTTTTTTTTAAATGCAAGAGCACTTGAAAAACTCCTAAGTGTGAGAGGGCCCTAAGTAAACCTGTACTCATTTTGCAAGTTTACTTCAAGATATGGTATGGTAACTACTAATGTCAATGCTTACAGTATGTAACATATACAATATATGCATACATGATAGGAGTACAATACTGGACAATAAAAAAGGGTAGTGACGCTGCTAAATAGTATGAGATTTAATACATTAGTCCATCAATAAGTCCTTGAAGTGGATACTTAGTATATGTGGAGGGGGAGAGATGAAGAGGGCAGACCTGTATAGATAACTTTAGCAGTCCAAAACAACCTTGGCAGCCTTTTAGGGGGGAGTTGAAAGCAGACTCCAGATATGCAAAGGAGCAGAGAAACACAAGCGCCTCTTGGTTAGAACTGTTAACATTTTAATGAGATACAGGTGCATTATCCACTTACATGGAGGTTAAGGAAGTAAGGCACAAGTCCATCCTGACTGGCGTAGCGTTCACTGCAGAGCGGCATTCTTAACAGCTGATTTTTCTGTCTGTACAATCCTGGACTGGGGGTGTTTGTTTTTTATATAACTGACAACAGTACACCTCTAGCTTGTTTTTTAAAAATGTTATCAGGTTATGACCACATACTGCTTGATAGGTTTAATATCATACACAGATTGTCAGCATATATCAGGCTCTGTGGATTTGGTTTGATTTTTAATATATTTTTTAAAGTATATCATAAAACATTAAACGCTCAGCTCGTGTAATTACATTGTGTAATGTTGGTGATCTTTGACAGATTAGTCTTTATACTAATGGGTCTATTCGTTGGGGTTGTGCTAGGAGAGCAGATTTTTTTGTGGGAATTTTTTTGATAGTAGTTAATCGCAATTACATGATCTGACTAATGCTAGCTATACCACGACCTAAACACATTTTTATGTATTTGAAACACATATTTTCAAAGTGAAGGAGACTCACTCAGTGCAGAGATATTCCATTGTCTAGAATGTACTGTTTTGCAAATGTTATAGATAGGCAACTCCTATACTTATATTGATCAGTGGTTACAAATTAATAATAGCTACTGCATTAGAGCCGGTTTACACAGGGACGACTTGGTATCCGACTTGACGTCGCCCCAAGCAGTGGCGTAACAACCGGGGGGGCCACTGGTGTGTCTGCCCTGGGCGCTGAGCTGAGGGGGCGCCGGCACCCACCGCGGACGGTTTCTTTGCAGAGCTGCACTCTCCAGTGATGCGGCGCCAGCCAATGGTGGTGGAGAAGCTGCTGCAATCTTGTCCCCTTTGCCTGGCTGTGACACAGACACACACACACTGACACCCGTCCGATCCATGCTCAGACCCCCCCTTCCCCCCCGGACTGAATATGACATGCTCGGGGCCGGCGATCAGTGACCAGCAGCGGCGGTAGTACCAGCGGTGGGAGCGGGGACCCCCCGGCGGTGTTGGGATTGTAGAGAAGGGGGGAAGGCACCGGTTGCTATGGATTGTACGAGCGGCTCATGTGGGGGAAGCGATCACTGGCAGATCGAGGAGAACAAACCCCTCCTGGGGGAGAGGATGTCCGGTCCGGAGGGGGGGAAGGGAGCCGTGCAGTGCCGGAGGTCCATGCTTCACTTCAATGGGATGAGATACAAGCTTCTCCAGGAGGGGGACATCCAGGTGTGTGTCATCCGACACCCCCGCACCTTCCTCAGCAAGATCCTCACCTCCAAATTCCTCCGCCGATGGGAACCCCACCACCTCACCATACAGGATAGCAGCCTCACCTCCGCTATGGTACGTGGGGGGACCCCCGGGGAGGAGGGGACCCCCATCATCTCTGCAGGGCGCCCATAACTCTGGTTACGCCACTGGCCCCAAGTCACGCAACATTAGAAATTCAATGGAAGTAAATGGGAGCCATCTTAATGTACACTACTGAAGTCGCTCCGACTTCAGAAAAGGTTCCTATACTACTTCAATCCGACTTCTAGGCGACTTGTATCCATTGATTTCAATGGAAGTCACCTCCAAAGTCGGATCACTGTCTTGGCTGAAGCGACTTGTCAGGAAGTGAAAATAGTTTTTAAGGGCAAACCCTTCCCTCCCATAGAGCAGATTATTATTTGATTGGCCACTGGCTTTGTCACCTGTCCTAGAGGCGACTTGAGTCGCGTTGTAAGTCGCCCCAAGTCGCGCTGCTGTTTGCGCTCAAGTCGTCTCCAAGTTGCCTGTGAAAGTCGCACTGGAAGTCATGTTGCCCCAGTGTGAACCGGCTCTAAGGAAACAGACACAAAAAGATACAACCAGCATCTTTCCAAATAACTGTTCTGTTCAGGGATATCTTAATAGCATCATGGGCCCTGGGCAAAGTAATACTAAGGGGCCCCTACAAGCCTTCCCCAATTTACGCACCTACTCTCAAGAAAGTACAATATTTCTACTTGCTTGTCACTTGCCACCGTCACCTGCCACCAGATTCAGCGTGTCACTTGCCACCGTCACCTGCCTCCAGATTCAGCGTGTCACTTGCCACCGTCACCTGCCTCCAGATTCAGCGTGTCACTTCCCACCGTCACCTGCCTCCAGATTCAGCGGATCACTTGCCACCGTCACCTTCCACTAGATTTCTACTGTCCCCTGCCACCAGATTCAGCGTGCCACTTGCCACCCTCACCTGCCACCAGATTCAGCGTACCGCTTGTCACCGTCACCTGCCTCCAGATTCAGCATGTCAATTGCCACCTGTCCCCTGTCACCAGATTCAGTGTGTCACTTGCCACCCATCCTGTCACCAGATTTAGCATGTCATGCCGAGCAGAGGCAGGAGGGCGGCGTACGTGTGGTCACCTGCCATGTCTTCCCAGGGCGGGACAGCCTCCACCGTTATTGGGAAGGGATTCCCACACTTTCCTTGAGCCTCCCTTTTAGTAAATAGTGACAGGAAGACTGGGGGGCGGAGCAGGAGCAGAGCGCCCACGAAGACGCCGCTCTCTGTGTATGTGTGTGAGTGGAGCTTAGGCGGCCGGCCCAAGGTGAACGTGGGGCTCCCGGGCTGTGGCCAGGGGTGCCCGCTCAGTAAGACGGCCCTGGTTCTGTTTGAAGGTTCTTTTTATATGCATGCTTGGGTATCACATTTATATTACAATTGTATTTTTAAGGTAACAATGGGCGTAACATGGGCAGGCTTATCAGTTTCTTATCAGGACTTGAAAGAATGCAAACAGGTAATCAAACCATTATTGGTGCTGTATGCACAATGAGTGCAGTTTGCAATACATAAGCAAAGCATACAAAATTAAATACAGAAATGAAAATTTCTTTCACAGCATAAAAACTGTAGAAAACTTCAAAATACTATACAGTATATGTGTTTTTTCTGCTTCTACTGCTTCTACCCTTAACCACTGCCCCGGAAGGATTTACCACCTAAATGACCAGGTAATTTTTTGCGATATGGTACTGTGTTGTTTTAACTGCCAATTGCACCGTGTTGCAACACTGTACCCAAACAAAATTTAGGTAATTTTTTCCCCACAAATAGAGCTTTCTTTTGGTGGTATTTGATCACCGCTATAATAAATATCACCCCCAAAAAAACAAATGTCTTCATCAGTTTAGGCCAATATGTATTATTCTACATATTATTGGTAAAAAAAAATCGCAATAAGCTTATATTAATTGGTTTGCGCGAAAGTTATCGCGTCTACAAAATAGGGGATATATAGTTATGGCCTTTTTTTTTGCTAGTAATGGCAATGATCAGTGATTTTTATTGGGACTGCAAACTTGCAGCGGACAAATCTGACACTTTTGACACTTTTTTGGGACCAGTGACATTATTACAGTGATCAGAGCTAAAAATGGCTTTGGATCACTGTATAAATAACTTTGGCATCTAAGGGGTTAACACCAAGGGGCGATCAAGGGGTTAAGTGTTCCCTAGGGAGGCTCTTTACCGAGATCAGTGTAGCGGTGTGTCAGACTGACACGCCGCACCACCGATCGTCGCAATGCACGCCCCCACGTGCGTGCGGCGGCTGTTATCCTGCTGGATGTCATATGGCGTCCTGTCAGGATAACTGAACCACCTCCTGGCCATCATTCTGCTATAGGCCGGGCGGGAAGTGGTTAAAGTTGCAATGTCAGGTCTTATAACAACAACAAATCATAAAAGCAAATATTAGTTCATAAGTGTTCACAGTTTTTAGCAAGCATAAGTTTTTATATAGTGTGTACAGTTGACACCCGCTGATCGTTGAGAAGAGAGGCTGGACGAAGCTCTGCTTATGTAAACAAGGCAAAACTCTGTCCTGAGAACGAAAAAAATTATGGATTTTCTTTCCCTGCTAAGCAGGGAAAGAAAATCCATCACATCCCTTAGTAAAAGCACCACACAAAGTTCACAAAAACACTGGCTTAATGAGTAGGCATTGCCCCTAATCTGAAACTGCACCCGGAAGTGATGACATCGCTGCTGTGTTTCTGTGAATACTGTCTTCCGTCCCCGTTCACCGAGAGCGCTGGCTTCCACCACCATTTCCGGAACAAAGGAGGATATACAGACATCCCTACCACTAACTTTTGGTCACAAGCAGCCCCCGGGACAGAGCAGATGATGACACTATCTGATATGCCCACTTTTATCGTTCGTTTGTGAATATGTTTAGTTTCCCATTTTATCTATCATTAAACAGTCATACTGCTACGCTTAGAAGGCGCTGCTCTTGTCTTTTTGTTTGTTTCAGATTTCCCTTCTGTCTGCAAGCTGGAAGCCATCTATTGTGATTAGCAATTTTTTTTTATTCATATGGACTAATTGTCATGGACAAATTTACTGCCCCCTCCGAGCACTCAGACTGATCCCTCTCCCCCATATATAGTTCTTGTTCCATGCATCCATAACCAGAGTGTGTTTAATTAACCCTTTGTTCCTAATCTGAAACTATCTGAGTTTCCCAAGTGTGGGACATACACTGATCAGCCATAACTTAATGACCACCCACCTAATATTGAGTAGGCCACCAGATCGGACCTAAACAGTTGAACCATTTGTTGCCCCTTTACCTCTGAAGGTATGCTGTGGAATCTGGCACCCAAGGTTTCCCAGCAGAACATTGCCCAAAGCACAATGGCTTGCCTTCTTCCCATACTTCACCCTGTTGCCATCTCTTCAGCAGGTACACACAGCTGGCCATCTACATGATGTAAAAGAAAATCTTATTCATCAGACCAGTCCACCTTCCATGGTCCAATTGTGATGCTTATGTGCCCATTGTAGGTGCTTTTGACTGTGGACACAGGTCAGCATGGGCACCCTGACCAGTCTGTGGCTACACAACACACTGTGATGCCCATTTTTTCTGCTATCAACACATCAACTTCAGGGAGAAGATGTTTGCTAGCTGCCTAATATATCCCTTCAGCTTTCAGATGCCATTGTAAAGAGATAATCAGTGTGAAGCCTCGTACACATGCTTGGTTTTCTCTGCAAGAACCAGCAAGAAAACTGCTGGCAGAGCGTGTGTATGAGGCTTTCAGGTTTCTCAACGAGAAAACTGCCTAAAAACTCGACGAGAAAAATAGAGAACGGTTCTTTTGGAAGGAGTGTCTGTACACTCGGGCGGCAAAAGATTCTTGCCAAGAATCTCATCAGGAAAAACAACCGTTTTTTCCTGATGAGATTCTGGTTCATGTGTACAGGGCTTTAGTCACTTAACCTGTCAGTGGTCATAAAGTTATTGCTGATCGAGGTATACAGCAATGCACAGAGAACAGGCTCACCTTCTGTGACTTTTGGCTTCTGGAATAATAGCACTTTTTCGCATTCAGGGCAAAGTGTTAGGTTTGATCAGCCAGTTTAAATTCCTATACTCCCTAGATCAGGCATAGGAGTGTTAGTACACTGCATCATTGGACAGTCCTTTGGGTCCAGAAAATGTAGGAGCAATAAGGATACTTTTTCATGAGTGCCTTTGAATAGGGAGGGTTTTTTTCAGTGATAGGGCAATTCTGATACCTCCTCATATACTCCCTCTAATTACTGCAGTGCAGATAGAGACAAACAGACTGAGAGGAATTTTTTGAATGCACCCCTCCCTGTAAGTAAAAACACACATATCCAATAAATCAACCTAATAAAGTCCTAACATTCTTTTGGCATCGTCCTTAGGTTTTTTTTGTGTGTGTGTGTGTGGGCATGCACACCTTGTTTGAACTGAATATTATTACCAATAGGAGGGACAAATAATTCAGATATAAGAGGCCAATGTTTAATTGAAATTCTCTCCCACAGTGCAATTCCAGTGAATAAACAAAACGTACACTGCAATTTTGTGTGGTGGTCAGGTATGAGTATAAGTGCCACAGCAAGGTATTTTAGCTTTACTGGAGTTAGGCTGGCCATACATTATACAATTTTCTTGTACATGTAGCGCCTGTGTACTTTCAGTACAGGTGCTATGTTAAATTTAGAGGGGGATGAGAGAGTTACTTTGCTCTCATCCATGTTGATTTGTGTAAATTCAGTTTCTGCCAAGCTGGGCTGTTCTGTGGTTCCATACTGTGTTCCAAAGATACCGTTCCATCTTTGGATAGCAGGTGGCGCCAGAGGGGTCCAGGCGGAGGCGCCTTTCCCCAGCAGCCAATCAGAGGAGTGTTTCCCTCGCGGGGCATGCTGGGGGAGGGTATTTCTTAGGCAGACACCATTTTGTGGTGTCCTTCGCCCGTGCCTGGTTCCAGGTGCGGCACCCACCTTTAGGGTGTGCGCACAATCATGAGCCCCGCGAGATGGCCTACCAGGCCGGGCGCACGTGCTACGCGGAGTTCCTGACTCTGGGCCCTCATGGCCCGGAGCAACCAAAGCTACAAAGGGGCCCCAGTGATTTACTGGGTTCCCACACTTCATGAGGGAGATCCCAAGCGAGTTATGCTGTTCGGTGGGGAGTCGGTCTGAGGTGAGCCCGGAGGCAGGTGATCCAATAGGGCTCTGGGTGGCCGAACACTGAGGAGTTGTATGCTGCAACTTGTCAGTCGGTCACCCCAAAACTAAGAAGTCTACCTGAGGGAGATTCAGGCAAATTATATTCACTGAGAGGATTCACTCTATTATCCACGTTCCTGAGTAAAGGGCCTGTGGCAGAGGTTCCACTCCGCATTCTAATTCTAATTCTACTAGAGCCAAGTCGGTGGCAGAGACTTGTTCCTTCTCAGAAGTTCTAAGTCATACTCTGGCTGCCAGGTCTGTGTGAGAGGCCTGTCCAGGTACACTTTACCTACTCCGGCTGGAGTGGCGACGTGTGTTAAAGTCCCATTGGAGGCAGGACTGCTTCCGTTATCCTTATGCCTGAATCTGCAAAATTCTCCTTTCACCAATCTATTTCTATCTACCTCAAGTTAACTGTTTGCCATGTTGGGCAAGAAATAAAAGCACAGAAAACGACACCCTGCTGTTTGGACATTCCGTTATTGCATCTCATCATCATCATCCCTAGACACATCACAGAGGTCCCAATTCTAACCAGCGGCTCCTGAGGGGGTAGCGCTACATACAATTTTTATTTAAATTTACCAAAACCATGTAATATGAGGTCAAAGTTAAACACTTTCAATTTGAATGCAATCAGGCCGGCAATTGCACTAAATAGTTGAAGGTAAATCTAAAGGAAATTGAATAAGAAAATTGTACAATGAATGGCTAGCCAAAGACCCCTTTCACACTGAGGAGTTTTTCAAGTGGTACAGCGCTAAAAATAGCGCTGCTATACCGCCTGAAAAACTCCTGCCCAGCAACCTTAATGTGAAAGCTGGAGGGCTTTCACACTGAGGCGATGCACTGGCAGGAGAGAAAAAAATCTCCTGTCAGCAGCCTCTTTGGAGCGGTGAGAGGAGCGGTATGTATACCGCTCCTTCCCATTTAAAACAATGGAAAACCGTGGCAATACCGCCCACAATGCGCCTCTGCAGAGGCGCATTGTGAGCGCTATTAACCCTTTATCAGCCGCTAATGGGGGTTAATACCGCACCGCTAGTGGCCGAATCCCGCGGCAAATCCGACGGTATATCGCCGCTAATTTTAGCGGCGCTATACCGCCACCGCGGCTCCCGCCCCAGTGTGAAAGGGGCCTTAGGATTTAGATCTGTTTGGCCTTAAAAGGTGTACAGAAGCAAATGGCATAGGCATTGATTTCAGTCGTTTTTTCTTTTTTTTCTTCACCTAACCTGCAGATTGGGGCTGCACTCAGCATCTCATCTAAAAGCATATTAACCACTTTTATGTCTATGTCACTGGCAAAAATGTCATTTTTTCCACTTTTTACTCCTCATTACAGAGCAAATTGCATTATCTTTATACATGTTTCACAGATCTATATTATAAATACTTTCTAATTTCTCATCTGCACTTAACACTTTGGTTTTTTATAGCAATTACAGTTGAAGAGTGTTTAATTCCTAATATTACCGCACAGCTTTGCAGGATGAACATTTAATAATTAATGTAATCAATTCACTGACAGATGGTTCTGCAGTGAAGTGCACTTCATAGCAAAGATTCATAAATTAATGCCCCTTACATATAATTGGATTAATGGAGACATCTACACAAAATGGCAGACTATCTGCCATTTATGATCACTATAGTCTACCTGCAAGATGTTCTCGAATGGAATACATTTTAGCAAATTATAAAGATGCTTTACATCTCTATAGATTGTTTGTAAATTTGCTTTATAATAAACACTTGTGAATCGAAACACTAAAGCCCTGTACACACGATCGGATATCTGATGGAATCTAATCCGAAGGATGCCTACACATCATCGGTTAAAAATCCGATCGTGTCCAACGCGGTGACGTAAAACACTACAACGTGCTGAGAAAAAATAAGTTCAATGCTTCCAAGCATGCGTCGACTTGATTCTGAGCATGCGTGGATTTTTGAACGATGGACTTCCCCACAGACCATCGTTTTTTTCTATCGTTTTTTTAACCATAAGAAAATTTTTAATTTTTTATTTTTTTTCATCGATGGATAAAAAAACAATGGGGCCCACACATGATCGGTTCGTCCGATGAAAACGGTCCATCGGTCCGTTTCTCATCAGACGAACCGATTGTGTGTACAGGGCTTAAGGGGTACATTAAAACAATCAGCAGTATGGCTGTACCACTGTTTAAATAAAATAAAATGAAAAAAATCAACAAACATTTATGATGTGCTTTACAGCTATGCATTGCACTCTGGTGGTTTCGGATGTCCAAAGCCAGCGAAGCACAACAGAAATGTATGCATTTGTAAAGAAAAGTGTAGTGGCGCCTTATTACGTGACCTGAAAAGTCACATGGAAAACTCTCCTCCAATTAAAGTTCTGCACTGGTTTCAAATTAGATTGTTTAGACTAGAAAGTTACCACATAGCTGCTCGTAAATTTGAAGAAGAATTTATAAAGATTGTACAATCAGATTGTAACATGTGGCGAGTTTGATCCTGTTGGCCATACTTGGATTGCAGTGCTTACTGCTGGCTTACTGAGTTCCCCATAGGCCTTCCATAGGTGCTGGTAAAGCACTTGAGGTTGTATTCTATGACCCTGGCATGGGCTTCCACAGAATTATTTTCGGGGGGGGCGGGGCCTTTTTAAGGTCACCCATGCAATATAAAAAGATGTACATTCTCTAGGCTATATTTATATGGGCATGGTATGCCTGGCCTGAGTAATTTCCAATACAAAGTGACACTGAATTATCTCTCATATAGCACATATATCTTTCCAGTGGAAAGATATATGTGTTATATAAGAGATAATTCAGCATCACTTTGTATTGGAAGTTACTCAGGCCAGGCATACCACAAGTCCATGCCCATATACATATAGCCTAGAGAATACACATCTTTTTATATTGCAATTTATTGCAATACATCTGTTGTGGCCATATTTTGATTTTGATGAAAACAGCCTATACAAAGTGAAGAAGATGAATTATCTCTTACCATACACAAACATATTTGTTTGTGTATGGTCCAACTTTCCAGCAACATATAATTCAAAATGCTCCTCCTAACTGCTGTTATCTGTGGTTCTTCTTCTGTTGCTTGCAACTGTATATGCCACTCACTTCAGGTCAGGATTTCTTGTGATATGATGATGAGTAGGCACTGGCAGCGTATCACTCGGTGGCTCGGCCACTGAGTGGGTGGCGCCTGCTGGATCTACACATCACGTGCACAGGCAGCCAATCACTGAAGAGGAGCGGCGGAATGGCCGATCTGCCGCGCCATCTCATGCGATGATCAGGCCAGGGGGTGAGGGAGGGACATCAGATGTGTCAGGACAGAGAGCAGTCGGCTGACTCAGAAAAAAAGTCAGCGGCGGCAATGGCAGACACTGCAGCTGGCAACTGCAACACCTTCTTGCCCCCGCCCTTTGCCCCTACCTGCAGACGCCCATGGGCCCTGGGTATGTAAGAGTTCAACACAAAGATATGCATAAGAATCACCAGGTGGCTCAGCTGATTCCTCTAGTTATTACAGTCTGTCATCCTTCTGATTTCATCAGTTTTGAAAAGATGAGTGACGCAAGACGTGCATAATACTAACCATCTGTGCCAGGATAGAATATCTGCACTGTGATAATCTGGCAGTGATGAAGAGTTTGCAACCAGTGTGAGTAAAGTGAAGCTCTGTGGAACTGTTTTACTGCCAGCAAAACTTTGGTAGTACATAATAAGAAAAATAAATCTTGCTTTCCTGTTTGATGATTTTCTCCTGCCGTTCCACCAGTGAATTGTCCCTATACAAACTTAACTCTTCTAGCTGTTCCTATTGCTTTGGCTTGCTCAACACTAACCAGTGTTTGGAACCACCACCCCTAACTTTAAAACCATTCTAGTGGTGCGGGCACTGTACCCACCCCAGCGACCAGACAGGAACCAGACTTTCCACAAGTACACAAATTCATCCATGCATCCCTTTAGGGGTTTTGAGTACTTTTCTTACATGACGAGAAACTAAATCACCACTGGCAAGTGATCCATTCATCATCGTGTATTCCTAGGGTCCCTGTGACATGTCTGGTTCGCATCCGGACACTTTGGTGAGTGTGATGTCTACGCCACTAGGAATGTGGTTTTATATTACATCATTGATGGATATTTAATGATATTCAATGATATTTAATTGATATTAACCTACCTCCAAAGCTCCTGATAAAGAAAATATTTCGAAAAGCATTGGGCTATTCCCACACAAGAATCTAGAGAACTTTTTGTCACAACATCGGTGACTGTATTTTGATTGTTATGAGGAATATGAGGTTATAGTTGAGTATGTTGACCTGACAAAAAAATGTATTAGCCAAGAATTTATAAATGAGATGTTTTAATGAGAATATATTAACAATTAACCACTTACGGACCGCCCGCCATCGTTATACGTTGGTACTTTGAAGCAGTATATCATTGTTTTGGCAGCAGCTAGCTACCATGACCCCGGTATCCTCTTCTTTAGGGGGCGGTCCATGCAGACCAATATGATGCTGTGTGCGGCGTATGGTATGAGCACTGACAGGCTGACCCCCACCCCTTCAACCTCTGCAGCAATGCTGGCAGAGCTCATACATCTATTTCCCAAAGGTAACCTCTGGATATGACGCTGAGCACGTACACTCAACTTCTTTGGTCGACCATGGCAAGGCCTGTTCTGAGTGGAACCTGTCCTGTTAAACCGCTGTATTATCTTGGCCATCATACTGCAGCTCAGTTTCCGGGTCTTGGCAACCTTTTGAAGGCCGGGGGCCACTTAAGTAACCAATCGCGGGCCACAATGAGTGGAGTGGGCAGATGACAGGTCTGTGTCCAGTCTGCATATGCAAAGCAGACAGACACACACCCAATCTTCTCTATGGGCCCTCTGATCCAATCAGTTGGAGGGGACAGATCCACTTCTGTTTTTTTTTAGCAGATCGGATTGGAGGTAGGCTGGTGTAAACGAACAAAAGTCTGTTTACATCCACCGCTTCGTAGAGGTGAATGGAGGGTCCAATTGGGTTGGACTGATCGTGTGAAAAGGGTATAAGGCTGCCGTTACACTAATGGTAGTGGTCTGCGGTCTATTGCGGCGCAATCAGTGGCGGTGCGTCTATAGAGGGGCACTGGAGTGCCGCCCCCTCTGACTCTCGCACCGCCACGAATTACAATAACATAGATTCATGCATTGCATGAATCTATGTTATTGTTACTGGCCGCTGGTCTATTCTTGTGTAACTGCAGTGTGAGCTGGAGTTTAGCTTCAGTTTGTTTTTAGCTTCAGTTTGTTAGATGTACTAACAGATCTAGATAAGCTAACAACACCTGCCCCAGATAAATAATACCGCTGTATGCTGTTTTCGCATTTGCTCCTTTATCCAGAATGGAGGCACTCTAATACAGGAGGACTGTTAATAGCAAGATCACCAGTCGAAAAAATAGGGGAATTAAGCTTAAAAAATAAAACTATTGCAGTGGCCAAATCTAAGGATTGGTAAAGTGCAACATATTACAGTTTAATACTGCTTTAAGCAGTTCAGAGAGAAAAGGCGATTATTAATAAATGTTTAAAATATGATCATTATAATATTGTAAGCAGGTAAAATCAGTTACATTAACCGCTTAAAGACCCCTTCACGCCGATATACGTCGACAGAAGGGCACGGCTGGGCACAGGCACGTTACTGTATGTTTCGCCTTTAAGAGTTCAGCCGTGGGTCGTGAGCGCACCGCTGGCGGCGTGCTTGCGACCTGGTCCTGTGCTCCGTGACTGTGCCCGTGGGACCTGCGGACCAGATCGCCGCCGGTGTCCCGCGATCAGGTCACAGAGCTGAAGAACAGGGAGAGGTAAGTGTAAACAAACCTTTCCCCGTTCTTCCTAGTGTGACTGCCACTGATCGTCTGTTCCCTGTCATAGACGCTCTAACTAATCAATAGACGCTCAAACTAATCAATAAACGCTTATTGCAATTTTTTTTACCAAAAATATGTAGAAGAATACGTATCGGCCTAAAATGAGGAAAATAAAAAATGTATATCTTTTTTGGGGATATTTATTATTTATTGTGTTTTTTAGCTGCATATTGGTCCGGGGCTTAAGTGGTTAAAGTGACATGAAAAAGTATGTCCAGGTATAATATGTATTACTAAAATACGTTCTATTTATTAACCCTTACAGATGAGGAAAGCTGTAATACGGTCAGTGAGGTTTTTCAACTTTCTGATATTTGAAAATCAGGCTAGATTCAGGTAGAGAAATATAAAAGTTACAATGTTTCTAACTTTATATATAACACAACTTTTTCAACCTTACAACCCAAAATATGGGAGTATGGGAGTTATTTTCATACAGTAATAAGTTGTGGAAAGAGATTAGATAATAGAATGATTATGTATCTACTACCAGCTGTGCCTTCCAAAATTCATATCCTAGGTTCATAATCATTCTAGACTAGCGTTTCTCAACTGTTTTTCAGTCAAGGCACCCATTGTAAACTGTAAATGTTATTTAACCACTTAAATACTGGGCACTTTCTCCCCTTACTGCCCAAGACAATTTCCAACTTTCAGCACTGTCGCTTTTTAAATGACAATTGCGCGGTCATGCGACACTGTACCCAAACTAAATTTTCATAATTTTGTTCCTGCAAATAGAGCTTTATTTTGGTGGTATTTGATCACCACTGGGGTTTTTATTTTTTGCTAAACAAATACCGAACATTTTGAAGAAAACAACGTTTTTCTTTTGTTTCTGTTATAAAATGTTGTTAATTAGTTTTCTCCTTCACTGATGAGACTTTGAGATGGTTATGTGTGATTCCACGCAATGGGATAAAGAAACAAAGAACTGCTGTCCCTACGGATACGGCCACCTAGGTGGAGTACAGATATATAGTTAGGAGAGATGTAGGTGTGTGGCGCTGTTCATATAGGCCCAGATTCACAACCGAGATACGAGGGCGTATCTCCAGATACGCCGTCGTATCTCTGCGTTGCGCTGCCGTATCTATGCGACTGATTCTTAGAATCAGTTACACATAGATATCCATTAGATCCGACAGGCGTAAGTCTCTTACGCCGTCGGATCTAAACTGCATTTTTTTTTGACCACTAGGTGGCGCTTCCGTCGAATTCCGTGTCGAGTACGCAAATTAGCTAGATACGCGAATTCCAGAACATACGCATGGACGACACAGTAAAGTTACGACGTTTACGTTAGGCTTTTCCCGGCGTAAAGTTGCCCCTGCTATATGAGGCACAGCCAATGTTAAGTATGGCCGTCGTTCCCGCGTTGAAATTTGAAAAAGTTACGTTGTTTGCGTAAGTCGTCCGTGAATGGGGCTGGACGTCATTTACGTTCACGACTAAACCAATGACGTCCTTGCGGCGTACTTTGGAGCAATGCACACTGGGAAATTCCACGGACGGCGCATGCGCCGTTCCGCAAAAACGTCAATCATGTCGGGTCACAGTAGTTTTGCATAAAACGAGCCCCCCTGATCCAAATTTAAATTAGGCGGGCTTACGCCGGCTGATTTACGCTACGCCGCCGCAACTTACGGAACAAGTGCTTTGAGAATACAGCACTTGCCCGTGTAAGTCGCGGAGGCGTAACGTAAATCAGATACGTTACGCCCGCACAATTTTACGTGAATCCGGGCCATAAAGTCTAAAAAATGGCAGTGTGATTAAAAAATATACTTAAATAGTACTTTATGAGGATTGGGATGATCTAAAGTGACAAATGCTGGCAATAGACATCATAAACAATAAAAATATGCAAAGGTGTGATATATTGTTTTTCTTAAATTTTTTAGATGAAACCTTTAGATAAGACCTATTAAGGTGATAAGTGCTTTAGGTGTATGTGTGTTGCACCCCCTACTGTATGTTCCGCTGAAAGTAAACTTTATAGTGATAAGTGCTTCAGGTGTGTGTGTGTTATACACCCCCTGCATTAAATATATGACACTCAAATAACAGTAAAAATAGTGCAGTTCATGTACATAATTGCAGTCTTTCACAAGGTGTGTGTATAAAAATATATACAAAAGAAGATTCCTTGTGAAAAAAACATGTGTTCCAAAGAATAAACAAAGTGACTGGTGCTCTTCAGAAAAGGTGACTTTTCGTGTGATTTTGCTTTTAGTGATGCTGGTGCTCTTTGTAGTGCCCCTATTGGAAATGCACTCACCAGATTCCCTTACCCACCACAGGGGAATTGCGTGATCACACTATATGCCACTGTGCAGCACTCTATGGATCCTTGATGTGTTTATTTCCAATCCGATCCTCCGTATTTCTCATATATGGAAGAAGAAAGTGCCCATAGCATCATACCGCTTTAAAATGTTTATTTTATCCAAAAAGCAATGGAGGTATACTCACATTTACTTAAAAAGTAACAAGCAAGTTAAAAATACAAAGACGCCGGGACGATAAACAATCCACAGCCCTGACCAGAAGTGACGCAAGGATGTTCAGTAACACTTCCCTACGCATTTCTCCATTGAAGACGTCATATGGAGCGTCCATCTTTCTATGCTTCCTTTCCTTTTAGTATGTAGTGTCCCAAATGAGTCCGGTCACATGGAAGCGGACATTTTTGGTTGGATCGGAAGACCGATGGTTCTCAACTGTGACCCCTTGATAACATTTCCAAAGTTGTGGAGACCCCTAACAGTAGAATTATTTTCGTAGCATGGGTTGTCAGCTCCCACGGCAAAACAAGTAATTTGCTCCCCTAACCCACGGATATTTAGAGCTCCCAGAGTCCCTTCCAATCGTACAATATTAAAACCTCGGATGGCCTCAAAAAGGCTAGGAGAGCGGTGAGGGTTTCTGGAACAGCCCAGGATTCAGTGACCCCGGGCAAATCGACATTCGACCCCCGAGGGGGTCCCGATCCCCAGGTTGAGAACCACTGCTCTATTGTATGGACCCTTTTATGTTCGAGTTTTTGTTACTAAATTTAAACTTTAAATTGAGTGAATACATCTCATCTTCCATGCCCTGTACCATGCAGCACTACTGCTATCTATATATGCAGATGGAACCCAATATTTTCTATGGTCCTATATCATATGAACTGCCCGGAAGTTTCATCATTTGTTATAAAGGGGTCCCCCCATATCATAAATTGATACCAAACATTAATATACCTTTCCACAAAAACATACCTGGCTATACAAAGGAGCTATCCTATGCATGATATTACTGCTTAGTGCCTATGGTGTATGTGTATTTTGTGAGAAGGAAAACGAAAACCAATATGTGTATTAAAAAAAATTGTATATGAAAAACATAGATGTTGACCTCAACTGTTTCCTCACTAATTTCTGAATAAAACAATAGGGTGTTACCTGTGGCTATTTACATAGGCAGCGTCCCCATAGGAACACAGTCTGTGTGTTACCCACAGTATCCCCTGTACATCTATATAAATGTACTGTATAATGGGTAACATACTGATTTCCAACATATGTAAATAATTCCAAGTTTTTTCCAGCTTTGTATTTTTCACTTCAGGTCTACTAGCGTGTTTTCCCAACAAGCAAACTAAATAAACCATTAACCTAAATTCTTAATTTTTATTACAATAGAGGAATGAGGTTTCAGTCTTCCGATCCAACCAAAAATGGCCACGGTTATGTGACCGGACTCATTTGGGACACTCAGGGCTTTTTTTCTCAAACAATAGGTGCTGGAACTTAACCACGACGACCCCCCCCCCCCCCAAATCATATCAAATAGTGGGTGTGTTCAGTCAAATTTCCCAAACAGTAGGAGGGTCTTAAAGGGGCATTAAATACCAGGATTGCATTACATGCAGAGTTCAGGGGGTTACACAGAGTGCAGAGCTGTCACTTGTAAACACAGAAACCAGACTTCTGTGTTAACAAGTGATTGTGTTGAGCAGCCCCCCCCCCCAAGGGTCTGAGCCAGAGGTGGTGGAACTGAGTTCCCCCAAGTTCCCCCTAAAAAAAAAGCCCTGGGGACACTACATAATATAAAAGGATAGGCAGTATAGCAAAATGGACGCTCCAGATGACACCATCAATGATGAAAAGCGTACGGAGTTCCTAAACATCTTTGCGTCATTTCCGGTCAGAGCTGTGGATTGTCTTGGATCTTTAACTTGCTTGTCACTTTTTGAATAAACGTGAGTATACCTCCATTGCTTTTTGGATAAAAAAAAAGTTTTTTTTCTAAGTTGTTTCGATTTTAAATTCCAGGTAAAACAAAAAAAAAACAATACAATACAGAGCCTATTGGGCATACCCAGGCTCGGTCACACACAATCAAAAATAATAATAAACAACTAAACTACTGTATGCTCAACCACCTGTGCAGATTATCTAAAGTATTCTTCTATTTCCACAGATACTCCACATAGCTTATTTTAAGTTCAGAGATGCCACTTAAACCATTACACGTAATTAATAGAGCATTACTAATCATCCATCGAGTCTGCATTAGTGCATTATTTTTGATTGTGTGTGACCGAAACCATATTAACTGAGTTAAGCAGAGAAACTGAGTGAGAAATACTTGATGAAGGCAGAACTGAGCTCATTTGAACTCTGCAAAACTGCACTGAACCCTTAAACAATCTGATCCACAAAGTGTGGCTATAAACCTCTGTATGACCAGTAATTCAGAAGAACTGAATATTGTACAGGTACAAGGCAACATTTGAAAGTTACCTGGTAAATTGTAATAGTCTTGTTTGCTATATCAGATGATAGTCCACCGGTGTTATGTTAGGTATATATCATCATTTATAATCTCTTCGATACAACTGTATTTCTGTGTTACTACTGACCCTGCATTACTTCTGACCCCTTCACACTGTGGATTACTTATTACTGAACTGTGTTACAAATTCCTGACTTCTGCGCTCTGTCTTACTTACTCCAGGGTCAGGTTTCCTATTAGGTACTGTAGGCATGTGCCTACATGCAGTGGTGTATTTAGGTTTTGTGCTGCCCTAGGCCTGACTAAACTCGTGCACCCCCTAATTTAAATATGGCCCACCCCTTTATGTCAAGACCACACCCCTTTCTGTTTAAGTCCCACCCTGACATTTTTGAGTGGGTACACTAGTCATTAGGGCCTGGGGGGAGCAATAGATTCCCTTAATTTGCATAGATTTCCTCTCACTTCCTGTTTGGCTAGTGAAGGGAAATCTCTGCAATGGGTCAGGGATGGTAAAAAATAAACTGACAGGGACTATAACCCTCCCTTACTCTATCCAAAATGAAACCTATACAGTGGAACCTTGCATTACGAGCATAAACCATTCCAGGAGAATGCTTGTAATCCAAAGTACTCGCATATCAAAGCGAGTTTCCCCATAGAAGTCAATGGAAACAAAGATAATTTGTTCCGCATTGACTTCTATTGCATGCAATACCGCATGTGGCCAGAGGTGGGGGGCACCGGAGAGCCTTGGGAACAGCTCGGCTGATCTTGCAAAGGTTCGGAAATACTCGGGAACGGATTATTTCCAAGTGATTCTGAATATTTCTGAAGCGTTCCGAGTGTCATCGGTGCCCCCGCACCTCAGGCCAAATGCGGTACTGCTAACCATATTAGCTTAAAGCTGGCGGCAACTCTTTCCATGCTGCCCCCCTGCAAAGTGCTGCCCTAGGCCTGGGCCTTGTTCGGGGGCGCACCAGCTGCATTCAGTTTAGTTATGATACTGCTACCCCCATAGGCATAGCATCAGGGGTCTCAATTGCCACCCCACCCATGCTCTAGGGGGATGTGTGATCACCCTATCATTGTGATGGGGCAAGCAAAATCTAGTATGTTGGTGGGGGAGAGATCAGCCCTAATGAGGATTCCTGTATGTGGATGCTGCAGCCTTTTTGTGTAAGATCAAACACCCATGGAATTGATCATGCAGCAAAGAGGTTGTTTATGAGAAGAAGGGACTCTGATGCAAGAGGGAACACTGCAGACCATGATGTAAAGGGGTGAGGTACAAGAGTGGTCATCAACCCTGTCCTCAGGACCCACTAACAGGCCAGGTTTGCAAGATAACTGAAATACATCACAGGTGACCCCCAGGAATGTGCTTCATATAGGCCCATCTCCTTATTAAATGCGGATGCCAAGATATTGGCGAAGGTGCTGGCCACCCGTCTGTCGTCAGTCATATCCACCCTGATTCATGTTGACCAGACCGGATTCATGCCGGGCAAGGGCACGGATATAAATATCCGGCGTCTATTCCTGAATCTGTCTGTCACTCATGATAATGCCGTGTCCCGGGTGATTGCCTCCTTAGATGCCGAGAAGGCATTCGACTGGGTGGAGTGGGATTACCTGTGGGGAGTGCTGCAACATTTTGGCTTCGGTCCTCGTTTCCTGCGGTGGATCCAGCTGCTTTACCGGGCGCCAAGGGCCAGGGTGCGCACCAACGACTGGGTCTCCGAGTCTTTCCCCCTGCATAGGGGCACTCGGCAAGGGTGCCCTCTGTCCCCCGGTCTGTTTGCTCTGGCCTTGGAGCCCCTGGCGATTTTAGTCAGGGAGTCTCCGGGGGTCCGGGGGATGCAGATTGGTGGCCTAGAGGAGAAAATCTCCCTTTATGCGGATGACGCCCTTCTCTATCTAAATGATGCTGGTCCTTCCCTATCCGTTGCCCTTACATTGTTTGACACCTTTGGATCCTTCTCCGGGGTCCGTAGAAATTGGTCTAAATCTGTCCTTTTTCCCCTGGACGCTCGACCTCCGGATGGATTGACCCCTGCTTCTTTACAGTGGGTTTCGGAGTTCAAGTATCTTGGGGTAATGGTTGCTAGGGCTCCATCCCAGTACCTCTCACTTAACCCCCCTGACGGTAAACCCGAGCGTGACTCGGGGTTGGTTTTACATGTTAGGATCGGTAAACCCGAGTCACGCTCGGGCTGGACGGGCTTACCTTTTGCTGGATCCACAGGCTTGGTTTACTCACCTTGTCCCTGGATCCAGCGATGCCACCCGCTGTGTGAGCGAGCGGGACCTCCTCGCTCGATTCACAGTCCCCGTGTGACGCCGATCTCCGTTCCCTGCGACGTTACGACGCACGGGGACGGAGAACGGCGCCAAATTCAAAAAAGTAAACAAACACATTACATACAGTATACTGTAATCTTATAGATTACAGTACTGTATGTAAAAAATACACACCCCCCTTGTCCCTTGGTCTGCCCAGTGCCCTGCATGTACTTTTATATAATAAAAAATGTCATTTCTGCCTAAAAACTGTAGATTGTCCAAAAGTGTCCCTTTATGTCAAAAATGGTTTTAGATCAGCTAGAAAACAGCGATAATAAATTATAATCACTTGCAGAAATGTGCGATAGCGATTTGCGGGGAAATTCGTCATAAAAAAAATTAAATAATGACAGCGACAATTCTGCAACTGCAAATTTCAGTGATTTTGAGTTGATTACATTATTGAATAATTTTTATTATAATTATATTATTATTTGTTATAATTATTTATAATTATTTATTATATTATAATTTATAATTTTGTTTTAAAAAAAAAAATCATACCCGGGATGCCTACAAGACTCTTGCTTGGTCAGATTTAAGTGAGTTATTTCTAAAAATTACAGGCCTACAGTATAAAACGCCAATTTCCTTGCAAAATAAATGTACCGCTTTTGGTACGTAATTCCAGACAGAATCATACCGCCAGGGAGGTTAATATACTTCCGCTGCTTCAGCTGTTGAGGGAGCGGTGTCGGTCTTGGTCTAGTCTTCCACTAAATTTGATTGGCCGCATCAACATCATAAAGATGATTTTATTACCTAAATTTAATTACCTATTTCGGAACAGTCCGGCCTGGATCCCGGCATCGTTCTTTCGGGAGGTGGACAGTTGTATTCTCGCATTTCTTTGGAATGGGACCATCCCCCGGTTGGCGAAGTCCACGTTGCAGTTACCAACTTGCCTTGCTCTCCTGAACTTTAGGGTTTACTACTGGGCAGCAATGCTGGTTACGGTCTATTGGTGGTTTGAGGCCAGCCGCTCCAACGCTGCTGTGTGTGTGGAGGTGGATCGGCTGGGCTCCCTGCAGGAGCTTCAGAACCTGGTGTATAGAGGGCCGAGGGCCTATGAGGAACTCCTGGTTTCCACAAAGTCGACGCTTAGGGTGTGGAATATTGCCAGGCGAAGATTCCACCGGACGGAGCACTGGTCCCCGGTCCAGCCTCTCTGGGGGAATCCTAATTTGCCTCATTTTAGATCTATACCAGACCCACAGGTCTGGGCGAGGTTTGGTATCAGGACGCTGAGGGACATTATGTCGGCTGGCGTACTGAAATATAACTTGCCCGGTTGGATGTATTTTTGCTATGCCCAGCTTCGCCATGCGGTTAGGGCGCAGTTCCCTGTCCCCCCATGTATCCAGCTGGACCCGGTTGAGGAACTACTGTCTGGTGCGGACTTGCAGAAGCCTCTCTCTGTTTTGTACGGCACTCTGCTCCCTATTGATTCTGTTAAACTAGATAGACTGTGGGAGGCGTGGAGGGCGGATGTGCCCGGACTGGACAGGGAGGACTGGGAGGACTGCCTGGAGCGGGGCCCGAAGCTGGTTATATCTGCAGGGGATAAGCTGGTACAGACTAAGTTCCTACATAGGGTCTACTTTACTCCGACACGAATGTCTAGAATTTACCCTGACAGGGACCCATGCTGCCCAAGGTGTAGGACACAGCGGGGAACCTATATTCACATGTTTTGGTCCTGCCTGGCTCTGGCGCCCTTCTGGTCGGGAGTGTTTGAACAGTTAAATGTCCGCCTGGAGCTTTCTGTTCCCATGTCTCCCGAATTGGCCCTGTTGGGTGTCATTGACGATGAGCAGCGGTCCCATCATAGTAAGCTGTTAATCTTTTACCTTCTCTTCTACGCCAAGAAAGAAATTTTATGCAGGTGGACCTCCTCTGACCCCCCTATGGTGTCTACTTGGGAAAATAAAGTTAATGCTGCCCTTCCACTCTACAAATTGACATACATTAACCGCGGTTGCCCCTGAAAATTTGACAAGGTGTGGTCGCATTGGACAGCTATCTAAACTTGTTTGTGGCGGACTGGGCTCCTGCCCCCCCTCCCCCCTCCCTCCTTCTTCTCCTCCCCCTCATCCGCCCTTCCTTCCCCTCTCCCCCTTGTCTTTTCCTTCCCCCTCTGCTCTTTCCCCCTCTCTCATTTCTCTTCCTCTCACTTCCCCATCTCCCCTTCCCTCCTTGTAGTTCCTGACCACAGTCTGAATAGGATCCTCTATTGAATCTGAAACTATATTCCGAGAGGGTGTTTTGATCGTTTACTGTTTTGTACCATGCTACTGTAATGTGTCTATCTGTTAAATTGGCTGCATTATGTGATCTCCTTTTTCCTTTTGTACTGTATTTTTTCCTTCAATAAAGCACTCCTGATTGTTAAAAAAAAAAGAATCACATCACAGGTGATATCATTTGCTGCTCAGTGATTACAGTATTCTAGTCTGCATCTCCCCAAGGTAATACATAAAATCTGGCCTGTTAGTGGGCCCTGAGGACAGGGTTGATGACCACTGACATACAACATGTACGATGAGCCGAGATCAATGAAGTTCAATAGGCAGTTCGGCTCTTCTGCTTAATTCTGAGTATGCACGTTTTTTTTCGCGTCGTAATTGCATACAGGCGACCACGATTCCCAATAGGAATTTTTCCTGTCACGAAAATTTAGATCCTGCTCTCAATCTTTTCTTGGCAGGAATTCTCACAGAAAAGGTGTGATGGAGCATACACATGGTCGGAATTCCTGACAAAAAGCTCACATCACACTTTATAAAAAAAAGCTCTTGTCGGGAAAACTGATCATGTGTACAAGGCATTTGAATTTAGTTGTATTGTCCAAAAATGCCCAGTGCCCAGTATTATCCCTAACATAATGATCCCATAGGATGTTAGCCTGGTTTGTTGCATTATTTTCTGTGTATATTTTTGCCAGAGTCGCAAACTTTCTTTCCTTCTAATAGAAGTAAAGTGAAATCTAAAAACAGTTTACTGGACTTCCCATTCTCAGAGCAGCTGTGATGGAGTAGAGAGGCCAACCGCATGCACATAGTGTCACTGGGGCATAGCAGTCAAGCAGACAGGCTTTGTTTTCTGATGAAGGCTTTGTATAAGCGCCTCCTCTACGTCTCTACCATGCTGGCCACAGAACCGTAAAATCAATTTTTATCACCAGTGGGCTTTCATAACTCTTTAAAGTCTTCAAGGAAATTAACCCCTTTGCCCTGATGTTCTTGCATGTGAAATGCATTACAGGAACCAGGTTGCAAGCAGATGTGTTGAAAATTTGCAGAATAGATATTTGAAAAGGACTGAAAAAAAATGGTCATCTGCTGTTTTTTTGGCTCATGCTAATATTAACTTTTACAAAATTATTGTTTCCTGTGCAAATACTAACACATCAGCCACCCAGACAGGACAGGAGAGGACATGGGCCCAGATTCAGAAAGAAGTTACGCTGGCGTATCTATTGATACGCCGCGTAACTTCTAGGATGCACCGGTGTATCTTTTTTCTGTATTCAGAAAACAAGATACGCCGGAATTTTGCTAAGATCCGACTGGCGTAAGCCTCTTACACCGTCGTATCTTAGTTGCATATTTACGCTGGCCGCTAGTTGGCGCTTCCGTAGATTTACGCGAGGAATATGCAAATTAGGTATATACGCCGATTCACAAATGTACGTACGCCCGGCGCATTTTTTTACGTTGTTTACGTAAGGCTTTTTCTGGCGTAAAGTTACCCCTCATAAAGCAGGGGTAAGTCATGTTAGGTATGGACGTCGGAAACGTACGAACAGCGTTGTATTTTACGTCGTTTGCGTAAGTCGTTCGCGAATAGGGCTGTACGTAAGTTACGTTTACGTTGAAAGCATTGACAGTTTGCGGCGTAATTTGGAGCATGCGCACTGCGATACGTCCAAGGACGGCGCATGCGCCGTTCGAAAACAGCGTCA